>NC_135307.1:43244673-43565507 GCF_048772815.1 Callospermophilus lateralis
GAGAGTTTCTCAGGTATATATATATATAAATATATATATATATATTTTTATATATATATAAATAAAATGTTTTATCTGAGAAACTAGTTCCAGTCTCTTGAAGGCTGGGTTGAATTTTGGCTGGTAGAAAAATAGGGAAAATTAGAATCCTAGATTGAAGGAACTATAGGAGCAGAGTCATAGTAGCAGGAAATTACAAGGTGTTTGGATGAGAGGTGGTTTGTATGGTTTTAGTATGATATATTGGGACAAGAGGGTTAGTGGAGAATCTATCTGAAGATCGAATGGATGCATATGATGCATAAAGGAGTTTGCATTTTGTCCTGTGATCAGTGCGAAACCTTAGAAAGCTTCCTACTAGTTTTCAGTTCGTGATAAAAGTGTGCTTTTCAAAAGTAAGATTTATAGTGATATTGAAGTATTAGGCAGGTTGGAAGCACTAGGGGCTGTTGCAATAGCCAGAATGAGAGTTAAATTATCAACTAAATTAATTTTAAAAATAGAGATTTACTATTTCACTTAACAAGAAGTTTGGAAGTTATGAAGTTGGTTAAAAAGCAGCTCAACTATATCAGGGCTCTGAGGTGGCATTTCTGCATCTCTCTTGGCTTAATCCTTATAGTTACAAGATGGCCGCCTCAGTTGCAAAGAGGAAGAAAAAGGGTGTATTTCCTTGGGATTTTGTTGATATTGTTGTTGTTAGGGAAGAAAACTTATTTTACGGGCCCTCTCTAATGTCACTGACCAGGATTGGATCTTATGACTATGTTTAACTGCAAGGAAGCTGGGCAAGTGTAGAATCTGAGGTTTTCAACTTTATAGTGGTGTGTGCTGTGTATGGAAAGGAGTGGGTGGGGATAGAAACTTCTGTTGGGTAGCAACCAACAGTAACCACAGATGGCAATGTGGTTAGTAGTAAAAAGGTCAAGGAAGAGATCAATTTAAAGGATGGATTGGAAGGGAAGAGGTATTAAAAATGACTGCAGGTTTAGGTGGTGAATGAACACATTTACCAAAATATATTTTCCAATCTGAAATTGAATTGCGTCCTTATTCTCTTACTTGAATCACTTACTCACTTTTATCTAAAGCTCTGTGCCTGGTACCTTATATTCCCAGTTTCAAATCATGAAAATGGAGGAGGCATTTGGAAGTAGTACAGTGGTTTTTAAATGCCACTCCTAGGACCAGTGCCAGCTTGCTGCTTAAGAATCACTTGGGAGCTTGTTAAATAAATCAGACTCTGGGAATTGGTATTTTTAGGTGTGGGATTTGACCATCAATTTTGCTAACAAGCTCCCCAGGTGATTCTGATGCACAACTAGCTAAGTTTGAGCACTTTTAGTAGGGAAAGTGTGGGCTTTGGATTCAGGCAAACCTGAATTTACATCCTAACTTGTCACTTAACTGTAGGAACTTGGGCAAGGCATTTGACCTCTCAGAGCTCAGGTTCCTCATCTGTGGAAATGTGTAATAGTAAAAATAACAACTACGTTTCAGAGCTTTTGTGAACTATAGAGATATTATACATGTAACACTGTAAGGATGTCTGGCACTAGTGGTTATGGTTCAGTTCATATCATTATGTGTGATAGCCTATAATAAGTAGCAAGCATTTGATTTATTTCAGAAACACAGATTTCTGTACAACTGCAACAACAAAAAAGAAGCAGAATATAATAAATTGCTTCTTTTGCTGCATAGTATTCATTATAATCAGTAGCTGATTCCCTTTTAACCCCGTCAAAAATCTTCTAGTCTTGATCATATTTTCTTAACTGCTTTTTTGGCTGTGTCTGTTTTGTGTAGTTTATATAACTTATAAATTGGCTGATAAACCCAAATCTGTAAACCCAATTTCTATGAAATATGTTACTTATTTAATAGAGGCTATTTTTCATAGTGATCTCATATTAAACCTTAAACTGAACATGATTTTTGTTCTTAAACAAAAAGGCAATATGAATTCAGATAAAAATATTAAGTGCACATTAAGGATCATTTTGTTATTTTCAAAGTTTATGTTATGTAGTTGCCTGGGTTGTTAATTGGGATGTAGTTTTGGATGGTGGTTTTGTGTAGTAAAAAACCACTAGGTAAGAATGAATGTTTATTTTTCCTCTTTCAGTGAATACAGAGATACTGGTGGAAAGAAGAAAGTCACTAACATTAAGTCCTTACTTTGTGCTAGAAATTTAACTTAATTTGGCTTAGTGGAGCAGTATGTTGTAGTTGTTACCTGCAGTCTCTGAAGGCATGCTGCCTGGGTTTCTTGCACTTACAACTGTCCAACCTTGGGAGATTTCTATCTTTTGTGTCTTGGTTTCTTCATTGAGTGTTATTGTACACCCACCCCCAAAAATTATTGTGAAGATTAAATAAGTTAACATAAGCAAAGGGTTTAGAAAGCTCCTAGCACATAGTATTATATAACAGCTATTTTTTGAGTTTTACAAATTTACACTGCTTTATAATCTTTACGAAAATCCCATAAGAACTCTCTCTCTTTCTTTCTTTTAGTTATCTATTTTTTGGTCTGGAAATGTCCTTATTATTATTTGTAAGTATGATATGTTCTTTTAAAAAATTAACTAATTAATTAATTTTTTAGTTGTAGATGGACACAATCCCTTTAATTAATTAATTAATTAATTTTTTTGTTGTGCTGTAAATCGAACCCAGTGCCTCACACATGCTAGGCAAGTACTCTACCCTGAGCTACAACCACAGCCCTAGGATATGTTCTTAAGCTTTATTTTACAGATAAGAAAACTGAGGCTTAGTAAGGTCATAATTTGTCCATAAAAATCACTTAGTTATTTATATGGTATTAAGTCGACTTGATTTTCTTTTATCTAAAAAAAAACAAAAAACATTTTTAGTACTTGGCAAAATAATTAATGGGTTAACTTTTTGAACCTTGAGTTAGTTGTTAATATTTTTGAAAGTTCTATAATTGTCCCTTAATTTAAAATATTGCACCAATATTTAAACATACATTGTATATTATAAGAATAATTTAAGTTAATTACATAATTATAATTTACCTGGACTTAGGTAATGATATTTTTAGAGCATCATTTTGTAAGTAGTAGTTACATTAGAATCTTGGGAATTTTCATAGTTTTTCAATTTTGTTTTTAATTTGATATAACTGTATGGTTATGTTTATATTTGAATATAGTACAATTTTTAAATTCACTCATGATTTAATGTGATCTGTGATTAAGTAGATAATCAAAATCTTGAAGCTGCTTAAGTTTTGTAAAAAATAAAAGCAGTTATGTTTGCTAATTGAAAACCACTAACATGTTGTAGTATTGACTTGAGATGTGTATCTCTTATAAGAATAATACACTGTTCTGAATAAGAAACTTAACATCAAATATTAAAACAAGACAATTTAAAAAAAATTAAATATATAATAGAGACATGAAAAAGTGTTAAACTAGATCCTAAAGCCAATCTTCTATTAGGAATTTTTCTTCCTTCTTACCAAGGACATAGAATCACACACCACACTTACTTAATACAATACAATAAAATACTGTGTTGAGATAATCTTGTAGGTAAAAAGCATCATAAGTCTTTCTCCCTATGTTTTCTGTATTGTTTTAGGTAGAAAGCATTATGCACAACACACTTTGAAATTTACAGTTAGAAGCAGTGAATTTTGTTTTGAATAGCTCTAAAGAACCTATTGAATAGGGTGTTTTCCTCCTCAGGACCCTTTGGCCTATCTTTTAAATTACTTTTGGTAAAGTGCAGCATGCTGCCAGTAATTCATTCTGTCACTTTGTTCAAAGAAGTATTTGTTTCTGAGTTAGAAAGAGAACAGTTACCCTAATTTTACATTTAATATATTCTTTCTTAGTTTCCTTTCATTAATTACACATAGGTAGCAAAAGTACTGTGCATCATTTGAATTTCATTAATAAGAATTTATCCAGATCTTTTCTATAAAACAATTTCTTTTCTTAAAATAATTATCCTTTTTCTTCACTAACTTGGCACTCACCAACTCATTTTTTTTTTCTTTCTCAGAGTGTGTGTGTGTGTGTGTGTATAGGGTGTTTTTTATTTTTTGTCGTCACGAGTTACATCTCCAGCCCTTATTATGTTTTGAAACAGTGTCTCACTAAGTTGCTTAGGGCTTTGCTAAGTTGCTGAGGCTGGCTGCAAACATGTGATCCTCCTGTCTCAGCCTCCTGAGCCACTGGGATTATAGGCATGCATCACCGCACCTGGCTTTTTTCCCCTCAGTAAATTATTTCCCCCCATCTGATCTTCAGGAATAAGAAAGGTCTTAATCCTCATCAGGGCAATGTTGGAAGAGTCACTGAGAGGACAAGAGTAGAGCATATGGGGCCATGGGTTTCTCCTTGGCTGCTGAAGTTCAGATCAAGTGCTCTGTTAAGAGCTGATTTTTGTTTTCTGCACATGATTTGATATCAGCATAGTAAATGCTATTCTTTTACATTGCAGTTTAGTTAAGGTCATTGTTAGGGAATTAATGTTGGTTCTCCAACGCCTTTGCTATAGTACTTTGTGGTTTGGGAAAGGTTCTTGTTTAGTTAGGGGTCTAGGTTCCCAGGCTTATATTCCGGCAACAAAAAGACCAGCTGATGTCATAAATATGATCATTGTTATTTTAGGGCTTAGTGTTTATAAGCATTCTTTTCTACATTTTGTAACATTTTATATTGATGAAAAGTTTTCTAATTTTCTCTGTGTATAAAAAATTTACTAAGAATGTTAAAACTTTTTTTTTTTTTTTTTAAGGTATATAGGGCAAGGATTTAAGGCTCTTCTTTCTTAATCTTAGTATTTTAGTTCTATTTTATTTTTGTCTTTTACTTCCTAAATGAAAATGTGGGACTTAAGGCGAATTTCTTCTTCTTTTTATTTGTTCTTTTTAGATATACATGACAGTAGAATGTATTTTGATATATTATACATACATGGAGTGTAACTTATTCTAATTAGGATCCCATTCTTGTGATTGAACATGATGTGCAGTTATACTGATCATGAATTCATATATGAACATAGGAAAGTTATGTCTGATTTATCTACTTTTCTTTCCCATCCCATCTCCCTTCCGTTTATTCCCTTTTGTCTAATCCAGTAAACTTCTGTTGGGGTTTTTAGCCTGCGGGAGAGATGGGGAGAGCACACCCGACCAGGACGAGCCAAGAAAGGAGAGGGCTGTCTGACTGCCGCACCCAGCCCTCCCTCGCTGGAGGACAATGTCAGGGAGACCAGTCAAAGCAGGAGCTCCTTTACTGAGAAAACACACACAGCTAATATAATGTACAGGAGCCAATCAGGATAAAGGTCAGCAGAGTGGAGAGAGTTCACATGTACACCCATCCTACAGGCAGTAATGGGTGACACGAGCTGTCCACAAGGGCAGAAGGGTTCTGAGCCTATCCTAGAGGTGGTCCAATTTTTTGTCACAACCCACGGTAATGCCTTCTGACTGATTGTCAGGCTGCATCCTAGCCATGTGCGGCCCCAGGACTGGGAAGCAGGTAGTAGCCAGCAAGTTAGGTTTCCTCTTTTCTGATGCAACATGACCCACATGTTACATCATGCCCTACATCTTTCCCTTTTTGTTTTATTAGCAGGTGTTTGCTTACTTGAGAGTGTGCCTGTCTTAGGTTATCCCCCTCTGGGGATCTTACCCATCATTGACTACCACTTTAGCTCTTCGGGCAATCCTACCTGCAGGGCCTGCAGGCCCAGTGGGAAGCCTCAAGGAAGAGAGATGGCTATCACCTATGAAGGAAACCTTTCTGCTCCTGGCTTACACCTGCACATCCTGGTAGGGGCTGTGGCTAACCTCATAGGGTTCCCAGTCAGTATCTTGTAAGACAGCGTATTACTGGTGGACCATCATCAGTTGAACAGCTCTGGCTCGATCCTTGAGAAACTGGAGGAGCCTGTTGATTACACAAGGTCCAAATGTAAATACAAGACTTATAGTAACCAAGGGTCCTATAAAGGGGATAAGGTAAGGAAGCCACCCATTTAACCCAGTCCATAGGAAGCTCGATTGCAGCTCATTTCGTCGATTTTCAAGGTCTTCTTGTAGTCTTTTGATCTTGTCTTGGACAATACCAGAGCGTTTAGCATATAAACAACACTCCTCCTGTAGGAACAGACATAGTTCTCCTTCTTGGGCGGTAATCAGGTCTAAGCCGCGATAGTTTTGGAGGACTACAGCAGCCAAGGAATCGAGTTGAGATTGCAGGTCCAAGATAGTGCTGACAACATGGTGCATATCATCTATCATCTGCTGAGAAAGCTTATTGTACATCTGTAAAGAAGTACCGAGGCCAGCAAGTCCAGGTCTCATCCCTGTGGTCACGATGAATGCCACAGGGGAGATAATGAGGAGTCTGGTCACAACCAGGCAAAGCGTCCAAAATGGTCTTTCATTCCTACAAATGAGAAAATAAAGAATTATACCTCAAGAGGGGGTGCTCTTGGGTAATCATTTTTGTTCTGGTGAACAGTATTTTATATTTCTAGCGGGTACCCAAATTGGACTTGGCTCCCCAATCGGGAATACACACTCAATCTCCTTCCTACACTAATGAGGGGATCAGGACCGCACCATGATCCAGTAAGGGGGTCCCTCCGTCAGACCTCTACCTTCAAATAAGGTGTCTGATTAGACCAATGTCTCTGGAAAGCAGTTAGAGGTTGGTCTTTGGAAAAATTTAAAATATTTAATATAAGCATGGCTATCCTTAATTGGTCATGGGGGTTGTTTCCCCCTTTTTGTTTGATTAGTTGGTCCTTTAAGGTCTTATTATGCCTCTCAATTATAGCTTGACATTTTGGATTGTATGGTATTCCAGTGGTGTGTTTAATATTCCAAGTTTGGAAGAATTCTTGTTAGAGTCTGTAAACAAGTCAAGATGGCGCCTGGCATTTTGCAGAGGGAGTGGTTTGTGAAGTAACGCCAGCGAGCCATTAAGTGTGGAGATTCCTTATTGGTTGACTGCTGTATCTAGTTTATGTTAATTAAGATAAGCTGTGTGTAATGTATATATACCCCTCCGGTCCAACAATAAACGGCTCCCACTCCTGCTGTATCAATGTACACAAGTTGCTCGTCACCCCACCCCAGTTTATTTTGCTGCAGCCGGACTGCAAAGTGGCAAATTCTTGTAATGATTTGCTCACAAAGCAGGGCCCATTGTCTGTTTTAACCTGTAGGGGTAATCCCCAAATGGCAAAACATTGTAGGAAAATGGCTTTCAGCGTGTCGAGCTTTTTCGCCCGAATGAGCAGTTGCCCAACAAGCATGTGAATAGGTATCTATAGACATAAATAATTGAGGCTTAAGGGGACAGAGTCCAACCTAAGTTAAAAGTGGGTAAGGTCTGGACTTTATCATTAGATATATGTAATCCTCCCTTCTGTAAGAGAGTCTGGAGTTCCTTATAGGTGGAGCCTAACACTTTGGCATCTGCTGCCCCAATAATGATGTCATCCATGTAAACATATAGAATTATGTCCTATCGCCTCTAAAGGGGTTGCAGGACTTGTGAAACATAATGTCGACAAAAAGCTGGACTTGTTAGCCATGCCCTGGGGTAACACCACCCACTCATATCTTTGGTCTGGCCCCTGGAAGTTAACAGAGGGAATGGAGAAGGCAAACTTCTCTCAGTCCTAGGGATCAAGGGGAATAGAAAAGAAGCAATCCTTGATATCAATCACAATGAAAGTCAAATCCGAGGGATGGGGGGGATCCAGGGTAGCCCTTGCAAGGGGGTACCAACGGGAATCATCTGCTCATTAATCTTTCTTAGGTCCTGTAACATTCTCCATTTCCCTGTGGCCTTTTGTATGACAACTACAGGACTATTCCAAGGGCTCAGGGAGGGCCTAATATGCCCTAGGGTCAGTTGTTCTGATATTATCTCTTATAACTTTTGTAGTTTATCTAGGGGAAGCGGCCACTATTCCACCCATACTAGAGGGCCCGGAAACCATTGAATGGCGGGGATGGTAGGAACAGTGGCCTCTAGGTTTGGGGGTGAGGCCTCACATGGAGTGCAGGAGCATTCCGCCTCGATGTCTCAAAAAGTGGATCCCCCTGGTATTTGCTAAGGGGACCTGATAGACCAAACTATTGCTGGTACTCCTCTTCCTCTAGGATATCATCATATATCCCTTTGTGATCTGTGGTGATGAACACCTCAGCTACCCCCAAAATATCCTGTCCCAACAGATTAGCTGTCAGGCCAGATGCCACCTGAGGGTGTACCTCTCCCTGACTACCATCTACATCCTTCCAAGTAAGCCAATCCTTGGTTTCTTCAGGCCTTGTATCAACCCCCACCCCAATAACTGAGGTCCGGGAATCAGCTTCCATTGTGGGGCGACCTCCTCTTTCCTTAATACTCTCCGATCTGCTCCAATGTCAATCAAGCAGCAGAACTTTTTCCCTGCTATGAAGATATCCATTTTTGGCCTAATTCCAAGGATTATTGGGACTGTCCAGTGGGCCCTAGGCAGGTCACTAGGAGGGGCACCTCCTTTGGGCGACAGGGCTGGAGGGTGCCCTGTTATTAGTTTAAAGGCTTCCCCTCAATATCAAATTTGGATTTACAATCCCTCTGCCAATGGAATCGTTTTCTACACCGGGGGCAAGTCATCTTAGGCGGAGTTTGCCCCTTAGTCTGGCCTAAAGGATGTCCCTGCGGGGCACCGGGTCTTATTCGGCCTGTAGGGCACTCTCTTGAAGTGGCCCTGTGGTCCATACCCATAACAAACCCCTTTCCCCGCGCCACTGGAAGAGGAGAGGGCAGTAGTAAGGGCCTCAGCAAGTGAAGCCCTTTGGGCCTACAAGGCCGCGACCAATGACTGGTTGGTGGGCCTGAGAACTGACATCCACTATCCACCTCCCCATAGATCTGTCCTTCATCCCCACACAGGCTAGTTTGTGGTCTGTGGTCATCCCCTCCCAGACCAGCATCTTGACAAACTGGTCCTGAAGGGGCCCTGGGGGGAATTTCCTTTGGAGGCTCTTTTCTACCCTCTCAATGAAGGTGGCAAGATCCTCGGTAGCCCTCTGAGTAATTCCTGCTACCAGGGGCTTTGAAGGGTCTTCCTCCAACTTTTTCCATGCCACCAGTCCTAAAGCCCATACCTGCTCCTGGTAGGGGGTAGGGATAGCAGCCTGCTGAAGGCCTGTGGAAAATTGATCACTGGACCCCGATGGTATCCCATAAGTTACAGGAACTGGGGGATTAACAGCCTGATTCCTCTCAGCCTGAGCATGGTACTCCTCATTAAAAAACATACCATTTCAGGTACAGGGCACCAGGAAGCACAGCCTTGGTTAAGTTTTTCCAGTCTTGGGTGGTACACTGTTGGTGGGCCAGACCCTGGAGGATGGTTCCGGCCCATGGTGAATTAAGTCCATCCTCGGAGATGGCCTTTTTGAGTTCTTTCAAATCTTGGGCTTCCCAGGGATACCATAAGGCCAGTCTATTGCCCCCAGGGTTAGTATTTACCAGGAAAGCCATACACAATGGGGATAAGTCATCGCTGGTCTTACAAGATGGCGGCTTAACTGGCTTTTCTGGGTTTGCACAAGATGGGAGAGAATTTCCACGGGGTGGGGGGGAGGGGTGACATGGCAGAGGCTGCTCCCCATCCCGGCTGTCTACCATGTGTTCCAGGACAGGAGCACTTGGTGCGGAATTCAGAGAACCAGGCCAAGGATCAAAAGGGTCTAGGATGCCATTGTCAGAGTGAGGCTTTAAGCCTTTCTCTTCCTGGGCAGGAGCTCGGTCCCAGGTGGCCCAATCAAAAAGATTGGCAGCCACCAACCAGGGCACAGTGCATGTCAAGGTTTCCCAGACCTTTTTGGCCTGGGCATCTGAGATCTCTAAACCTCGGCTTTTGAGCATGAATCTCAGCACTTTAAGAGCTGGGTCGTTATGCCTAGTGTGAGATTGCCCCATCTCTTCAGGGAGACCCTTACCTTAGAACTCGCTTGGCTTGGCTTGCTGATACTTTTACTTTTGGTGAACCAATTTCTTCATGTCCCTGTTCGGGCGCCAGATGTCGGGGTTTTTAGCCTTCGTTCCCTCCCAACCTGTGGAGAGATGGGGAGAGCACACCTGACCAGGACGAGCCACGAAAGGAGAGGGCTGTCTGACTGCCGCACCCAGCCCTCCCTCGCCGGAGGACAAACAGATGCGTCAGGGAGACCAGTCAAAGCAGGAGCTCCTTTACTGAGAAAACACACACAGCTAATATAATGTACAGGAGCCAATCAGGATAAAGGTCAGCAGAGTGGAGAGAGTTCACATGTACACCCATCCTACAGGCAGTAATGGGTGACACGAGCTGTCCACGAGGGTGAGAGGGTTCTGAGCCTATCCTAGAGGTGGTCCGATTTTTTTGTCACAACCCACGGTAATGCCTTCTGGCTGATTGCCAGGCTCCATCCTAGCCATGTGGGACCCCAGGACCCGGAAGCGGGTAGTAGCCAGCAAGTTAGGTTTCCTCTTTTCTGATGCAACATGACCCACATGTTACATCATGCCCTACAACTTCTTCTTCCGTCCCCCTCCCCTTATTGTATCTCTGCATATCAAAGAGAACATTCGGCCTTTGTTTTTTTTTTGAGATTGACTTATTACACTTAGCATAATAGTTTCTAGATCCATCCGTGTATCGGCAAATGCCATAATTTCATTCTTCTTTATGACTGAGTTATATTCCATTCTGTGTACATATCACTTTTTCTTTATCATTCCTTTGTTGAAGGGCACCTTCGTTGGTTCCATAGCTTAGGTACTGTGAATTGAGCTGCTGTAAATGTTGATGTGACTGCATCACTGTAGTATGCTGATTTTAAATCCTTTGGGTATATTCCTGAGTAGTAGGATAAGTGGGTCAAGTGGTGGTTCCATTCCAAGTACAAAATTAGATTTCTTCTTATTGTAGATGATTGTTGCTGATTCTGCCCTTGAAAGGAAAACACACACACACACAAAATAAACAATAAAACTTCTGTGTATCCCTTTCATATATGAAACCCTTTGTGATACTGTGGATTGAGCTCAGCAGAGCCTTTCACACTGGATTAAGCTCTCTACCACTGAACTACATCTCCAGGTTTGATTAACAGTTTTCATGCCATGATATGGCTTTAGTTTTAAAAGTTTTAAACAATGTATCTATTTTATCATATTTCATGTACTAGCCTACCATAACCATTGTTTGCACTAGATTTTCTTCCATGAAGTTCCATTTTTCTGGAGTTGAAATCAAAAGAAAAATGGAGATTTATTGTGTAAGATTTTCTGCAAAATCTTATGACCTTCTTCTTTAATACCAGAATATGTTTAAGCTTATATATATTATCTGAGTCCTATAACTTTGCATATTAGTATGGAAGTAATTAGGAGTCAATTTCCTGAAAGCATAGAATGTTAAAGCTTAAGAGGGGCCTTAGGGATTGTATACTATCCAATCCTGATATTCTTCAGAGGAACAAATGGTAGTTTGTTCATTCATTCACTCATTCAGCAAATATTTATTTACTTCTTACTATTCTAGGTGCTTGGGACTATCCCTGTCCTTATGAAGCTTATAGCAAATAGATAATTTCTGTCATAATTAAGTTAAATAGTATGTCAAAGGTGATAGCCTGGGATTAGGGGAAGAGGGAGTACTTGAGAATGAGTGTGGGTTTGTAATTTAAAATAGGGTAAACTATTGAAAAGATGACATTTGAGCAGAGACTTGAAGGAGATGAGAATATGCAGTGTGACTATTTAGGGGAAGAGTGTGTTGGGGAGAGGGCATAGCCAGTACAAAGTCCAATAAGTATAAAGATGCCTAGCTTACTATTTAGTAGGAAGAAGGGCAATGTGACTTCTGAAGGGAGAAGTAGAATGGAGTAATAGATGATGAAAATTAATACAATGAGGAGGCAGGAAGTTGGTGGGAAACTGGCTAGATGATCTGGGGTCTAGTGGGTAAGTGTTGTGAGGACTTTGGCTTTCACATGAGTGAGATGAGGAGTGGTGGCAATGAAGGGTGTTAAGTAGAACAACATAATATGACTTATATTTTAACTGAATCATTCTGGCTGCTCTGTTCAGAAGAGATGCTGGGGTAGCATTTCTAGATTTAGCAAATGAAAATATAGGATGCCTTTTAAATTTGAATTGTAGATAAACAATGAGTAATATTTTGTATACATAGGTTTCTTGACTATTCTTTCAATCATATGGCAGAATGCTCACTGCTTTTTTTAAAAAAAACATTTAAAATAGAATCTCATCAAAGTTATTTTTGATAACTATATATTATTATTGCTGTGATTCTGCTGGTCCCAAGACTTAGGCTCGTAGAGCACATTGTCATATCTTTCTTCTATTATCTGCATTTCTGTTTTTCACATTCTGGTCACCTTATATCCTAGAGTTTTGCACATATAGTTTGTTGGACCCCAGCTCAAACCTAATGAATCAGAATTTTTAGAATGGAATAAGGATTCATAAGTGCTTACTTTTCTAGTTCTGTGTATATGAACAAAACATACAAAACTCCTTACCTTCCTAGAATTTACATTTTAGTGGGAGAAACACTAAACAAATAAGTAAATGTATAGTATGTTGAATACTGATACAGATACTAAGAAGAAAGAAAAACTGGTGAGGAGAATAGGAGATGTCTTAGGAGGGGATTGCAATTTTAGAGTGGCCAATGAAGCCTTATTACATGATTATGTTTAGTTCTTGAAGGAAGTGAGTGAAACACCTGTGGATATGGCAATGAAATGAAAGATGGGAGGGTTGGGTAGGTGGGTTTTAGATTTCAGGCAGAAGCAATAGCAATTGCACCATCCTAAGGTAGAAGTGTGCCTGGCATGTTTAAGAAACTGTAGAAAAGCACTGTGTCTGGATTGGAATGAATGGTGGAGGATAGGAGATGATATAAGAGATAAAGACAAGTGGCTGATGATTGTTAGTGTTCATGGTTTATGGTAAGTTGGAGAAAGAATTGGGTCCTGGGGCTGTATCTCTGGGCCCCAGTTTCTTTATCACTAAAAAGTGAACAGAAGATTAAGGTGACCTCTTTGACTTCTTTCTCCTCTAAAATAAAATTTTAACTTAACATCTATTATTTTTCTTCCATTTATTCTTTTTGAGTACTTTTCATGGGCTTATCTGTAGTTGTGTTCTAACCAGGCTGGTGAACTTTTCCCTTTATGCTGCCCTAGTTCTTCTTTCTTTCCTGAGTGAACTTGAAGATTTAGACAGTCCTTTGATAAACAGTAGGAGATTGTTCTCTTATCAATTTGTTCACCATTAGTTCTTCTGACAATCAGATTCTTATTTAATCCTAGCTAATAGAATTAGGAAACATGTTTTTCCTCTACTAAGAGAGTGAAATTCTTATGAATGACAGCTTGATGTGAAGAAAGGCATAAAGAGAAGAAAGTCTTGAATCAACTCTAAATTGAATAAATACCAATTGCCAGTCCAAGATTAAATAGAATATAACATTTGAGGACTCATGGGAATCTTAGCTGGGTATTTCTATGGAAAGGACAACCTTTAGGTAGGTCTCAAAGAATATTTATTTAGAAATAATTGGGTGGGAGTGCTCAAAGATGTTGTTTTGATGGGTTCTATTAGCAGACTACAGGGATAAAAGGAACATGTCATGAAGCTTTACAGTCTTCTTTAGGATAAATTCTGTTGGAAGAACAAAGCAGTATCAAAACTGTTGTTGGTTCCTTTGAAATCCGACACAAAAAAAGAAGACTTGTAGGCTCTCAAATTGCAGCTTTCATGCAGTAGTAATGAAACAGTATAATCATTCTGAATAATTCTGCCACCTTTTACAGCTTTCACAGGGTGTTATAAATTATAAAGCAACAAATCTAAAACTCTAAATGGTGTCTTGGAGTTTGATCTGTCTTGTTTTATGTAACCTGTTGGGTTTTGAGTACCGCTTGGGAGTCAGAAAAAGAGCATATTGTTAGACACCAACATATTAGGCGAAGTTTATGATATAACATTGCTGTCATTAAAGATGACAGGCACATTTTTAAATAGTAAGTTTATAGTTATTTTTGCTAATAAAAATTTTCTTTTATTTGTTGTGTATTTGTAAGGCTTTTGTGGTGATTATTCTTTTGAGCCTGGATGAAATTAAAGATAAAAATTTCTAATTGAAACTTTCTTGACTAAATATAATTATTATGGGAAAAGTGAGGTGGAAAGAATTCATAAAACTAAGCTAGTTAAATATCCAGCTGCATATATTTATTTATAGTCTTCTACTGTGTACATTTATTTTCCTATAGTGTAAAACTGTTTGGAAGTTTAAATTGGAAGACTATTTATACACTTAAAATAGGCACTTATTTAAAAATAATGGAGTAAATTATGACGAACAAATGAAGTGCATTTGGCAGCTTCTGAACATGATTGGATTCTAGACTTGAAAATCTGTTTAAGCTTATTTTTATAGCAATGTGATTGTATTGGTCCAGTTGCTGTGCCAATTCTTGAGAGCTTGTGTGGAGGTTCTAGCGGGAAAGTGCAGCTACGTGGACTAAAGAATGGTCCTCCCTTATCAGGGAAGCTCTTTATCCTTTTAGACCTAGTGCACTACTTCAGGGTGGACACACACAGAGTGGCAAGGGAGGAGGGAGACACTTGCTTAGCCAGCCAGACCAGCTGAATCAACTCTGGCAATCAATGGGGTGACAGATGTTGCAGCCAGATCACCATCACATCCAGCTGTGCCAATTATAAGTACAATATTACTTAATACCATAGGTGTTGGGTGATGATTTTATTCATGATATATAAAATCTGAGTAAGACATACTTAGTTCCTGGGAAACAGTCTGAAAAGTATATCATTGCTTATTTTTTAAAATTATCCAGTTAAGGATGAGGAAGTAAATTTTTACTGAGATAGCTCCTCTCACACTAAAAGAGATGGCTATTTGGGTAATTGAGTAACTTGCCTGTTTTTGTAAAGTTTTTTGGAACACAGCCATACTGATTCATTTATGTATTGTTTACAGCTGCTTTGATGCTACAGTGGTGGTATTGAGTAGTTGTTGTAGGTATCATATGATCTTCAAGGCTTGAAATATTTATTAGTTGATCCTTTAAGAAACATTTTGCTCTATATTTGGGTCTTTTGTAGTCAGATTGCATTAAAGTTCTGGTGGAGGTTAAAAAGTTTAATATTTTCATGTTTAATAATTCCCTATTCTGCCTCATCCTAAGAAAGAATACATAAAACAAAGCATAGTTATTATGAGTGTTAATGTTAATTTCTAGCTTGCTCATCCATAAGTAGGTATGATACTACTTTGCAGTGTTGCTGTAAGGAGTAAATAGGAAATGTAAATAGAATGCTTAGATTAGTGTTTGGCAACCAGAAAGAATTTAGGCAATGGGGAGATATAATCAGGGAAAGTCTTGATGTTTGGGTGATTTAAAGTGGTATGTTTTTAGTTTCTGATTTGTCTGAACTAGCTGTGGACCCAGTTTATCCAGGGTCTCGATATAACATTGCTGATCAATTTCTCTTCATACTCTCTTCCCCCTTTCTTTCCTCTCCTCTCCTTCTCCCCGTCTTCATATTTTCTTCTCCTCTGTTTCCTTTTTGATATATATAAGCATTGGAACTAAATTTGGGAAATTATTCCTAGAGAGAATTTGCAGAGAGCCTCAAACAGAATATTCTCTATTATTATTAGCTCCATTTTCAAGGAAGCAGAGGAACCCTAAAATCTTGGGGCCTCCCTCTCCTCCTTAATTTTTGTATAATAATGTGTATTGGCAGCCGTCCAGGTAATATATATAAAATTCATTCCTTTCATAGCAAATATTAGGGCAGATCTTTAATTTTTTTCTTAGACCATGGAAACAAGGATTCACCTTTAGACATGTCTTATTTTCTTCTAGAAGGCAGGAGAGATGATAGATTATCCCTAAGATTTTAATGGAAACTTGAAGATCTAGTGATGATGAAACTGACAGTCATATTAGTTAGAACTCTTGGTTATTATTTTATGAAAAAATGAACTTAAAATGCTAAGTTAGGGTTGGGGTTGTGGCTCAGTGGCAGAGTGCCTGCCTGCTATGTGTAAGGCACTGGGTTCGATCCTCAGCACCACATAAAGGTAAATAAATAAAATAAAGGTATTGTATCCATCTATAAAAAAAAGAGAAAAAAAAGCTAAGTTATTTTACTTGGTAGCTCTTGTTAGAAGAGCAATTTGAAACTTTGGACTTAATCCCTTCGAGTAACTGTAACATCAACATTGATATAAATAAGAGAAGAAGGAAAATTTATCGTAAAATACTTTTGTTTCTATTACTATTTATTATTATTTTGTGGTAGTTTTTAGTTGTAGATATCACAGAAAAGATACAAAATTCTAGGTTGACACAGTATCAGTAGACCTTTAGGTAATAGTGTTAACAATTTGCCATATTTTAAAAAGTTTTAGGTTCCTCATTTGAAATCTTATAATTCATAGTAAATTTAATTCTGTTTTAATCCAATTAAATTATCTTGTTTAGTAAATATGTCAGAATTTCTCATAGAATGTTCCAACCTTTAAAAGCGAGTATATAAAGGCATTAGACCTAAATTTTATAAACTGCCATCCATATTTAGTATATTTCCTATTTTCTCATTATTTTATAGTGAACCAAGATTTTGATATAGACAAGTATCAGTACCATTTTTTTCCTATGAGGACACTGAGTCACACAGAGAAACTAAATTTTTTTTT
Organism: Callospermophilus lateralis; assembly: GCF_048772815.1. Taxonomy (NCBI): domain Eukaryota; kingdom Metazoa; phylum Chordata; class Mammalia; order Rodentia; family Sciuridae; genus Callospermophilus; species Callospermophilus lateralis. The sequence goes on from NC_135307.1 coordinate 43,261,495, forward strand.
TTTTTTTTTTTTTTAGAATTGCAAGTTGTATCAGTGTAAAGTTAGAAAGGTAAATGTTGAATTTACCTTATGTATTTATAGGAACAGACAACAAAGTTTAAAAAATAATTTTGTGCCTTTAAATAGGTAGATAACATGAAAGACAAGGGATTGTTTTAGTTTTTTTTAAAATTTGCTGAGAAATGAATTAAACATACTTCTCAAAAGAAGTACAAATGACCAAAACTTATTTTTTTTTTTTTTTTAAATTAGAGCTTAATGGTTACACATAGTAGTTGGGTTCATCCTGACAAACCCTACATGCCCAATTATCTAAAAAAAAAAAAAAAAAAAAAAAAAAAAATTCAACATCTCCAACCATCAGGAAAATGCTAATCAAAAACTACATTGAGATTTCTTCTCATTCCAGTCAGAGTGACAGTCATCAAGAACACAAATAGCAATAAAGATGGCAAAGGATGCAGGAAAAGGGAACCCCTGTACACTGTTGGTGGGAATGTAAATTGGTATAGCTATTATGGACATCAGAATGGAGGTTCTTCAGACAACTAAAAATGAAACTCACATATGATCTAGCTGTATACCACTCCTCAGTATCTATCCATAAGAACTAAAGACAGCATACTTTAGAGATAACCTGTGTATCTCTAAATGCATGATACATTTATTGTAGCACAATTCAAAATAGCTAAGTTATAGATAGCCTAAGTGTCTGTCAGCAGATGAATGAATAAAAAATGTGGTATATATACACAATGGAGTTTTATTTAGCCAAAAAAGAACGAAATTATGTCATTTGCAGGAAAATGGATGGAACTGGGGAGCATTACATTAAGTGAAATAAACCAGACTTAGAAAAGTGCCATATGTTTCTCTCATATGTGGAAACTAGAGAGAAAAAAAAAAAAGAGGGTGGGAGATACAATGAAAATAGGAGGGAGACCATTAGGGTAGAGGAAGGGAAGGAGGGGGCTAGGGAGAGGAAAAGTGAGCCAGGGGAGGTACTGGGGCATGAAATTGATTATAAAATTATGTTATATGTTTGTATGAATATGCCACAATTAAATCCCCTATTCTGTATAATTGATATGCACAATAAAATTAAAAAAAATTTTTTTGCTAAGAGGTTCAGAGTTTTATCTTGGCAGGATATGTAGAGAGTGGGAGGAGAATTGTGAGACTTGGTGAAATATATAGTTAGTATTAGCATTATGGTTTCTTATGGATGAGAAAGACTGATAATAGATTGATTTGGGGGAGAGGGAAAACAAGAAATACTTATTTTGAAATAATGAATTTTGTTTTCTGTTCCTTGATTAAGCTGCTGATTAACTGGCAGCTAGCAGAGACCAGTAAAGATATTCTTCCCTTTGGCACCTGCATAGGTTATCAAACAAAACAGTTTTTAGTTGTTTATGAATCCTCCAGATTCATAAACAGTCATGTTTGACTGCTTCTTATATGTAAGAGGTTATCTCTGTTATGTTGGCTAATATCCTTGTTAGCACTGTATTTCTTTTATGCCAGATCTGCATTAGAAATTTCTCACTTACTTTGTGAAGGTCTTGTTTCCATGATCTTTTTTCATTTTGTATTCTTTGATGTGTTAGATGGATTTTCCAAAAGTTAAAGCTCCATCTTCTTGGGATTTTGTTGCCATAGTAAATCATTATTTTAGCTTTGTTTGCATATTACTTCTTAGTTCTCAAAGTCATGCTTAGATCAAAAAGTCTTAATCGTCTTGCAGCTGTATGGGAGACTTACTACAAAACGTAAAGCTTATGAAGTAGATGGGAAACCTAAACTACAAAACATAAACATGTGGACTGGATTTTTCTAGACAGTTATCCAGAAGATATTAGTAAATCAAAATGTATACCCTTAGCAATTTATGCTTTCACTTAATGTTGCTTTGAATGTTTAGGTTATGATTTTGAAATATTTTACAAATTTTCTTTTCCGTAGTCTGACTTATTACTGTGTGCTTTATCTTTGATGAAGAATGGGAATAATCTTATGGTAAATTCTTTTTTCTTACAGTCAAAGGCCATTGGTTTGTTAGATGTAGATGTGTATGGTCCTTCAATTCCAAAAATGATGAATCTGAAAGGAAATCCAGAATTATCACAAAGTAAGTAAGAAGAGATAAATATTATGATAAGACTTGGACTTTTATATAGTATCTACTAAGTGTCATAACTGTGCCAGATACCAAGTGTACATTATACATCATATAGTATAGTGATTTAGAATTCAGATATGCTACCACAGTATCTGAGTTTGCATCTCAGCTCTGGCACTGACTGTGTATCTATGAGTAAATTGTTTAGCCTTTTAGTACCTTGACTCCCTATGTGTAAAATAGGCTAACAATTGCTATGAGAATTAATATAAGTGTAATGTATTTGGTAAGTTCTGGCACATAGTAAATGATCAAATATGATAGATTTTCATCAGTCTCTTTCCGTTAAATGTGTGGATGTATTGGAAATATTTGAATAGAAAATATATATGGGTTAGGACAGATGAAAATTATTTTCTCCAAACAGATTTTTATCAGAGTTTTCCTAAAGCATTTTCATAGAAGTCCTAAACACTGGTGCCATCAAGAGGAAGAAGTAATTTTTTGAACAAATCTTTTATATTTACTGTTTTTGTTATTACATTTTCTTGTAAGGCTATCAAATATAAATTTTAAGAATAAGAAAACTCTATGATCAAAAAAATGAAAAATTGGAAAAACTGTTAATTTTTCTTGAAAAATTATTTTATGTCAAATTGGTTTAATAAAATTGATTTGTAATCATAATAAGAGGATACAGTTGAATAATTTTTTTTTGGTTTCATATTGGGCTTCTTATTTTCCATGAGTCAGGGACAAAATGATCACATTTACTTATGGATCTTTATTGGATTATCTATGTAATAGAAGTATTATTTTTGTTGTTATTAAAAGTTATTTAGACATTGTCTGCTATTTTCGGTGCATTTGTTTGTGGTTTATTTGTGGAGTGAATTATAATGTTAAAATGTGGATAATTCAGTATGAGAAAGTAAAGTTCTCTGTAACATTCTGAAGAAAACTTAAAGATCTAGTGACTAAAATTAACTTTAGCAGTTGTTTTCTTGTTTCATGAAAATATATATTTAAAAAGCTGTTATTCTAGTTTCTTTGTCCTTGGCTTTTAGTGCAACACATACTTAGTTTGCAAATACATGACATGAGCCAAGTTGACAAACTTTCACAAAGGAGTAATGAATTTGTGTACTGTCAATGATAGAGTCCTTATGCCTGTCTCTTGATTAAAGTGATGTGAGAACTGGTGCATGCAGCCATGAGTGATGGCAGAACAGAGCCTCAGTGTCAGCCTTTTCTTAAGTAGTCTGTTCAATCTATGCCAATGTAAATACTTGAAGTGAACTTTAATTTCTTTCTTCTTGTTTTACTGAAGCTTTAATCTTAAATTTGATGTTTGCAAATTGGCTACCATTAAGTAGGGTTTCTGGTAAAGATGAGATACTGGAAATCTTGGAAAGCATGGGGGGGGGGACCTTTTTTGTGCTGACAAGCTGATCTTAAGTTCCTCAGGAAATGAATTGAATGATTTAGGCATTCACTCAAAAGAATGTGGATTTTTGAAAACCCAACTTGTGAATTATTTTGAATCTTAAGAAAACCTGCTGCCATTATACTAATTGGCATCATTTTGACATTTTTCATTTTATCATGTTAATTTATCCTGTTACACTCTCTATTCCAGAAAACACAATGCAATGTAAAAATTGCCTAATTTACAATAAAGAAAATCTGTGAACAACTTGTTTTCAGCAGTTCAGGTTTAGGGAGATAAACCAGCTTTTAGGCATTCTTCTGTTCTTGGACTGAGCTGGACAACCTTAGAGAGAGTAGGACTTCAGCATTGTCTATTTCTCTTCATTATTTAAATAGATTATGGTAATGCAGTTTTCATCAATTTGTTTATTTTAAAACTCCATGGTAGGGTTGATGGCTCTTACATTTATTCTCATTCTTTTCTCTATTTGAAGAAGTTGTAGAACAATTAGAAAAATTTGGAGAACATATATTTTATGATTATGAAATTTTAGCCTTGATTATCAAGAGAGATTTTATATCTGATTTTAGCAAAATGAATTTAGTGATTAGAGAAGAAATTTAAGTTTATACTGCTTTTGCATTCCTTAGGCGGAGAATGTTTCTATCAGCTTTAAAATGACAGTAGTGATTTTTCTGTTAGCATACAAAATTTTGGTAATGGGAGGTCCAGCAGTTTGTAGAAAGGATATTATTATAGAAAAACATAAACTATTTGACATTGTATTAACTGCACATGACCAGTTGCTTTGGGAACCTAATAGAATTTAAAATAAAATCTATGTGTGGTTGGAGAAACTAGCATCTAAACCTGAATATAATCCCCTTCCCCTTTTGAAAACAAAAGAACAAACGCCAGTTCTTTCTGTTTAAAATTTCAAAGTCATATAATATTCAAATTTTGTGTTATATTGTAACTGAACTATAATCCTTATAATTAATTGACTAGAAAGTTTTCAGTTGAAGTGGCAAATGAATATTAAATAATAGTTGTACTCAGATGTATTGCTACATTCCACCAATGTAATAGTCTTTATTATGACCAGGTTGAGGGCTTTCACTAAGTGTTTTAGTCAGCTTTTTCACTGCTGCAACTAAAAGTTCTGACCAGCACAATTGTAGAGGAGGAAAATTTTATTTGGGGTCTCATGTTTCAGAGGTCTCAATCCATGGACAGCAGACTCCATTCCTCGGGCTCAAGATGAGGCTGAATATCATGGCAGAAGAGTGTGGCAGAGGGAAGCAGTTCACATGATGATCAGAAAGCAGAGAGAGATTTCCACTTGCTGGATACAAATATATACCCCCAAAGGCATGCCCCCAATTCCCACCTCTTCAAGCCACACCCTACCACTTCAGTTACCACTCAGTTAATCCCTATCAGGGAATTAGTTTACTAATTGGGTTAAGATCTCACAACCCAGTCATTTCTCCTGTGAATCTTCTTGCATTGTCTCACACGTGAGCTTTTGGGAGACACCTCACATCCAAACCATACATTAAGCTTTCTAAAATGATTTACTGGTAGAAATCTCTGCTTTCTTTCATAGTTTTGTGATAATGTCACTTTAAGTATACTTGTGAATTTGTTACTAAGTTTTACTGAAGAGTGTCTTTTGAAGTATGGAGCTAATAAAGTAGGAAAATTTTGAGACCTTGTTAGAGAGCTTACTAAAATAGGGATGTCAAGCAGTTTTATTGGGGATGACACAGTGATTATTAATGATGAAATGTGAGACTTTTTTGAGTGGGATCCACATGTCCTTTCTATTGTTGTGAGATAGTAATTTTGCGCTCATATTACAGTTTTATGCTTTAAGGAATTTAGCTTTTTTTTTTTTTTTTTTCAGATTTAGGAATGCATAGTATGTGTCTTGTGAGAATTTGTAGGAAATCAGCATCAGCAAATGACCTAGTATAATAGCATCTGTCTCTGGTAAAACTATGAGGAAGGAACTAAGAGTTCTTAAAGGTAATTTTAGTGTGTACAGGATGAGAATCAACTCTAGTTATTCCTGAATTTACAACATTGTTTCCTGTCAGGGAAGAGATTTAGGGATGTTGGTGAAGTTTTTCATATGCATGGGCACATTTTAATCCAGTGTTTGGAGCTTCTAAAGCTTCTGATTTAGGATTTGCTTCTTTTGATCATTGTCCTATGGACACTTTGATTTTATCTGATGCTATTTTACCTGATGTACTTGTGATGTACAGTGGTGATGGTAAGAAGTGATGGGATAGATATATAAGAGACTATGAGTAACACAAGGAGTGGGGGAAAGATGACTAGCTATTAAATACAAAATAAAACCAAAGAGTCAACGAGGTTTTAAGCTCAAAGAGGTTTTAAGCTCCAGGGACCAGAATACTAATGCCATTAATATAAATCCACAATGCATAAACAGACAGCTGATGTTCTTTTAGACATTGACTGAAATACCAGTGGTACACAGAGGTATCTGACAGACAGCTGCAAATGCAGGCTTATAATCTGGGATACGAACATACCTGGAAATAAGATATTTGGAAGCTGCTCCCCTAAAAGACTACTAAACTCTAGAACTAAGTTGAAACTGTGATATTGCTTCAATGAATAATAGTCAATGCTAAACGTGGCCAGAAACATTAAGTTCCAAGAAGATATCACTAAATTTGGAAACAGAATATTTTTAAATGTCTTTGAGATAGCAATGCTGAATAAAATAATGAGCATAGAAACCAGAAGACTGTAGAAAAAGTAAGAAGAGAATGAGGTAGAAAGGATCATTAGTAAAGAAATACATCAGTAAATCATCATAATTTTTGGGGAAGATTCTGAGATGTATTCCATAATCATAATGTTACAAAATGACTTTTCTTTGTTTTTCTGGATTCTCTTTTCATCCTGTTATACCTGGAATATTAAGTCAAGGTGATGTTAACATAATCAGGGGTTAAAGAAATCTTAAAAAGTTATTTTGCTCAGGCTTTCTGCACTTTAACCTTTGCAATATCTAAAACAAGGTTTATATTCTTTGGAGAGTCTCCTCAGTTTAGTTTATCAAAGCAAAAGTCCATGCATCTCTCTATTTTGTCATTTCTTGTATAGTTCATTGAATATGCTTGAACTATATACCTTACCTAATGTGTGGTAAGACCCTTTCCCTTTTTCCTCTGACCTTCCTGAGATGAAGAATAGCCAGCCTCTTTAGATTTTTATTGCTGTATTACAGACTGTCTTAGCTCAGGACTATAGCAAGTGAAGTCAGTGAAAGAATGCCTTGTTCAACTTATATGTTGGTAGCCATTGCCTGTTCAACTGTTCATTTTTTTTTTCATAGGTTGGCAGCAAATAAGGTTGATATATACATCTATGTATATGTGAAAAAGATCATACATTTTTGTGTTTATGGTTAGCACCTGCCGCCAGAAAAGTATAGGGGTATTCTTCCATGTGTCTTAATTTTTTGAGTTAGATCTGAGGGTTTTCCTTTAGATATAAAGATTAATAGAAAGCACATTTGTAACATGGCCTGTTAAGGCTGTTTGTACTTTACATTTTTCTTTTTCAGTCTGGACTTGGGTTTAAAACCAAACCAAACCAAACAAAACTTCTTTATTTCTTATTTCCTAACTCTTTATTCCTCAAAATCTTAAAGTTACCAAATTTCCAATATCTTCCCTCAATGAGAAATATTAAAATAACTTATAATTGTTAGGTATTGGGAGGATTAGCTCATGATTTTATTTATACTCTATTTCTATTTATTTGCCTTATGATGCTTTTGTTTTTTATAATGTCACATATTATTAATCTGTAGTTACTTTAATAATTTACTGGGTACTTTTAGTGGTATTTAACAAAACCTATAGTTCTTGCTTTCTTTGTTTTCTTTTTTGGTTAACAGAAAGCAAAGCATTTAAGAAGGAAATTAGTGTGGTGAAAGTAGGATATAAAATAAATTTTGAAGGTGTAAGATGTAGGGAGTATTCATTCATGAATTAGAAACTGCATAGTAATGATACTCTACTAAGAGCATAAGTAATAATACTCTACCAAGAGCCATGAGAAGTTTTGATGGCCCAGATTTGAATAAAGCACACATATAGAAATAGAGTATAAAGAGAATCACAAGCTCATTCTTTGTTTACCTAACAATTATAAGTTCTTTTAATTTTTCTCATTTTTGGTGAGGCTAACTAGAGAAAAGAGAAATTATATATACTATAAAGTATTTTAAAAATTAAAAAATATCAATGAAAGAGAACATCTTTCCCCCTTTCCTTTGGATTCCTTCTCTGATTTTATGTATATAATATGTATCCACACAGGGTATTAGATTGAAATGAGATATTGCTCATCAAGATTGGGTAGATAATATCTATCCAATAGATAGATTGGATAGATCTATCTATCAAGGCATAAAAGTACAAGGTTTCTTCAGTAGTATTTCTGGTATTGACCCAATGAGTCAATCTGTTCTTTCAAAGGGCAATTGTTACAGAACTGGAGAAAATAGAATAGTGATGTTTTATTGGGAGACTTAGTTTAGCTACTAGCCTTCTCTAATTTTCATTTTGGAAACTATTAGCCTACTAGTTGTTATGAATTGTAGCATAAAATTATATTATCCTTTTTCATTTCATGAAAAGTGACAGAATTAAAAATCTTTAATGTTATCATTACTGATTTTACTAATAGTTACCAATACCACCAGTATTATAAAGTCCTTCATAATCTGGTCCTAGCTGTCACCTAAACTCTAAAGTCTATATTTCAAGCTTATTTTGTTACTCAGTGACCACCAGTCACAGGGACTCTTCTTCTATAACATACCTATCTCTCTGCTATTTCAGAGACCTCACATGCTTTATTCTCTTTGTTTTGAATGCCTTCTACTTCTTTTGCTCCCACTGTAATCATTCCACTCATCAGGTCTTAGTTTCTTTTTTCTTTTTTTTTTTTTAGGTACCGGGGATTGAACTCAGGGGCACTCTGCCACTGAGCACATCCCTAGCCCTATTTCGTATTTTATTTAGAGACAGGGTCTCACTGAGTTGCTTAGCACCTCACCTTTGCTGAAGCTGGCTTTGAACTTGTGATCCTCATGCCTCAGCCTCCCAAGCCTCTGGGATTACAGGTGTGTGCCACTACACCCGGCCAGGACTTAGTTTTAACATTTCTTTTCTTTTTTTTTTTTTAAATTTAATTTTTTAAAAATTTCTTACATACATGACAATAATGGAGTGCATTATAATCATAATTATCCATTCGCAGCACAATTTTTCGTAACTCTGTATATAAAGTATGTTCACGCCAAATTATGCCATTATACATGAGCTCTCTTATTATTATTTTTTTGCATTACAATTCTTAATACACCTTTATGCCACAATTTATCATATATCTGTTTGTATATAAGATATGTTGACACCAAATCATGTATGAAGATGTGAATTTAGTTTTAACATTTCTTATTCCATGGAGTCTTTCTGATTCTTCTACTTCCTTATCTCAATTGCAAGGATAGACTTTTTTGATATTATCTGTTTATATATTTTTAAATTACTGAAGGATGCAACATCCACAGAGTGGAGGCTTTTTGTTTGGTTTGTTTTTCTAATGCTTGGTATATAATATACATGCATGCAATAAATCTTACTTGAATAAATGAATAACATCATTACTTCTGCTTCATTTCATGTGTGTTGCTGCATAATTTTCTGCTTTGTATGTGTTAAATAACTTAATTTGATTTTTTTCTGAATAAGGTAGTTTAAATATATTATCTTTGTAGTGGGTTTTTTTTTTTTTTGTGTGTGTGTGTGTGTGCTGAGACTGAACCCTGGGCCTTGTGTACAGTACGCCATGTTCTATCACTGAGCTAATCTTAGCTCAGTAGTTAATTGTTGTGATATACTTGAGAAGCTGTCTTATATTGCTCCACCACCCTGATGCTTTAAAAAAAGAAAAAGGAAAAAAATCTGTATGGTTACTAATTTGACTGTTGAGCATTATATTATATGGAATAAAATAATTTTTCAGGCTGTTTCCATATGCTGGGGTAATGCTAGTCTTATTTTATATTTTAGTTTTGAATTGTTTAGTGTTGTTCTGCTCACTTATAGATAGGGTCCTTTGCGGTCTGAATTTTCTCCATGATGAAAAACTGTATTGTTGAGAATTCCAGGTCTGGGACTGTGAACAACTGTGAAAAAGAGAAGGAACTAAAAGGCCAGTATACCTCATTATTCTTTCCTCAGACCATCCTTATTGGTAGGCTAAAATAGTACAAGGAAACTAATATTAAGTCCTCTTTGAGACTATTTATTCTTGAGATTAGTATTGTAATAGGTTAGGAGAAGTAGTGAGTGAGGAATCAGTGACAATAAGGTTTCAGTTTTATTCTGCTGCCTCTGAGGTTTTTCAGTTGAGGAAATGAAAGCAGAAATAGCAGCTTGAAGTTTAATGGGATAGGGATCTCCCTTGTAGTTTATAAAGCACAAACTTTTCTGAGGTAATAGGTGTCTTAAACTGGCTTCCCCAGAAAGCAGAGCTCATGCACTTTAATTTTTTAGGTAGTGCAAAAGTGGAGTAAAGAAGGAAAGGAGGGAGAGCCAATATGAAAATGTGTTTTCAAAGTAGCTATTGCTAAATAGGACAGATTGCTTGACTGCCTGGGCCTATATAATCTTGTGCTATACCTAAGACAATCTGTTGGGGAGAAAGGAGTAAGAATTTATCTAATGGTGTCCATCTCCCATTGCCCAAAGTCTCACCTTGGGCGTTAATAACTGTATTTCCAAGTTGTGTATATGTGAGTGCCCACCAGGGACCTGTGATGTTTCATAGTGTCCCCTCCCTGTGTTAATATGGAAATTTCTGAATGGGAGGTGAGGAGTGCGCAATGTATAGGCCTGAGTGAGCTGCAGCCCTGTAGCCCTCTCTGTGAGGTGGTCATAGCCTATGCAGAGCTGATTGCTACAGTGGCAGCTGGAATGATAGGCAAATGAGTCTAAGAAGGTCTGGATGGCACATGTGGCATCTCTGATACATGGGGGTGACAAATTGAACTCTTCTATAATCCAGACAGCTATTTCAGTGAATACCTTCTTTATTGACTGATGCTATGACACAACAGCAGGCACTTAAGAAGATAGAGGATTCTATCTGTATTTTGATATCTTGAATTTTTAGGAGAATATGGAATGATCCCCAAATCTATTAAACCAATACATTTCAAAATTTTATTTGTCAAGTGAGTATATACTTAAGAGGGATACTTGAGCAATATTTAGAAATATTTAGTTTCAAAGTTGTTTTCAGTAAGATATGTATAAATATGTATATGTTTTTATTGATTTTATTCTTTCAATCTGATAAGTTTTGATTTTTAATATATAAAGTTTGGTAACAACAGAGTCTAGAACTGGAAACCTTACTTCTTTAAGAATGGTGCTCATTGGGAACAAGTAATGCTGCATAGGTGATACTGGTCAGTTTTAAGTATAGTAGTATTGTGGGGATTGGGACTTTAATAATAGCGGCTAAGTTTGAACTGATGGTCATTTGATCTTTCTGTAATCTGGTTTCTTATTTCAAGCAAATGTTTGTACAGTATGATAGTATGTATTGTACATTAAATCCAGAAGCCTCAAATAGCAAGTGTACTCTGTCACATCTGGGTATGAATTATAATGAAAAATTGAGGTACTTTAGCTCTTAGTAATCAGGAAAAGCTGATGGTACTGTTTGGGTATATTAGTAGGCACCATAGGCATTGGAAGAACCTTTAGGGCTATTTTCATTTAAATGTTTATCACATGGGGCTAGAGTTGTAGCTCAGTGGTAGAGGGCTTGCCTAGCATGTGGGAGGCACTGGGTTTGATTCTCAGCACCACATAAATAAATAAATAAATAAATAAATAAATAATCAAATAAACAAATAAATAAAATAAAGGCCCATCAACAACTAAAAAAAATTTTGGATTCAGTGGCAAAAAAGTATACTCTTTCACACATATTTAAGTAAAGCATTTTAAAAAATCTTTTAACTTGCAACTTAATCAGCACTGGCTTAAATAAAAATGGTTGCCTTTAAAAGTATAAACTATGCGTATTTTAAATCTAGCTTTAAAATATACAGTTCGATAAAAAATGAAGGAGGCATTATTTTTGTTCATTTAACAAACATTTATTGAGTATCTTCTAGATAGTAGGCATGAGAAATTCTTTGTTCTTTGGCTATCAGATCAAATAAGATTTGGTCCCTGTTCTCATGAGCTTATAATGCACACACTAGACAGTGGGTGATCTTAAGTGTCATCAACAGCTGTCATAGAAGATAAGAATGGTTCTTTGTAAACCCAGAGATGGTAACTCTCTGGCACTTTGAGAAGGCTTTTTGGAGAATGTGTCTCTTGAGCTAAACTTTGAAAAGTTGGTAAGGTAGGAGTCGGCTGAAAGAAGTGAGGATGAAAAGTAAGGATGGCATCCCAAGCAGTGGGAATAGCAGATGTTAAAAGCTGCAGAATGCAAACTGTTCTGCATGGTCAAGGTAGAAGTTTGTGGGTGAGTTGCACAAGTGAGGGGAGGGCAGAGAGATAGTCAGAGGTCCTTTCATAATTGCTGTCTTGTGTCAAAGGTTATAAGAAACGATCATGGATTAAAAGTCACAGTGATACTATCCCTTTTGTATTCTAGGAGGATCACTTTGGCAGCATTGTGGAGGAAAGGTAATAGAATGAGATGGAAAGTGGGGGCCAGTTAGAAATCTATTGCAGTGATCCAGGTGAGACCTGATTTAAGTCTGTGATAGTAGAAATGGAAAAGAAGGGACCTAATTGAGATCTGTTAAAGAGATTGAATAAATGAGGCTTGTCATTTCATTGAACTAACTGAGAAAATGTACCTAGGACAGCTTTTGGATTTCTGAGTTAGATGATTATGTAGATGATTGTATTATTTATCAAGATAGAATGAATAGGAAAAAGTAACAAATTTAAGGAAAACAATGATGAATTAAAATTTAGATTTGTTGAATTTAGCATCCAAAGAATGTCAACAGGTGACTGGATATGAGTTTAGAGTTCAAGAGAGAAGATTAATTTAAAGATACAGATTTGGGAGTTCTGTGTGTGTGTGTGTGTGTGTGTGTGTGTGTGTGTGTGTATGTATGTGTATTTTGAAGTTGTTAGTTTAGATCAGTGGTCCTCAGTCAGAGGTGATTTTGACTCCCAGGAGACATTTGGCAATGATTAGAGATTTTTAGTTGTCATAATTGGTATCACGTCTGGCATCTAGTGGATGGAGGCTAGGAATGCTGCTAAACTTCCTGTTAATGCTCAAGATATCCTCCTACAACAAATTATTAACTGGTCTAAAATGTTAGTTGTGCTGAGGTTGAGAAACTCTGATTTAAACAAGGCAACCCTAAGAGTTTTAGAGGAAGTCAAATATAGGACTAAGGATAGAATTTTAGGTAATATCATTCTGAGGGGATCTGAGGAAGACTAAGAAAGGGTTACCATAGAAGAATAAAGAAGACAAGGAACTAACTATACTGTAGAAGCCAAGGAAGGAGATAGTTGTGAAAGGAAATGGCCAATGTTTTTAGAGTGGCTAATTAAGGTAAGAACTGAAAGTCTCATTTTAGACTTGACAGTATGTTCATATATTTTCAATTTACGTAACTACTCTTTTGAAGATATCTGAGTACAAGTTGTATTTCTTGAAGAAAGATATTATGTCTGATACTTGGAAGGTCATTCATTTGGAAATCACTTATTGAGCATCTCTATCATTGTACAGTGCTATGCTCTAGGGAAAATGGCTGAGTAAAACATAAATTCTATTTTTTAAATTTTTTTTTTAGTTGTAGTTGGACACAATATCTTTATTTTATTTATTTTTATGTAGTGCTGAGGATTGAACCCAGGACCTCACCCGTGCTCTACCACAGAGCACAACCCCAGCCCCTATAAATTCTATTTTTGAGGAGTTCACAGACCATAGGGAGAGAGAGATATCAGCACTTTAATCATAGTAAGTATTGAGTATATGAATGGAGGGCTGTGAAAACAGAGAAGAACTTACACTCTTACCATGATGTACTCCCACCAGACCTGGATCCTGACTTCCAATCATAGGGCATAAAAAGGAATAAGAGACTTGGGCACATTTTAAAAAATGTAATGAAAAAACACTTGTTTTAAATTTTGATGTTAAACAAAAAACTGACAGTTACACTATGGATTATTCCTTCTATCATGAGCAAAATATGTGTAGGATGTTTTATTTGTAAGTTACCTTCTACCATCTCTACCCCCAAATAGCCTTGTACCTTTATAATATGCCTGAGGCTTGCATCTTCTCCTTTGTAATCTGCTTCCTTCTTCTCAGCCTTCTTATATTATTTTGTTATCCCATAGAGGGATTCCCACCAAATATTGGAAGTGGTAGTAAGTAATTGAATGCTACTGCAGTCTTGAGAATTTATAAATTCATCTGAGAGTTGCCTCTTTCTTTGCTTATCCCTTCATTCCCAAACAAACTATATCCATCTACCACCTAATCCCAGGTTTGACCCAGGGGTGGTGAGAGTTTTTCCCACAAATTTGTATATCTCTAGGATTCCTAATTTGGATTATAAATTGAGATCAGTGACATGAAATGATAGAGATGAAAGGCCCTTTAGAGAAATCATCTATTCTAGATATGATGGCCAGAGATGAATTATTTGTCTGGAGTTGCATTACTATTAATTTCAGAATTGTAGGCCCAGAATTAGAGTCTCTTTATTTGTGAATTAGAGTCTCAAATATTGTGAAGGAATTATATTGGAGTCATCCACAGTGCTTGTTAAATATACAGGTTTTCAGGCTTACCCTGGACCCACTGAATGAAAAATCTGGTTAGGATCTGCTGGTTTCTTTATATGATTAGTAGGAAATTTAGAATGTATTATATACAAAGCATGGAGAACAGTGTTTAGTACATAGTAAGCATTCAGTACATTTTTTATTAGCATTTTAATAGTTATAGTAGTTTAGTATTTTGTCAGCATTCTGTACAATCAGAAATATGTATAGAAAAAGGAAATTGGAATTATATTTTTCCTTCCTAATGCTTCTGCCTTTTTTTTTTTTTAAAAAAAAAAAAACAACAAACCCTTCCTATAAGGGAAAAATAAGTACCAAGATAGATTAAGTTCAGGAGAAGGCATGTAGGTATAAAGAGTGTTGTAGAATGATTTTTGTTTGCTTAGGAGAAATTTGAATGAAAGTAAAAGCCTTTCAACAAAGAAATGTGGTGCATTTCTGCTCACTTTTGCTTGTCATCAACTTCTATTGAGTATTTCTTTATAACATAATATAATGTAATGGTACTCAAACTTTTTGTTCTCTAGAGCCTATTATGATTTTAAAAATTATTGAGATCTGTGAGAAGATGTTGGAATAGAGGGATTGCTTCCCTTGTGTCTCTCTGGCATGAACCAAGAAAAGCAGACAGGGAGCTTTTTTTTAGCAAGGTGGGTGAATGATCAAGAATTGGGGGAATTTTACTAGAATTTAATACTGGACACTCAAAAGAGATCAGGGACTCAGGAGAGTTTATATAATAAAATAAGTGGTCAAGATCCCTAACCCCACAGCAGCAGCAGCGGCTAGAGGCACAAACCAGAATAGTCCCTCTGTGAATTCAGTAAAGCAATAAAGGAACTAAAGGAACACCCATTCTCTGGAAGACTGAGATATGTTGGGTTATGGAGAGTTTAGAGATCACAGTCACTCCCTGAAAAAACAGTAATCTGTGCTGCACAGTATCTTTGTATGGGAAAGAATCCACCATCTCTGTCCTGGTGGTGTACATAGATGGCAGTGGAAGGAATCATTTTGAGCCACAGCACAGGGGCTGACAACTAGGGGAGCCAATTACTGGCAGACTCAGCCCCAATCTGGCTCAAAAAAGAAGCCAGGCAAACCCACAAGGTGTGTCAGAGAGTATGCCTAAGTGACCAGGAGAAAATCAAGCATGGAGGAGGTTTACATAGGGGAATACTGGTCATGGGAAACCCACATGGCTTTCCCCTCCCCCTTCAATCTGGCAGTGACATGTCTGGCTGGGAATTTGAAAAGGCAGGGGCAAGAGAGTTTGAGTTCAGAGACTAAATCAGAAAAGGAATCGTGGGGTCTTCAGGTGAAGTGGGCTCAGAACAAGCTCTTATCCCACATAAGTGGAGCCCAAGGAGATTCCTGGGGTGCAGGCTTCTAGTGTGGATCCGCAATTGCTGGGTCCTGGAGCTGTGCTAACTTAAAATCTCCAGACTAATTGCACCCAGCAAAGAGACTGGAGCATACCTAAGCCTACAACCTGCCTCCAGGAATTCTACCTCCAGGACTGTCTCTTACCCTAGCAACTCCACCCATCCTGAGGGTGGAGCTAGCATCATATACAAGACAACTCTATCTACCTGCTGAAAAGGAAAGCTGAGAAACTTTTGAACTCCAATGGAAACAATTGTTCAACTTTTCATCAAGATTTTTTTCTCTTGTTTGCTTTTTCTTTTTTTCTCTCACATTTCTACCATTTTTGAAACCAAGAATTTTTCATGTATCAGTTTATTGAGGACTGGGATATCTGAATAGTATATTATAGTTTTATTGTTTATTCTGTTTTTTTACTTTAAAATTAAAAAAAAATTTTTTGCATTATATATTTTTCCTCTCACTTATGTGTTTCTTTGGATTCTCTTTCTCTCTTTTTTCTTGCAAACAGCCAACCTCCATTAATCCTTTTTTTACTCTTCCTATAATTTTTTACTTCTGTCTTCTCTCTTATGTCCTCATAAATATCTCCTCCTTCCTCATAGAGACATTTAAATCATGTAGAATATAGAGTATAAGATATAAAATTTCTTCTCATGCTGCTTGTAATCTTATTAATATACATACAAATATAGCAGTATAATATGTTGTATGCTATCTTATAATTGCTTTAAATATTATATCATATAATAGATCAGAAGAGAGAAAGATCAAGGCCTGGTAGATGAAGAATGGCTCCATGAAGATGATAGAACTAAATTGTATTTTAATAGAAATGGGGAAATTATATGTGCCATAGTGCAAAAATAACATGTCATATTGATTAATCTTTCTCCTTTCCAAAAAAAATACCCATTCAGAGTTTCACTGTCATTCTGTGGTTTACAACATAGCTTTTTCTTGTACTTCTTTTCTCTCTAAGGTCTGTGATATCTGCTATATTTAATACAATGTTGTGTGATACAAAGATCTTGGGTTTTGGAATCTGACTGACCCAGACCCTAATTCTGATAGTACATTTAGAAAAATACATTTAAAGAGCAACCTTTAGTTGAAGGCTTATTTACCTCTTTCCTAGGGTCATATCTTTCTGAGGACTCTACTTTTGCTTTCTGGTTGATGGGAACATAAATTATTCCTAGTTGTGTGCTGTATCTGGGAATTATGAAATTTATACTTTCCAGTGATTCTTTTCTAAGTCTCAGGCAATTTCCTCTGACATGAAGGATTCAACAGGTCTCTGTTACATTTTGGGAGAGTTTTCTCTCTGTTTAATTCCCTCCCTTTCCATATGATGCTTCTGATTTTTCCCCCCCAACTTAGCAAGGCTTCAAGCTGTTTGGATTTTCCTCCTTTGCAATAGCCTGGAAACTGTCTCCAGGGTAATAAACTGGGCCAGTCATAGGTCTCATCTCAATTTTTCTTTTTTCAGGGATTATAGTCAGCCCTGCTTATTTTCCTGTGTATGAAGATGTAGTTTTATATGACCAGTTTTCGAGTATTTTAAAGTGTGTCTTTGTATGCATGTGTGTATGTGTGTAGAAGAGAACTCAGGGATTAAATCCTGCTCCTGTTACTTTTTTATGGCCAGAAGCAACATTCTGTACATATTTTTAAATGTCTTAGACAACTTAATATAGCTAGCTTTGTAATCAAGATAATTGTGTAGGGGAATTTAATCTGTAATGAATTAGTTAAACATGAATAAGAGAACATTATAAATTCTATACAAAATAAGACATGATGAACTTAAAGGCCTATAAAACATTTTAAAATAATTTTAATTAGAGATTAAACATAAATAACTGTAGGTAACTATTTTTGCATAATAAAGACTCACCTAAGTTGACATTGCAATAGAGTAAAAGTATGAGGTGATAAGATATTATGCACATGCAATTGAGACTGCTGAAATTATTATTTTTTAAATTTTTAAGTTACATTTTATGTTGTCAAGGAGGAGCACAAATAATATTTACATAATATTTTTCATTAGACTTGGACAAGTTTAGCTCTTTGCTTTTAGGAGATTCAAATTAAAGATTCACTTTTGTGTTGATCATGTTGTAAAAAAATATTAGCTATATACAGAGGAAGTTGTTAATTAGTTGAATTAGTAAACATTGGTGTAAGTCCAAATAATTGTATTTGTGTTTAAAGATTAAACCTAACTTAAAGCATTTTGGGCTTTTCGTTTAAAAATGTTCTTTTCTTGCTTAATGTCCATGTCTATTGACTACTTCTTTGAGAGCCAGATATTAAAATGCTATTTTAAAAACTGTTCTAAAATATCAAAATATCAAAAATTCTAGATCTTTGGATATTTGTTTAAATAGCTAAGTTGTATCTCATATTTCAATCTAAGTTTTTTTAACCAACATTTAAAAAAACATTTAATTTTAAAAAGATTTTTGGCAACCTATGGAATGGGAAAAGATATTTGAAAACCATATATGTGACATAAGGAGTTAATATCCAAAATGTATAGGGAACTCAAACAACTCAGTAGTAAGAAAACACATAACAATTGAAAAATGAGCAGGGATCTTGAATAGATATTTCTCAAAAAAAAAAAAAGACATGCAAATGTCCATTTATAAAAATGTACAACATCAGTAATCATCAAGGAAATGCAAGTTAACACTGCAATTTGATGTCACCTCATATTTGATAGAATGGTTATGATCAAAAAGACAAAAGGTAAGTGATAGTGAAGATGTGTTTGGGAATGTAAATTGTACACCCATTGTGGAAAACAGTATGGAGGCTCCTCACAAATTAAATAGAACTATCATATGCTCTAGTAGCCCCACATCTGAGTATCCAAACAAAATGTGATTTCATCTGCCCTCTAATGTTCATTATATCATTTAAAACTGGGGATTGAACTCAAGGGCTCAATCATTATTTACAAAAAAATCAAGATATGGAATTCGTCTAAGTGTCTTATCAATGGGTAAATGGATATGGAAAATATAATATATATTCACAATAGAATGCTACTCATAAAAAAGATAACCTCCCTTTTTCAACCACATGGATGAACCTGGAGAACAATATGCTAGATGAAATAAGCTGTGCACAGAAAGACAAATACTGTATTATCTCACTAATTTGTGGACTCTAAAAAACTGGAACTCGAGAAAGAGAGTAGAACGGTAGTTCCCAAGAGTTGGAGGGAGGTGAAGTGGAGAGATGTTGTTGATTAAAGGGTGGAAAGTTTCAATCAGATAAGAAGAATAAGTTTAGGAAGTTTTTTGTACAACATGGTGACTATAGTTAATAATAATGTATCGTATACTTGAAAACTGCTTAAAGAAAACTGATGGAAGAAAATAAGTGTGTAAAATAGTGGATATGTTAGTTAGCTTTATTAAGTTATCTTCCAGTGTATACAAATATCAAAACATCATGTTTTACACCATAAATATATAATTTTATTGCATGCCTATACTCTAGCATCTTGGGAGCCTGAGGCAAGAGGATTAAAAGTTCAAAGCCAGCTTCAGCAACTTAGCAAGAACCTAAGCAACTCAGTGAGACCCTGGCTCAAAATAAAAAATATAAAAAGGGCTGGGGACATGTGGCTCAAGCCCTTGGGTTCAATCTCCAGTTAAAAAAAATATGTAACAAATAAAATTGCCTTTTCTTTAGATACATGATGGCATTTTTCTCTCCAGTAATATTTCCAAAATGTGTACCCTGATTTTAATGATATCAGTATGTGAAATTAAAACTTTAGAAAAATTGTCAAGTGTAAAAGGTGCTTTTTTGAGTTATGAAATTTTCCTTTATTCCCAAAATGAGTGTGACTAGAACAAGTCCTGTGCTTTCCTGCAGGACTCATTTTGGTTGCAAGTTTATATTGTGCAATGATTTCATGGCAAGTCTTGATCTTTCCCCTAGATTTTATGTTTCTTGAGGAAAGATATTGTGTCTGTTTGTCTTTTTCATTATATCCCGGCACCAGACCTCCTGCTTGGTATATAATTTGCATTCAATAAATATGTTAGTGAATGGAAAGAATTCTCTTATGTAGTGAGTGTTCCTCAAGCCTTTGAAATAAAATTCCTTTTTTGTGGAAATGCAACTTATGTGTAGTTTTTGTTGTAGGGGTTGATATTTTATAAGTTGATAACTGCCTGTAATCTTACACAGCACAGGATAGAGTCTTTAAAACTGTTTCCTAGAAATGCTGAAGTGAAAGCTTTGTAACCAAAATTGCAAAATACCCCAACATTCCAAAGTTTCATTAGCCTTCTGGACAGCCTCCATTTTACTTGTGGTGCAGATTTTGGGGACTATTTCCTATTCCTTCCTTTCTCTGACTTCTTATCTGATACATGAGCCATTCATATAAACTCTCAAACCTAGAATATAACTAAATGGGTAGTATAGTAAGGCTTTTATTGTCTATACAAAACATTTATGGAAAGGAGTTGGCCTCTTAGCATTTGTAAATGTATTATCTTTTATAGTTTCATTTTTATTATAGTTAATGTTTATTTATTTTGCAGCTATATCTTTTTATTATACCATTTTTATTGGGCTAGAAAATTTTTTTTAGCAGTCTTCTTAAAATATTTTTTCACTTTTATGTTTTGTACCTTTTTCTTTCCTCTCAAAAAACAAATTGAGTTTATGTAATTCTAGTAGCCACAGTGCTGTAAGGGCCATACTGACACCAGTGTTTTATCTTTGGTTCTATGTCTGTTTTTTTCCTATTATATTCTATTTATGTACTTAATTGGTTCCTTTTATGTTGGCAGTCATAATTTTGTCTTAATATTTTAAAGGCTTAAACTTTTTTTTTTTTCCTTTTTGGTTCTGAGAGATAGAAACCAGGGCCTGTGCATGCTAGGCAAGTGCTCTGCCACTGAGCTACATTCATAGCCCTGTTTGAATTTTTGTTGTTGTTGTTGCTTCATATCATACATATTAATAGGCATTTTAGTTACTTATGAAAAATGCAGTTTTGTGTTAAGTTCTTGTTACGGGGCTTAAATATCTTTTTCTCATCATAGTATGTCATCCTGTTTTGCTCCTGCTGCTGTGTACCCTTATTTTGTCACTGCTCGTGGTCATGTATTGCCAGCAAGTTTCAAATTCCAGTCGCTGGAGCTCACTATTTCTGCTTAAAAATGAATTACAGGTTTTTGGAAGCCAGGTGCACTAATAGAAGATAACCAGTTTAATGAAGGTGGGAAATGTCATTATATAGATAGAAAGATTGGGGATAACAGAAATCCAGTTTAAAAATGTTCCAAAGCAAACGAACAGAAGTGTCAGCTGCAGTTTTTGTAGCTCCTAACCCCAGCTAAGACCTTTTTCTTTGACTTAAAACATGATTCAGCAGTGGTGTGCACTATTGTCTTGTATTCTAGAGGTTGAGGTAGGAGGATAGCAGGAATCCAGGAGTTTGAGGCTAGACAAGTCGACATAGTGAGACTTTATCTTTTTTTTTTTTTATTAGTTACACATGACAATACAATGATCTTGACATTTCATTCATTTGAATCAAA
This sequence comes from Callospermophilus lateralis, assembly GCF_048772815.1. NCBI lineage: Eukaryota > Metazoa > Chordata > Mammalia > Rodentia > Sciuridae > Callospermophilus > Callospermophilus lateralis. The sequence goes on from NC_135307.1 coordinate 43,282,936, forward strand.
TGGGGTATAATTTCTCATTCTTCCGATTGTATAGGAAGAAAGCAAAATCAGGAGCTGGGGCTGTGACTCAATGGAAGGATGCTTACCGAGCATATATGTGACATTGGGTTCAATCCTTAGCACTGTATAAAAATAAATAAGTAAAAACAATCATTAAAAAAATCATATTATAGAATATCATTGTTTGTTAGAGCACTGCTCAGTCATTTCAGGGAACTTGTCTGGGCATCATCAAGCAATACAAGGAAACCTGTTTCTATATTAGCTAACCATCCAAGTGTTATATGTTGGAATAACCACAGACCTTCTGTTGGATATGTGTATGGAGAGTATATGGGACTCCGGACGTGTGTTTGTCAGCTTTATGTTACTATGATAAAATGCCTGAGAGAAACAACTTAAAGGAGGAAATATTTAGTTTGGCTCATGGTTTCAGAGTTTTCAGTCCATCATCTTCTGGCCCCATTGCTATAGTCCTGTGAGGAGGCAGAGTGTCATGACAGAGAGGGTCTGGCAGAGCAGAGTTGCTTACCTCATGGTGGCCAGAAAGAGAGAGATAGGCTGGGGACAAGATATACCCTTCTAGAGCACACCCCCAGTGGCCTACTTTCTCTAACTAGGCCCTACCTCCTAAATTTTCCACCATCTTCCAGAGTTTCTACCACCTCCCAATAATGTTATCAGTTATGAACTCATCATTGCATTAATCCATTGATGCAGCCCTCATGGTCTAATCACTTCTTAAAACCCCCACTTCTGAACATTGCTGCATTGGAGACGAAACTTTCGACACATTAACCTTTAGAGAACATAGCAGACAGGAGGAAAACAGGCCTCCCTCAATTCAAATCCTTACTACTTTTGTTGCTGTTTAACTTTGGGCACATTAATTTCATTTTCTGATGTTCAACTACTCTATGTCATGTGAGGGTTTCATATATATCATATGAAGATAACTTGTCCAATATCACAGCTAGTAAGTGGCTAATTTCTAATAACAATTTTTTACTTCATTAAAAATGCCTAAGGATTGAGGCTGGGGTTGTGGCTCTGTGACAGAGTACTTGCCTAGTATGTGTGAGGCACTGGGTTTGATCCTCAGCACCACATATAAATAAATAAAAAATAAAGGTACATAAACAACTAAAAATATTTTTAAAAATGCCTAAGGATCAAGCTTTCCTTTAATATCTGTTCACGTTTGACTGTTAGCTATTTACAAAATTACTTTGGCCTTTGTGTAAATGTAAGTTTATGGTAATTTGCTGTAGTAAGCAGGGGAATATAGTATTTAGTGAGGCAGGAAGGGGCATAAGAATAGAACGTTTTGTTAAGTGTCAGATGCTGGAGAAGATCAGAAGAGGGATCACGGAGAGATAATTTGGAGGATGCTATTGAAGAAGGAGATTTACTTTTAAAAAATTTTGTTCTAAATATTTATACATGACAGTAGAATGCATGCATTTTGACACATCATACATAAATGGAGTATAACTTCTCATTCTTCTGGTTGTATGTGATGTAGAATTACACCAGTTGTGTAATCAATCATATATGTGCATAGGGTAATAATGTCTGATTCATTCTACTATTCTTCCTGTCCCACTAACCCCTCCTTTCCCTACATTACCCTCTGCCCAATCCAGAGTACCTCTGTTATTTCCTACTGCCCCCTTCCCCTTACTGTGAATCAGCATCTGCACATCAGAGAAAACATTCAGTCTTTGGTTCTTTAGAATTAATTGTTAGAATTAATTGATGAATTTGCTTAGCATGATATTCTACAGATCCATTTTCCTGCAAATGCCATAATTTCATTCTTTTTTATTAATTAGTTAATTTTAATTAGGCATTATATGATAGAATGCATTTTGAATCATTGTACACAATTGCAGCACAACTTTTCATTTCTCTGGTTATGTACAATATAGCATCCTATGCAGTCATACATGTACCTAGAGTAATGATGTCCATCTCATTCCGCCATCTTTTCTGTACCCATACATACCCCCTCCCCACCTTTCTCTCCCCTTTGCCCAATCAAAGTTCCTCCATTTTTCCCCATGGCCTCTGCCCCCATTATGGATCAGCATCTCCTTATCAGAGAGAACATTCGGCCTTTGGTTCTTTGGGATTGGCTTGCTTCACTTAGCATGATATTCTCCACCTCCAAACATTTACCTGCAAATGCCATAATTTTATTCTCTTTTATTGTTGAGTAACATTCCATTGTGTATGTATACCACAGTTTCTTTATCCATTTATCTACTGAAGGGCATCTAGGTTGCTTCCATAGTTTAGCTATTGTGAATTTTACTGCTATGAACATTGAAAAACTACTCCATTCACAATAGGATAAAAAAAATAAATAAAATATTTGGTAATCAACAAAAGAGGTGAAAGACCTCTACAATAAAAACTGTATAACACTAAAGAAAGAAATTGAAGAAGACTTTAGAAGATGGAAAAATCCCCTAAGCTCTTGGATAGGCAAAATATTGTCAAGATGGCCATACTCCCTAAAGCACTATACATATTCAGTGTGATTCCAATTAAAATCCCATCATCATACCTTGTAGAAACAGAAAAAGCAATCATGAAATTCATTTCTATAAATAAGAAATGAGGAATAGCCAAAGTAATCCTTAGCAAGAAGAGTGAAGCAGGAGGCATCACAATACCAGACCTTAAACTATACTACAGAGCTATAGTAACAAAAATGACAGGGTATTGGCACCAAAATAGACATGTAGACCAATGGTACAGAATAGAAGACAAAACCACATAAATATAGTTATCTCATACTGGACAAAGGCACCAAAAACATACATTGGAGAAAAGATAGTCTCTTCAAGAAATGGTTGCTGGGAGAACTGGAAATCCATATGTAGCAAAATGAAAATAAACCCCTATCTCTCACCATTCACAAAATTCAAGTCAAAGAGGATCAAGGACCTAGGAATTAAACCAGAGACCCTGCACCTAATAGAGAAAAAAGTAGGCCCAAATCTTTACCACATCAGATTAGGCCCTGACTTCCTTAACAAGACTCCTAAAGCGCAAGAAATAAAATCAAGAATTAATAAATGGGATGAACTCAAACTAAAAAGCTTCTTCTCAGCCAAAGAAACAATCAGTGGGGTGAAGAGAGAGCCTACATTTTGGGAACAAATTTTTGTCACATGCATGTTGTTGGATAGAGCACTAATTTCATTCTTCTTTAAGTATGAGAAATATTACATTGTTTATATATACCAATTTCCTTTTCCATTCATCTGTTGAAGGACACCTAGATTGGTTCCATAGTTTAGCTATTGTGCATTGAGCCACTATAAACATTGATGTGGTTGCGCCACTGTAGTATGTTAATTTTAAGTCCTTTGGGTATAGACCAAGGAGTAGGATAGCTGGGTTAAATGGTGGTTTTATTTCAAACTTTCTGAGGAATCTCCTTACTGCTTTCCATAGTGGCTGCATCAGTTTGCAGTTCTACCAGCAATGTGTGAATGTACCTTTTTCCCACATCCTCACCAGCATTTACTGTTGCTTGTATTCTTGATAATTGCCATTGTGACTAGGGTGAGATGAAATAGAATAGTTATGATTTGCATTTCTCTAATTGCTAGAGATGTTGAAGAGTTTTTCAGTTGTATTTATTGATTGATTTTATTTCTTGGAAGAAGGGGTTTTAGATAAGCAGAGAAGAATCTGAGGAATGCCTTCTAATTTCCCCAACTGCAAAATGAAGATACTGCTAGCCTCATAGGATTGTTGAAAGGATTTAATAAAATAAAATATCTTAAATGTCTAAAATGTCTGTGGAGCTTTGTGACATGTAGGAATACTATGATTGTTGTTATATTCTGGGCTGAATATAAATGATTGTTATTATTCTTTCTTTCATCTTCTCAATTTTCCCTTCCCAGATGCCTGACTATTCCTTTAATGTACATAGTTTTCATCTTAAATATCAACTGGTTGCCTGGAGCATAGTTGGCATTCCTGACACCATCTCTAGTTTCAACAGGAAATCACATTGTGATCAATTAGTGATGCTAAGACAGGTATGAAGTAGGGTAGAGGCCGGTATGGGTATTGGAGTAACAGTAAACCAAATATTTATCTAGTGTTTATCACTAGATAAATCCTATTCTCTGTTTCTATCCTTTTATGTTTTCTTGTTAAGCTCTCAGTATAAAATGTCAGTTTTAGAAGTAGAACATCAAGTTTATATCTGTTTTTGGAGTTACTCAGTGAATTAATCCCAGAGTAGACAAGAATCTGAGATGTCATCCCAGCTCCAAAATATCCCTTATGCGTTCTCTTATTTATATTTTAGTGAAAATAGTTTTCATTTAAAACATTGTTCTATCTTCTGCAAAGCTTAAGTTTCTATTGATTTACTTGAGTCAGATTGTTTTTCTTCTATACCTGTGAGAAAATGTACGTTTTGATTGAGGAAGAGATGGATTGGGAAAAAAAGGCATATTTTTGTTGTTGTTCTTTTTTTTTTTAAATGAAAAAGAGGATAGGTGTCTGTATAGCTTTCATTTGTTAGATGGTAGGGTGCATGGTATGGGATGGCAGAGTTGCAAGATGGTACAAAAATAGTATATTGAAAGACATATGAAAGTATCCTGAATACAAGTGAAATTTTCATATTAAGAGTGTTAGAAGGCTTAAAAAAAACCAAAACTATTTAAAAATAGTCCTTCTGCTTCCTTTTCTAATTTTCTAGATCTCGCTTCTTCCTATTTCTAGTACAATAATCCAATCACATGAAGTTCTACTGAGAGAGCAATAATAGATGCAATTCCTTTCTTGCATTTGACCTTTGATAAGAAAGGGCTGTGGTTTCAGAAAGAAAAGAAGGAATAGTGAAATAGATGGGAGAAAGTGAAATTGTACACTTTGTACTATATGCCCTATCCTCTCTGATCATTCTTGTACCTTTGCTTATTTTCTGTTTAATATGGATAATTATTTTAAAATTTTTTTTAATAATTTTAAAAGTCCTTAAAATTCATGAAGGAGGCTATATATTCTTGGTTTTACTCTCAGTCCTCATTTTTTAAAAAAATGCCTCAAGTTATATGGTTTCAAGTTATAACTTTTTTTTTTTTGTCATCCCTCAACCTTGATGTTCATCTATATTCAAAATACTTCCATTATTTTTAAATCCAGGGAGTGTAATGGAAAGTACAGAGGTTTTTCAGGTTTATTGATAATACCATGTAAATGGTAATGTCTACTCCTTAGTTGAGTCATGAACAATGGGACCTCTACAGAAAAGAAGATCTGATTCTAGATCAGAGTTATGCTTGGAACATTTAATGATGTCAACTTTAAAGATTTAAAGCAACCTTTCTTATACCTATTTCCTTTTTATCCAGCTCTTCAGTTTTACATGACCACAGTGCCATTCATTCTGGCTTAACAATTTGTAATATAAAAGCAGTCCCTAAATCTGTTCAAAATGCACTAGTGACATAAAATAAATTAATTAAATTCACACCTGTTAGAAATGAGGGAACTTTGTTGCAGTAGAGTGAGGTGGATGCAGCAGAATGTCATTGATTCTAAGAGCGGCATTATGGCAATTGAAATTGTTTGACTTATGGTAAGAATCTTTTGTGCTTAAGTGCATGAGCTACTGTGAATATATGAAGAGGAGGGAAATAATGATCTGTGTCATGGTAACCTCATAACCTCAGCTAATTATGTTCAAAAAGTTATTGATCACAGGACACTGGATTCCAAAGTTTTTATAAAAACTTTCAACCAGTAATAATAATTTTTCTATTATGTTTATGTGGAGAAATTGGTATGTATATTTTTTTACAGGATGAAATACTAAGAGAAACTAATTTGTGTTTGTAATCATGGGGTTTTTTCCAGAGCCTTTCTCTATTAACTTAAAAATATGACTTCAAGCTATGCCAACATTGCATTTGTGATAATTTTATTAATCAGTGAAAGTAAAATGTTTTTAGGCAGTATTAATTTTGTTTACTGACTCATAGTGAAAGACAATGAAGAATATTCCTATAACTTTCTTTTTAATGTATATACTATACATTTTTCCGTGTTAAATTTAGCATATCATCCTTGTGCAGGGGCCATGTTAATTTTTTTTCCTAATTTTATTTTTTGTGTTTAAGGTATACGACAGATTTCATAAGACAGATATATGTAGTAATATGGCTACTGTATTAAAGCAGATTAACAGCCATCATCTCACAGAGATACCCGTTTCTCCCACCTGCATGGCAATAGTATCTAAAATCTACTCATTTAGAAGAAACCCTTAATACAATACAGTATTCTCAACTCAGGTTCTCATGTTGTTCATGAAATCTTGCAACTTGTTTATCTTACTTGTTTGGTACTTTGTATTTGTTTTAAACCTATTTCTCCTCAATTCCTACCCATGCCCCAACCTGGTCATCACTATTTTCTATCACTATATATTTAACTTTAAATTTTGTATTTTTAGAGTCCTCACATAAGTGAAGTCATGTAATTTTTTTTTATGTGTCTGGCTTATTTCATTTAGCATAATGTCTTTCAGGTCCATGTAGGTTGTAGCAAATGACAGGATCTTACTTTTTAAGGCTGAATAATATTCCATTGTATGTACATACCACTGTTTCTTTACCATTTGTCCATTGATAGATACCTAGATAGTTTTCATTTTTTGGCTATCGTATGCTGTAGTGAACATGGAAGTACAGATACCTTTATGAGGTAGTGATTATATTTCCTTTGGATCTATACCCAGAAGAAAGATTGTTGTGTTATACGGTCATTCTATTTTTAATTTCTTTAGAAACCTCTACACTGTTTTCCATAATGACTGTACCAGTATTCCCACCAGCAGTGTACTAGGTTTCCCCTTTCTCTATATGCTTACCAACACTTATTATCTTTTATTAAACTTTTTAAAATTAATTAATTAATTCATTCTAATCAGTTATACATGACAGCAGAATGCTCTTGGATTCATTGTATACAAATGGAGCACAATTTTTGACTTCTCTGGTTGTACCCAAAGTAAGGTCTCACTATTCGGGCTATCATACATGTACCTAGGGTAATGATGTTCGTCTTATTCCACCATCTTTCTTACCCCTATGCCCACTCCCCAACTCCCCTTTTTCCCATTCAAAGTTCCTCCATTCATCCCATGTCTCCCTCTCCATTATGGATCAGCATCCACTTATCAGAGAGAACATTCCGCCTTTGGTTCTTTGGGATTGGCTTACTTCACTTAGTATGACATTCTCCAACTCCATCCATTTACCTGCAAATACCATAATTTTATTCTCTTTTATTGCTAAGGAACATTCTATCATTCCAATTTGTCATTGACACTATACTAATATTTTGATCAATGACCAATTGCATATACAACAGTGGTCCCATATGATTATAAAGAAACTGAAAAAAACTCTCACTAGTGACATTATAGCCCCTTAACATAATGTATAGTATAATGCATTATTTGCATGCTTGTGGAGATGCTTGTGTAAATATACCTACTACTGCCAATTGTAAGAAAGTATAGTGCCTACAATTATACATAATAGAATAATTGTAAGAATAATAGTAAATGACTGTATTACTGGTTTAAGTATTTGTTTTATGTACAGTACATAATAGTTGATAAGTAACTATATTACTAATTTATATATTTAATATGCTTCTAATGTTATTTTAGAGTATACTCTTTATACTCATAAAAAATTTTATTGTAAAACAATGTTCCATGTTATTTCTGGCAGCAGCTTCATGTAGTACATATAGTTCATGCTTATTGTTCATGCCCTTTGTTGTGTCATTTTTTCTTGTGCCTGATTTACTCTCATGTTGTTTTGTTTATTGTGACCCTAGTAACATTAGATTATAACACACACACACACACGTGCACATGCATGCACACTCATTTATACACATACCATGTAGTCTAGGTGTGTAGTGGGCTATACCATCTGGGTTTGTGTACACTTTGTGCACTTTATGATGTGCACATGACAAAAATCATCTGACAGTGCAGTTTTCAGAACATCCCTGTTGTTAAGCATTACATTACTGTATGGACTGTGGAAATGAGTACCTATTGAAGTTTCAAGATACAGATTTAACTTGGTGATGAATTTTCTGATATTACTGAGCTTTCAATTTACAATATCATTCATTAACATCAAGAAATTTGAAGTTCACATTTCTGTGGTTTATGACAGCAAACTGATAAAGTAAGTGAAAGACCATTTTTTAAGAAAATATTTTTTAGTTGTCAATGGACTTTAATTTATTTATATATGGTGTTGAGAATACAACCCTTTGCCTCACACATGCTAGGTTAGTGCTGTACTACTGAGTCACCACCCCAGCCCCAAAAGACTATTCTTTATGTAGTATTCAGAGATTTTATGTTTCAATTTTGTGAGAATGTTTTTGACTATCCCAATCCTAGTTAGAATTTCAGGCCATGTTTTGAACAGGGTTTAAACTACTTAGATTTTTTTCAGGGGTGGAACCAGAGATGCTTTACCATTGAGCTACATTTCTAGCCCTTTTTGTTTGTATTTTGAGACAGGTTCTCACTTTATTCTCCGATTTTATTTTGGTATGTTGTATTATGTTCCATTAAGATCAAAATGAGGATGCTATTGCTGCTGCAGTTTTTAGCCAATGTCCTAAAATAAAAGGAAGGAGCATATATAGTGAAGGAGAAGACAAAATTATTATTAATTCCATTTAATATATTTGCCTAAGTAGAAGATTCAAACAGAATAATAAGATAAAACTTATATACATAATGGAATATTACTCAGCAATAAAAGAATAAAATCATGGCATTTGCAGGTAAATGGATGGTGTTGGAGAAGATAATGCTAAGTGAGGTTATCCCAATATCAAAAAAACAAATGCCGAATGTTTTCTCTGATATATGGAGGCTGATTCATAGTGGGGTAGGAAGGGGGAGCATGGGAGGATTAGATGAATTCTAGATATGGAAGAGGGGAGGGAAGGAAAGGGGGAGGGGGCAGGGGATTAGCAAGGATGGTGGAATGTGATAGACATCATTATCCAAAGTACATGTATGAAGTCATGAATTGGTGTGAACATACTTTATATACAACAAGAGATATGAAAAATCGTGCTGTATATGTGTAATAAGAATTGTAATGCATTCCTCTGTCATATATTTTTAAAAAATCAATTAAAAAAATAAAAAATAAAAATCGGTTTCACAGAAAGTCTCGTGACACAGGCACAATGCAGACAGCTTCTCAGCCAGAACGTAACACGAATGAGGGAAAAAAAAAAAGGAGAGTTCTAGTGCTAGGTACAGTGGTGCATTTCTGTAATCTCAGTGGCTTAGGAGGCTGAGGCAGGAGGATTGTGAGTTCAAAACCAGCCTCAGCAGAAGCGAGGCACTAAGCAAAATACAAACTAGGGCTAGGGATATGGCCCATTGGTTGAGTGCCCCTAAATTCAATCCCGGGTACCAAAAACAAACAAACAAACAAACAAACAAAACCCCCAACAACAACAACAAAAAAGGAGAGTTCTAAAAGATACCTTGGGGGCTTTAAGTGAGATATAAGACCACTACATAAAAATAAGTAACTTTCCATGTGTATTTCTAGCAATCTGGCAGGCTAGGTGTTTGTAGAAACTCTTCCTGTGATAATGTACCTTAAAATATTGGATGAAATATGAATAAAGTATTAGGAAAGGAAGTAGATTTCTCAGAAATAACAAGAAAATAGGAGTTCACTGCTATAGATATGATGTTTTCTCCAATATCACTTGTAGAAGTTTCTGGCTATTTCTGAGAGAATCAACTTAAAAAGAAGTAAAAAGACTTATGATTTCAGAAGATTCAGTCCATGGTCAATTGGCTCCATTGCTTTTGGGCCTGTGGCAAGGCTGAATATTACATGTGGGGGAGCATGTGGAGGAGCAAAGCTGCTCAATAGCAAGAGAAAGAAGATAAGAGGAAGAGAATGGGGTCCCACAGTCCTCTTCAAGGGCAAATTACCTAAAGATCTCTTGGCCCACCTCTTAAAGTTTGCACCTCCCAATAACACCAAGCTGGGGACTAAATCTTTCACCACATGGGCCTTTAAGGGACATTCCAAATCCAAAACATAATGGTGACTTAGGTTTAGATGTTATAGGTCCATGTATGAAGGAATGGAGACAGTGTTTGGTGCCTCAGGAGGGAAAAATATTCAATGGAATATCACTACATGAAACCTGCTAACCCCCAAAGGATGGCATCCTTAGTAAGTGATCTGTGGATGAAATCTTCCCAACACTGGTGATCATTGAAGATGTGGTTACATAGAAAATGTGCTGAAAGAAACTATTTTGTAATAACCATTTGCTGACTATGTAAAAATATATTTTCTTTTGTGGTACTGGGTTCAATCCCAACCCTGTGGAGTGTTGGGAGAATTGATTAGATGTGTGTGTTTATATGTGTGTATATGCAAATATACACATACAAGAATATGCATACTGGATAAGCATATATATATATATATATATATATATATATACACACATATATATATAATTTATATATTTGTATATCCATATACATGAATATAATTGGTGAAAAATTACTTATTGAGGCTATTTTTTAACAAACATGTTGAAATTGTAGATAAATTGTTTCTTAATGCAGCTAACTATATTCCAACTATTTTTAGATGTTGTATTTATCAAGAATATAAATTATGGGGCTGGGATTGTGGCTCTGTGGTAGAATGCTCACCTAGCATGCATGAGGCATTGGGTTTGATCCTCAGCACCACATAAATGTAAAATAAAGATATTATGTCCACCTAAAACTAAAAAAATAAATATTTTTAAAAAAGAAGCTTATAAAAAAGAATATAAATAGTATAATTGTTCTAATGTTTAAATGGTTACAAATTGAGATTAATTAATTGTAAGTTAAATTACACCAGTACAAGCAGCCTGTGTGTCCACAAGTGTGCATAGGAAGAGGGGAAATGTTAATCAGAGGGTACAAGTTTCATTTAGACAGGAGGGATAAGTTCTAATGATCATGGTGACTATTGTTAATAATACATTATTATATATTTCAAAATTGCTAAAGGAGTGAATTTCAATGTTCTTGCCATAAAGGAAGGATATATATATATATATATATATACTCTCTCTATATAGTAATGGATATGTTAATTATGTTGATATAACTATTATACAATGCATACATGCATATGTAATTATTTATCAATTAAAATAATAAAATGTTTTAAAAAGATGAATGAAAGTCAGTGTGTGTTAGTCAGCTTTACTTTGCTGGGACGAAAATGCCTGACAAGAACAATTTAGAGGAAGAAAGATGTATTTTGGCTCATGATTTCAGAAGATTTAGTACATAGTTGGCTGACTCCAAGGTAGAAACATCATGTTAGAAGGGCATGGTAGAGGAAAGCTGCTTGACTCATAACAAGTGGGAATGATGTGGGAGGGGAGAAAGGAGCTAGGGACAGATATATTCTGAAGGCCATGCCCCTCAAGACCAGTGACCTACTTCTAGCTGTGCCCTACCTGCCTATTGTTTTCACATATTCCAGTAAATCCATTCAAATTATTAATCCATCAAATGGATTAATCCACCAGTGAGGTCAGACCCCTCATAATTTTTTCACTTTTGGATATTGCTGTATTGCCTCACACATGAGCGTTTCCAGGGACATTCCAGATTCAAACTATAGCAGTATGTTTATGTAAATGGTTTACCTTTCTAAAAGAGACATTTATTTTCTTATTTCAGACAACCTTATGAGGCCTCTTTTGAATTACGGTATTGCATGGTGAGCATATCTTTTTAATTTTGTATTACTTTGCAGACTAATATCCATTAATTTATAGAAATGACTTTTGTTTTTATATTACTGTTGCAGTATGTCTATGGGCTTCCTGGTTGAAGAAACTGCACCAGTAGTTTGGAGAGGCCTTATGGTAATGTCAGCTATTGAGAAACTGTTGAGACAGGTAAGAAAGTTGTATTAAATATCTTTTTATTATTGGAAAGGCTGTAGTTAACACATTTGCTGATTGGAGAGTTGTTAAAATCCTCAATCAAGTTTGAGATTTTTTCAAAGGAATCTAGTTGATATGCTGAATGTACAATGAGTAATGTACATAATGAGTTATGTGGCGCCAAGACCAAATTTCAGTGTTACATGATTTAGTCTTTCTCATTGCTTGTGAGTACCTGTGTCTTATTTTAGATTGTTTTGTTGATTGTTGAGTCTGTGGTATGAAGAACAAATCTTTTTTTTTTTTTAAGAAGTAATCTGCCTCCTTTAGATTTATGGTTAATCTTATTGTGGTCACTATTGAGTTATAGGGGCAGTATAGAAATTTCTGAGATGTAGAAAAATTATATAAATTATGGTATTTATGATTTTAAATTGCTTCATAAAAATGTAATTTTGCTTTACTTTGAGTATATGTAGTTATATAAATCTGTCCAATACTGTCTGTCCAATCAACTTTAATTTATCGGTAATAAATAAAGAGATAGTTGGATTGAATAATCTAATATAAAGGGAGCTTTGTCTAGATTAACCCAGCCTTTCTTTTCTCTACTGCTGAATACTGTCAGAGAATATAGAATAATTTTGTTAATAGCCTATTGTGCATTTTTTCCCATTGGTACTGGGAATTGAACCCAGGCACACTTAACTACTGAGCTATACCCCAGCCCCTTTTTTATTTGTTTTATTTTGACATAGGATCTCTCTAAGTTGCTTAGGGTCTTAGGCACACTTAACTACTGAGCTATACCCCAGCCCCTTTTTTATTTGTTTTATTTTGACATAGGATCTCTCTAAGTTGCTTAGGGTCTTGCTAAGTTGCTGAGTCTGGTCTTGAACTTGCCATTCTCCTGCCTCAACCTCCAGAGTCACTGGAATCACAGGCATGTGCCATAGCACCCAGCTGCATTATACATTTTTTTTTTAATAGCTACACATGACATTACAATGATCTTGGCAATTCATACATTTGAATCATTGGGGTGTAATTTCTCATTTTTCTAATTGTGCAGATCATTATACATTTTTTATATCAAAATTTGTCTACTGTCAACACTTTGGTTATCTAATTTTACTCATTGTTCTTGACATTTATCAAAAGTTCCATTTAAAAAAATATTAGAAAATTTAGTAACCTGGCTTAGGATCAAGTGGAGATTTGGTGAAAATGAGCTTTCTTACAAATTATATGAAAGTCAGTTTATTCTTATAAGCACCGAAGTTACATTTTTAGCAAACATACCACAGAAATATCAGGATAAAAGTTGAGATTGAGAAAATGAATTTATTTTATTATTTTATCGGGATGCCTAGGGGTTACCTGGAATAGTGAATTATTGTATATCTACCTTACAATCTTTTGTAAAGTCATTTTCATCTGTGCATATTAATGGGAGCTGGAAAGCTGTATTTTAGGACTACGTTCAGGCTAATGTCCATCATATAAGCTTCTAATTAAGGGTGTTTTTCCTTTTTATTTGTTTTATTTAGAAAAATTTTTGCTTTAGAAAGCAGGCCAATGGCTGGATGGGGTGGCACATACCTGTAATCCTAGCAGCTTGGGAGGCTGATGCAGGATGATCATAAGTTCAAAGCCAGTCTGAACAATTTAGCAAGACCCTGTTTCAAAATAAAAAATAAAAAGGGCTGGAAGTATAATTCCGTGACAGAGTGACCCTGGGTTCAATCTATATTACTGAAAATTAATTAAATAAGAAAACAGTAGCATATTTATTGTTTTAATGCTTTTTATTTTTTCACTGTAGATCTGAATTGTATTTGATATATTTTTTTTCTTTAACCTAAGAACTTCTCTTAGTGTTCTTTTGTGGTGTGGATTTACTGGTGATAAATTTTCTCAACTTCAATGTACTGGAAACATCTTTATTTTTCCCTATATATTTTCACTGTATATAGAATTGAGTTGACATTTTTTTCTTCAACAATTTAAAGATATTCTTTTGTTTTTTGGCCTCATTTTCTGGCCTCATTATTTCTGATAAGAAATCTGCCATAATTTCTATAGTTGTTCCACTGTGAGTACTGTGTTTTTTCTCTGGTAACTTTCATAATTTCCTTTATAGCTTAGGGTCATTATATTCTTGCCTATCCCTTTAATATGGATGTTGTCATAGCTTGGTAGCTAAGGGTGTGGATTCTGGAGCCACATCTGCCTGAGTTCATTCCATTTTCCATATCTAATAGTTTTGTTGTCTCTAGAGTTCTAGACAAGAGGCCTGACTCTGGGGGTCCCAACAAATGAGATCTGGCCACTTGCCTCAAAAACAAAGCAGAAAAAGTAATGGCGAAGATCAGGAAAGAAACTTTAATCCATGTGGTCATAATGAAAAGGAAAGGTGAGACAAGCATCTCAGTCTTATCTTTGAGGGTACTGACATGAGCTTCCAGATTATATAGACAAGGGAGACCAGAAATATGCATAGTCAAGCATTCTTGGTTAAACTGTGTAGTCTGGTTGATTTTGGTATCAGTATTGGTCAGGTGGGGGTTTTGTGTAATAAGAAAGTTGCTGTTGTCTGGGGGATAGTGTCAATTCATCATAGATGTTTGTGATCAGACTTGTTATTCCTGAAATCCAATGTGACTCACAGCAAATGAGACAGATGCAAAATGTGGGCAGAAATGCCAAGTTTTTTATTATCCTGCTTTTAGTTGTCTATTGGATATTTATTTGCAGGCCTAAGAGTTTTAAGTCCTCATCGCACTGTGATTTTGAGCGAAAACTTCTCTGGGCTTGTTTCCTCACCTGTAAAATGGGATTAATGGTAGCATCTTTGTCTTCAAGGTTAAATGAGTTAAAACATGTAATGTCCTTAGAAAACCTGTATCATATAAATGTGCTGTTATTATTGTATTTTATCAATCACAATATAATTTTCTTTTAATATTTTTATTTCTTTAATCAGGATATACCTTGTAACTTATGGCTGTTTTAGGATTGCTTTATGCTTGGATCTAAGTGCAGTCATCTGTTAATACTTAAAATCTGAGGCACCTTTCAACTAAATTCTGTTAGAGGTTTTTGGGTCTACTTCAGTGGTATGAATTCAGATTGGAAAGCATTGTGGGTACCAACTTAGGGTTCATGTTCCTAAGGAGGTACCCTGTCCCACTCTCCTGCCAAGGCCAAGGTTTATTGATATTTATTCCCTCTAATTTCTTTCTAAATTTTGGATTTTTCATTTACTTTAGTTTAAAAGAATGTAGTCCTTTGTGATTCCAGCTTTTGTAGGGTTCTCCTGATAGATTCCAACTCATTTTAGGTGTTTTATTGTTCTTTAACTGTGCTATATACAATAATGATACATCTTACATTCAGTGGAGTATTAGGTTTGTGTTTGAAGCAATGTTTTTCCAACATATCTGTACAAAAGAATCATCTAGTGATCTTGAAAAACTTCAGGTCACACTCCAGTCCAATTAAATCATATGCTCTTGTAGTATGACCCAGGTATCATCATTTTTGGAGTCTCCATCTGATTCTAATCTGTAAATAAGTATGGGAATCTCTAGTTTGGAGAGTTTTAAGAATGAAAATTCAGTGAGAATGTGGCTTGAGATAGGACATGGAGATAATAGCTATTATGTGACCATTTCTTAACTTTGGGTAGGAGAGAGAATGAAAAAGAAATTGGATTATGAGAGTTTAAGAATAAAATTAAAGCAAAACAATAAAGGGGGTGGTATCTTCTGCTTATTAGGTAAACAGCCATTATGGGATTTGGGGAAATAGCTTATGGGGGAATGGTATGAAAAGAAAGCCTCCCCCATTCACAAAAGGGGACAGTCATATCTTTTCCAAGGTACTAGGATTCATCGAGCAGGGACTGAAGATTGTAGGAAATAATTGGATTATTGAAAAAATAATAATAAAAAGGAATATTATGAAAGAGACAAAAGGCAATGAAGTTAGATGTCATATGAATTATTTTTGAAAAGGAAGTCTTTAGTTTCAAGTTCAAACTTCAAATGGAAAGGAGAGTAGATGAGGTAACCCTATCATATTTGTTGCTAAAAAAAGGTTAATAAAATTATTCTTTCCTTGGTCTTCTCAGTTGGAAGGAAAAGGACGTTGAATTTACTCAATAAAAAATGATTCACAAATTTCAGTGTTCATAAAATACCTGGAGAGCTAGGAGCTGGTGGAGAATTCAGATTTACAGTTTCCCTATTTAATTCTTCCACTTGAAGATTTTCATTTGGTAAATCCAAGGTATGGCCAAGGAATTTGCAGCTTTATTTCAGTTATCCCAGGTGACTAACCCAGTTCTGAAATTGCGTTTAGGGATACAATGATACATGCTTTATAATTCTTTCAGAGGAATAAATTAAAAGATGAATGATAGGATTTCTGTGCAGTAGAAAAAGCCCACTGGATGCTAAATATCAAAGCTTTTAGTTTTACCAAGTTTTTATGACTGTCTTCAGTAACTCTCTAAAGCCTGAAAGTTAACGTGGGCAAACCTACTGTTAGATCTAGGATTAGTAACTGGCATGGCAGAAAGTTCAAAAGGGGAATGTATCCAGGGAATAAATTGAGGGAAACATTGAAATGAAATCCTGTTTTCGAGGAAGATATGTAGTCAGGAGGGATCAGGAGACTGGGAAAAATTGAAGGCATCAACTAATTGAAAATCTCCTGTGATGGGGAAGAAGTGATTCAGTGGCTATGAGAGAAGCCATGTGAGAAGTGAAGTTAAGAAATGGTTGTCTTCATAAAAGGAAAGACATTTTTTTAATAAACAGAATTTTAAAATAAGGTTATATGTGAAAAAAGTCAGGTCTCTAATAAAGTGAGAAAGTATCAGGGATCGAGGTATCTTACAGAGGGTTATCAAATAACATGTGGGATACTCAGCTAAATTTGAGTAACAGATAGACAATGAATAATTTGGGGCATACTCAAATGAAAAAAAAATAGTTTCTGATATTCAAGTTTAACTGAGTTTTCTGTATTTTTATTTGCTAAATCTGGCAATCCTCAGTGGAAATAATATTTACAAAACAAAGAAGATGAGCAAGAGTCAGTTTGAAAGAAGGTAGGCCTGCTAGTGAATGAAGTCCAGCACAGTAGCTTGAGATAAGAGTTTGGGGTTAGTTATTGAGCAGGGCAGGTTTTTGAGCCCAGAATGGCAAATATAAGTAACCAAAATGAGGTGAACATTAGGGTGGGAGGTGGAGAGAATTATAATATGGCATGGAGCCTTACATGATTTAATTTAATGAAGAAAGATGGTTTGTAAGTTTTTTTTTTTTTTTTAAAGAATATTGAAGCTGTAGTATAGAAATCTTTTGGTTTCAACTTGCCAATGTCTAGTAATTTATCTCTATACTTTCACCCTGCTTCCTTCTATCTGATTTGTTAATGGAAAGGAAAAGATTGATGAATAGATATGGTTATGTGGGTATGTGTTCATGAATATATTTTGTGTTGTATTTCAAAAAAGTTTGTTGAGACATAAAAACAGAAGTTAAACTTTAGGATCAGTTAGGAAAACTAGGTACTTAAATGCTAGAATGTCGTTTTAAGTACTGGATTTATCTTTATGTGTATCTTTTCTTTCTCTAGATATTTGAAATAATTTCTTTTTTATTTCTCATCTTGACTTTAATTATCAAAGACATAAATATGTAATATATTTCACTCAATGAATAACTAATAGTTTTTAACTTTTCAGTAATTTGGAAGATTCTTGAGTAGCATTTTTGACTCTTAAATTGTGCTCAACATAAACTTAATTAGTTTAACTCCTGAGCAAATCTTTTCTTAGAATCCTGAGTTGAAAATGTGGGATCTTAGAAAAATAATTTTAGTTATTAGAAAAATAGCTACAGAAAGGGAAACTTCAAAGGCTAGTCTGATATGAGCACCTGCTGTGGTCACAGTGTAAATCTTGGAGACCAGGGATTTTGGCAGCAGTTTCAGTGCTTTTAGTTCAATCTCTAGTATCCCCAAATGTGAAGCAGATGCCAGTTTTCTTCTCTAGGGTTCTGATAATGGCATATAATGAGTTCGTTGTTTCCTAGCAACTAAAGAAGCAGTTTCACTTTAGCTGATCCTACAATAGGAATGAGACATTTTCCCTTGATAGTTGGTATTAGTGATTTCCCTGACAATGGAATTTCACGTTTGAATAAGGAATGTTCTCAGCCTTTGGTTTCCTAAAGAATTTTGCTTTTGAGTTGGGCTAAGCTCTGCTTAATCCTGTATAAAATGAAAAAAAAAAAAAAAAAAAAGTTTGAACCCCCTAAGTACCTCTCATGGGAAAAGCCAAAGGAGTTTGATACATAGTTTCTCAAACGGCAAGTGATTATACAAGAAGCTATAATAGGCAGTACTTTTCCCAGTGTTTAATAGGATAATTAACAACCAAATTCTTTTCCTATATTTAATGTTTGCAGCAAATAGAAGTTTATTAGGTTATGACTAATGTGTTGTGGAAATAAATATGCGTAAAATTTTATTACCAGTACTATTTCAATATAAAGTCTATATAGTAAAAGCATTTTTATATAACCCATTGATTTTAAGTAATATTTATGTCAAATAATAATTATTCCCAAAGATTTTAAACAGGCCCTTATAGTTCTCATTAAGATGAGTCATTAAACAATTCAATGTTTATCTTTAAATAGCAGTTGTAAGGCATCTGCACTTAACCAAATTATATTTTTAAATCCTTATTTGACAGTAGCAATAGCTTTGGAAATCATCTGACTGTTAAGATATATGGAGGCATGAAAAAATTACTGCAGACAACCTTCTTTGTAGTCACTTATAGTTTAAACAGTTTCTAGGGAAATTACTCATTTTTCTTCTTTTGACATTATATAACTTATAACAAAGTACCTTTCTCATCTAGATTTATAGTATGATATATTAAGTTTCAAAGGTTCTCAGACATTTAGGTAAAGAGATAAAATATTAAATGATGTTCTTAAGGTAATTAAGTTAGCCCTGTTTAAATATAACAAAGAAATTTATTACCTTGCAGGGATTAGGTTCACAGACTGCATTAAGTATTGGTGAAGTCATTGAATGTCTTCATTGTCAGTTTTGGATATTTGACCTTATTCAGTCCTCTTTATGATTTTTGCATCATCAGGTACTTTATCTGAGCTCATACTTTAAAATACTTTATTAGGTCTTCATGAAACATTAAGAATGAAGAACACCAATTAATTCAGTTAAAGGGTAGTGAGTAAGTAGTTTTTCAAGCACCTAAGACATGTTTGTTTTTAATATTTTTATTTTTTAGCCCTTTAAACATGAAGCAGATTTTCTATACAATATATCTCAATTATTATACTTAGATTTATTTGGAACTTTAATCTGAGGCCCAAGAGTCAATTATGCTAAACCTAGTTAGTTTTGAGTTCCCCTTTCCTGTTTAAGAGTATAGATTAGTAAACAAGGAAAAAGAATTATAACTTGGCTTTAGTGCCAAGTTCTTTGAAATGTTTTTTATAAGGTGATATTATTTCATAAGTGGCTTTGTTTGATTAATTTAGCATAAATTTCTTTTAAATACCATGTATTTATTATTTCATTTAATAATTATCTATTGAACTTGCATCAGGTATTTTTGTACTTTAATAAAATGTCATTAGACTGTCATTTCAGCAGTAGACATTTGTTGGCTACTTATTACTTACTATGTTTGGGATGTTGGTTAGATGCTGAAGATAAAACAATGTGTGAGAAAAAGTTCCAGATTTCAAATTGTTAAAAAGAAGTTTTAAGGGGGGCTGGAGATATAGCTCAGTTGGTAGAGTGCTTGCCTTGCATGCACAAGGCCCTAGGTTCAACCCCTAGCACCACCAAAAAGAAATAAAGAAAAGAAAAAACTTTTAGTTTTAGACTTACCTTTGACATTCAGATATGCTGGAAATGTTGGTGATTTTTCATATATCATTGTATAGTGTTTTATTTAAGGCAATTGAAGTTGGAATTTAGAGAACAAGGCTGAGTATTATATGGTTTGACCATTTAGGTTGTGCTATCATTATAGGATATCAGATTTTGCAATCTCATTTAAGATCCATGTCATAGAAGAAACCCTGCGGTCAGCATTGAAAGAGAACAAGTTGTCAAAAGGAATTAGAAACAGCCTATGAATATTAATTGCTGATTATTTCCTCCTATTTAAAATGCCCTTCATTTTCTGCTAATTGTCAGGGATGACTTACATGACTTACCTTCAACTCACTGTGATGACTGAGTACTTATCCATGCAGTTTTGAATATTATAATTAATATTCTTTTTTACATGTTGCTATTATAGATTTCTAAGACCAAAAGTATTGCAATTTTTTTTAGACTGGCACCAACTGTTCCCAGTTTCCCACACAAGTCATTTACAGCGAATTGTTTAAGCACTGGAGTGGATCTGTCTTCACCAATTTACTTTTGTTTCCTCTCCTCCCTATTAATACAGGTATAGAGACACTTTTCACCTAGTAGAACTACTTAGTAATCTAAAGCTTTACATGGGTAATTTTATCAAGATGGCAACAGAAATAAAAATATTAAGAAAAGGGAGTTAGTGTTTACAGTGTCAGTTACTCATACTCTCACTTCTTGCTTCTAGTTTTGAGTTGGAGCTGTTTGTGAGGCTAAGGAGAGTGCCGTGGCTCTGTGAACATTTTTCCTAACCCATTACCCGGTGAAGGTCTTCTGTTGTAGCCCTCTGCAACAGCATTGAAAAAGAACAAGTTGTGAGAAGGAGTTAGAAACAGCCTATGAATTTTAATTGCTGGTTATTTCCTTCTACTTAAAATACCCTTTGTTTTCTGCTAATCTAGCTGAGCTAGATTATCTTTTGTTCTGTATTGATGATTGACCTTCTTGGATTAGCCCTTGTTCTGGTACCTTTGAAAGATGAAAGTACTTCACTATTCTTGGCTATAAATTGTCTTCCTTAAATTTTAGGGCTTTCAGACATATCTCGCATTGTCCTGGATGCAGGAACTACCATGTCATCTCCCCATGTCCCATTCATTTAATCACTAGCTGTTTCTCTCTTTGGTAAGGTAAAATGGCTTCCTTACCTAGTTGCATCACCTTCTTCCCTGGAACTTTTCAATACAGTATTAATTTTCTCACCCCTTGATCTTCTCCTTCAGAGTTCCAAACCTTTGTTTACTTTGAATATATCTTTTTGCCTGAATGATAACCATGTTCTAAGCCCATTTGTGGGTAACCAAACATCTAGGAATGGTTGAGACTGTGGACTTAGGTCACCAGTTTTACTTCTCTGTCATTGACTCAGGTGCTTCATAAGGAGAGGTAGACTTTACCTTGATTTTATTTCTTCATATTCTCATTCTCAGCAAGTGAATATAGAGAATCAGAATACATAGAATTTCAAAACATATGATTTGCCTCTTTATTCCAAACATAAAAGTATAAAAACAGATATCATTAATGGATTTTTCTGGCATCTAAATAAAGAAGAAAGGAAAATTAGAGTATCTAGCTTAAATCCAGGCCTAACTGAAAAAAGAGCAAACAGAAAGTAACAAGAGAAAGAACTTAAAAGTCCTAGGAATCAAAGCTATTGTTGTGGTTTAAACTGGGCCAGTGTTTCTTTGATAAAGCAAAAACACTTAGATATTCTTTTGTCTGACAACAGAGAACATTTCTCATTTCATTCTTTGTGTATGTGCCAGAGTAAAGTGATGCAGTAGAGGTCTTGAGACGGTCATTTCATGTTAAGGGCAGGCTCTAATTGTATATCTGACTTAAGTGGGCAGCATGCAGAAAACTGGCTTGTTTCTGAGAAAATTGATAAAATGGTACTCTACCATTTAATTGAAAACCAGCAATCAAAATTAGTGCAAAAGGAAGCACTATTAGGAAAAACTGTGCTAAGCCAGAAGAATATATTGATCAAAGGAGGATGAAAGATGTCAGACACAATTCATTAGCAGCAAAAACCAGTGAGGCTAAAGTAATTTGCTTTTGAAAATGAGTAAATTAAAAAGGAGGCTGATTGCCAAACCCTTAACAATAGACCATTTCTATCTTGAACACATCCAGAGGAATTTCTAACTTTTTCACACAATTCTGTAGTTGAAGTAGACCTTGAAGAATGATCTACAACAATTTGAACTAAGTCTTAGATGAGGTAATTATAAAAGAATCGTGTCTTCTGCAGTGATAATTAAAGCGCCTTAGTAAAGGTTATATAAACTTACTTGCTGTATCTTTAGGAGAGCTTCTTGGAGCTGTGGCCCCTGTTGGATGGGCAAGGGCTTACCCTGTCTCTTTAGGTGCAGATGTGGGATCGTGGGGTCAGAGGCAGATGTCATAAGCCTGCTGGAGCTGTTCGAGCTTCAAGGAGACTTCAACAGATCCCAAGCAGGCTCTGAGGAGGGTTATGAATACTACTGGGGATTTCATAGGATTGTGACCTCTTTTTACTATTTAGGCAGATACTATATTTCATTAATTTTAAGATACCTGTTTTTCAAATTTTAATGTCTCTGAAATGGGAGTGTATTTTATAATCAACAACACTGTGGTATTGTGTTATCAGTTTAACATTTAGCACTTTCTTATAGTTTAATTTTAGAATTTTTTTCTTTCTTGGTGGTATATAAAATAATGGTATAACTTATAGTCTACATGTTTTTTTAATAATGAGATGACTATTTTTCTAGTGATTCTTTTAATGGTGAGTGATTTGTATTCCCATTTCTATCATAATTGCTGCAGAGTAATTCCATGTCATTCATTTTGGTCAATTATTTTTTTCATTGTTGAAAGACTATTTTAAACTTCTGGTGACTGTTTTGGTAATCTTTTTATCCTCTTTCATCCACCCATCACTAAATTTATTTCCCCCTCTCACTTACTCAGAGATTTTTCTTCCCAAAGTATGACTCTCATGATATCAGTCATTTTATACACCATCAGTGTTACTTTTTAAAACAACCTGCCCTCTGAGTTTATTCATAAATTCATAGGAATAATTTTAGGAATATTAAGTAAGAAAAAAATCCATGCATTATTTATCAACCTTTACTCATTGATTTTTTTAAAAAACATTATTAGTGTATTGTGGAATACAAAATAGTGTAGTTCATTTTGACGTAATGATAATATGCAAGAAATATAATTTGCTTCATTTCAGTCCCCAGTACTACTTCTTTTCCTTTTTCTTCATTTCTCCCTCCTGCCATTTCCCTTTCTCCACTCTATGATCTTCCTTCTATTTATTGTTCCTTCTATTCTCTTATTGTTCTATTATTATTCTATTCTTCTATTCTATTTATTGTTCCTTCCTTCTACTTTTGTTTTTTAATTAGCGATATGTGTGTGTGTGTGTGTGTGTGTGTGTGTTTATGCCAAGACTTTATGTTGCAGAAACAAATGTTAGACTGTTACAGTTAGTTTATTTTGATAGAATTTTAGTGTGGTGAATTAGTTAGCTGGATGTAGAAAACATCAAATTAGATAGGTCAGATTAATATATTATCCCTATTTACCATGTGCTAAGCCGTATAAGCCTTATGCTGTTTGCCTACAGTGTTATCTCATTTAACCCACACAATTCTATATAATAGGTACTGTTATTATTTTTTTATTTTTTTTAAGAGAGAGAGAGAAGAGGGAGAGAGAGAGAGAATTTTTTTAATATTTATTTTTCAGTTTTTGGTGGACACAACATCTTTGTTTTATCTTATGTGGTGCTGAGGATTGAACCCAGCGCCCCCGCGCATGCCAGGTGAGTGCGTTACCGCTTGCACCACATCCCCAGCCTGGTACTGTTATTATTTTTACTTTATAAATGAAGAAACTGGCCCAAAGAAATTAAATAACTTGGCCAGTGTCCTACAGTTTATCTTGCTGATTCTCTAGGCTGAGCAACTAAACTATACAATTGGATGTTTTTCAAAGTTCTAAGTTTTTACTTAAAAGAATGAAAATACTCTTTTATATCATCCTTGAAATGATCATTTGATATTAATAAATTAAATTGGCTACAGATTTTGTGTTATGTTCATTATGATTTAGAAGGCATTTCTGAGAAACTGTGAATCTCTTTACTCTGTTCATTATTTAAATGCCCCTTTTTTATCCCATGTCAATTGCATTTTTAACTTTTTTGGTAATATATTATTTGGGGACAATTTTTATATGGAGGTGAGTTATTAAAGTATTTTTAAATAATATGGCAATGAGAAGTTTGATAAATCCTTCTATATTATGATGTCAGTAACTACAGTAATAGAATTCATTTATTAATGTAATAACTATAGATGAAATATTAAATATTATCCTCAAAATAAGAATGTGAGATGATGGGTATGTTTGTTAGTTTAATTTAGATTATTTCATAATGTCATTGTATTATTAAACATCACATTGTAACCCATAATTATTACTATTATTTTATCAGTTAAGAACAAAATTTAAAATTGAATTTAAATTATTTCACAAGATTTACTCTTTGCACATGATCACATAACACCAAGGTACAATGGCATTTCACAGTTACCTAGAACAAGGTGTACAGTAAAGGGAGACTTTTCCATCTCAGTGATACAATGTCTGCTTTATACAGATTAAAACTCAGCAGTACTTAGTGTTAATTGTTGAGACTTGTACAGTGCTCGGAGGGATTTATGGAAGCAGGTGGTCATTAGCAGTTTAGTAAACTAGTTGCCATTCAATGACAGTTTCAGCTAATCTCAGGTCTTCTTTTCAAATCATTATCCCCCACCCACCATGAACAAATAGATTTAGGGAGAACATATATTGTGAAAAAATTAGGCCAAATAATGAAGTTAGAGGGCATTATTGCCCTTGTTTACAACACTGATTGCAAGTTCAGGGGTTCCCAATCATTTGCTAGGACTCATAGAACTCACTGAAAGCTTTTATATTCACATTATGGTTTATTACAGGAAAAGGATTCAGATTAAAATCAGTCAACAGAAGAAGGTGGTTAGAGTTCAAGAAATTATTAAATTCAGAACTTCTACTCTCTTCTCTGCAGAGTTAAGATGTGCCAGTCTTCTGGCATTAATGTTTGGGAATGTGTGTCAATATTGCCAACTGAGTAAGAACATCTGAGTCATGATGTTCTGAACTTTATTGAGGGATCTATGACATGGGCATAATTCATTATGCAGGTGTCTGATCTTAGTCTCTATTCTTCTGTCCCTCTAGGCATGATGCAAATTCCTACTCCATTGCTCAAGGCCTGTAGTCCAGCAGAGACCTTAGAGATTATTTCTAAAAGCTAAAGTCAGAAGCCAGTTATGTTGAGTCATTTTTTTGTACAAGGTTAAATTCTTCACTACATAGAAATAAGGTTTGAGGATCCTTAATCTTTTTTTTTCTTCAATATTTATTTTTTAACTGGATCCTTAATCTTAACATCCAAAATCCACAATGTTCCAAAATTCAAAATCTTTTGAGTGCTGACCTGATGGCACAAGAGGAAAATTTCACATCTGGCTTCTTATGACAGTTGTAGTCAAAATGCAGATGCAGTAAAAATATTGCATAAAATTATTCCCAGGTGCTGGGCGCAGTGGCACACACCTATAATCCCAGTGGCTTGGGAGGCTGAGGCAGGAGGATCACAAGTTCAAAGCTGGCCTCAGCTGTGGCGAGGTACTAGGCAACTCAGTGAGACCCTGTCTCTAAATAAAATACAAAATAGGGCTGGGGATGTGGCTTAGTGGTTGAGTGCCCCTGAGTTTAATTCCTGATTACCACCCCCCAAAAAAATTACTTCCAGGCTATGTATATTTAAAGTGTGTATGAAAAGTTAATGAATTTCATAGTTAGACTTGTGTTCCAACCCCAAGATATCTTCTTGAGTATTTTCAAATATTACCAAATTTGAAAAAATACCCAACCAAATCCCCTTTTATCCCAAGCTCTTGGGATAGCCTGTGAAGTGAATAATATTGGCTTCTAAAATGTATGTGTGTCTAAAGCTAAATTAGAATATTAACCTAGCCTGTATGAAACATTGTTACTGAAAAAATTAGGCGATATAATTCAGAATAGTAATTCCTTGAAAGTGTAATTGTTCTGGGCCATATTGTTTTCCAGCCAGAGAGATTACTAGGACTAGTTCTTTGGAATACCTGTACGCCTAATCCCATTATGTACCGTGTTCCTGTCATTCTTGGTAATCTCTGAAATATAAGCCTCTCTGGTCATCTTTATACTGTATAGGACTTCTTTTCTAAACTCAGATTTTCCTTTGTTTTCTTCCCAAATTTTTTTTTTGTACTTCTGGAGCTCCAGTTTTATATAAAATAAAGTTTTTCTTAATATCTGAAACTGAAAACTGACTCCCTGCAGACATGACTTCATGAAGTCTTCTTTAGTGAATACAGCTCATTCTTTCATTGTCTACCTGTAGATTTAGAATAAGATTTGGCATATTCCTTGTTTCCTCAGACACCTTCTCCTCCACACTTACATTCTTTTTGATAATCATTGCTATTAAAAGTATAATCACCCTCTCCCTTTTTCCTTTGGTTATCTTTTTTCTTTTGTAAATAAAGGTATTGGTTCTTCCTTTTTACTCTAGTCCTATGCACAATTCTCATTGACTTCAGTGTCTGTGTAGACAATTCATTTAACATCCTAATCTTTCAATTTCCTCACCTGCTTGAGTACCCTATATGTCTATTTTACTTCAGCTGCTTATTCTCAGGGCATCCAACATGTCCACTGGAGGTACTTATCTTATTCATCTGACCGTAGTTTTTCACATTTTCAGCCCTTTTATTAAGGCCAGTATACCTTGGGTTCTTTGATTGTCCTATTCTGTCTGCTTTTTTCAAAACTTTCATTTCTTTCCTAACACAATTATATATGGCCCATTATTTCTTTCACTGGCTTGCTGATGATAACTTCAACTCGTTTGTCTCCTTGGTTTTGTATTGTACTTGCTACTCATTGCTATAATACTTTTCCTCTAAACCATAAGCTCCAGTTTATGGTGAATTCGACAATCTGCTTTCTCTATTCTTAATCTCAGACTGCTGTACAATTTCAAGGAAATCCTTGTAAGTGGTATGGGTAGCATTATGAATAAATGATATCTACACTGCTAACAATCTCTAGAAAATAATTCTTTCATTCTTTTCTTTCTTTCTCTCTTGCCTAGAAACCTATTATCCTAGGCAGCCCTCTCTTATGTTCTAAATACGAACTACTCTAAAATCAACTTTGTTATTCTGAAGACTTCTAGCCTTCAGCCTCATCTTAGACTTTTAAATGAGTAATTCTATTTTCTGTTGAAATTAAATTTATGTGGCACAAACTCTCTCAATTCCCAACTAGCCTCTTATAGATTTATCTGGATCTGAATTCACCTTTGCCCCTTCCCTTCTGTGTCTTTGACTTCTCTCTCTCTCTTAATATTTATTCTTTAGTTTTAGGTAGACATGATATCTTTATTTTACATTTATGTGGTGCTGAGGATTGAACCCAGTGCCTCGTGCATGCTAGGTGAGCACTCTACCACTGAGCCACAATCTCAGCCCCTGATTTTTCTCTTTTTTATACCAACTTCTCATCAGCATTTAAACTTACCATGGCAGACAGCATTGGCTGGCTATGTAAAAGTCATTTTTACTCCCATCTTTCTTACTTTTTCAAAATAGAACTGGAAAGTTTGGTCATCTTCTTCCTACTCTTATCACTAACAGTGGCCATGTGACCCAGTTCTAGCCAATGAGCTGTAAGGAAGTCTAATGGGGGGACCTCAAGGGAAAATGTTTTGCTTCCTAACAGAGGGCAAGCATTGTTCTCACCATTTGTTTCTGTGGGGAATATGTTTTAAGGACATGATGCCTGTCTTGTGTAGTCACTTTGATAGAGACTTGGTCGGATGATATCACTGAAATTTGGTGGTGGTGGGGACACAACCCTAGAGTCATGTACTTTTCTGACTTTTTAAAAGTAAGCAATAAGTGCCTTAATTGTTTAGGCATTGATAATTAGGTTTTCTCATATTTGCAGCTAAAGACATCTTAACCTATCAAGTTTGTTCCAGTCAAAACAAACAGACAAACAAAACTAAGCAATTCTATCTTGACTTCATGATTTATACTAGATAACTACCTAATCTTTGCTCTTTCTTTTGCCAAACTTCTTAAAATAATTTCCTATATCTGTCTGCCACTCCCTTGCCTACCACTTTTTTTTCTGTCTATATTTTTTCCTCCACTATACTTTTGCTGGGGTAACCAAAGATACCTTAAAAAAAAAAAAATCCTACATATACTTTTCAATCCTTATTTTTTTAAATATATTTTTTAGATATTGATGGACCTTTATTTTATCCATTTAGTTATATGTGATGCTGAGAATTGAACCCAGTGCCTCACACAAACTAGGCAAGTGCTCTACCACTGAGCCACAACCTCAGCCCCTTCATTCCTTATTTTAATTGATCTCTGCAGCATATGATCATTAATCATGAGCTACTCTTTTCCACTAGTTTTTCTAATACTGCATTCTCTTGTGGTATCTACCTTTTATCTTTTATTATTCTGCTTTATAGTTTCTCATTTCTCTACTTATTCCTTATCAATCTTCAGCATAGGTATAATTATTCTAATTTTATAGGTTTAGAAATTAAATAACTCAAGGTCATGTACTTGGTAAATGATGCAGCCAGCATTTGAACATAGTTTAAAGCCTCTAAAATTTATCTTGAGGACTCTCCTCTGATTTTATGCTCTCCCTGGGCAATTTTATCTAATTCTGAAGTCCAGATACTTAAAGTTCAGCCCAACTATCTCTCCTGAATTGTAGATCCACCTACCCATCATAACTGCCTATTGGATAGTTCTGCTTCATTGTCTCATGGATCCCTCAAAGTCATAAAGTCCAGATGAGAACTTATCACCATTCACCTGAAATTCCTCCTTCTTTGCTTATGACAGAGATTCAGTGATAGGAACTACCACCTACCCAGATATTCAGGCCAAAATCCTGAGTGCCATCCTTGACTCATCCTTCTCACTGCTCATATTCACTGTGTCCTATTTTTCCCATCTGTCTGCTGTCCCTTCCCCAATGTAGTTTCTCACTTCCATTCCCAGGGAAAAC
Source organism: Callospermophilus lateralis (assembly GCF_048772815.1). Lineage (NCBI taxonomy): Eukaryota > Metazoa > Chordata > Mammalia > Rodentia > Sciuridae > Callospermophilus > Callospermophilus lateralis. Next base: position 43,312,147 of record NC_135307.1, read on the forward strand.
TATAACAGACTTACAGGTTCTATGTAATCTGAACTAGTCTGACAAGCCTTTCCAAGGTATAGGTTACCCACAGCCCCCCATCATGTTACTTGCCTGATTTAGACTTTTAGTTGTACCTTGTTTTCAGGACAAAAGTTCAAAATCTAACTCAGGAAATCAGGCCTACTTGACCTAATCAGGGTGCATTCCCCTATTCCTACTCTGTTCCAACTGACCTAAGCAGTTTACTATTCCTGAATTCAGTTTGCTTTCTCTTGCTTTAGCAAGGCTTTCACTTTTGCTTTTTCCTCTTACTGAAATATTCTTCTGAAACTCCATCTCACCCTTTGCCTCTCTGTTTAGATGTCACCTCTTTTGGGAAAGCTTCCTGTGATAACCCCTCATCCCACATTGAGTGCCCTATCGTGTTTGCAGTACCTTAAAAGGGCCACCCACTCTCTTGTCTCCGGCCTTTCTATGAGCTGCTTCCTCTGTCTGAGGACTCTTCCATACCTCCACCCTGTTACTACTCATTCCACTCAGTGTTCTGTGGCAGTGCTCTTCATCACAGCAAGAAATTCTTCCCTTTACTTTGTGAAATTTGAAATAATTCTGTTGTATTCTTAAATTTTAGAAATTTAGAATATTGTACATTTTGATGTTTAATGTCTTTTTGCCCCTTAATCTAAGCTTTTAAAAACAAAACAAAACCCCAAGCCTGTTCTTTAGCTTTATGCTTCTCTAAGCAAGCTGACATTGCCTAACTTGGGAATCGATTATATGCCAGAAGTCAGCTGATACTGTTTGTTTAAAAAAAAAAATGGTATTTTCAGCTTTCAGCCCCAGCCACTGAACCTGACAAGTTCTGACATCTCTTCTCTTGGCTGCCTCTCACTTCTTTTCCTGTTTCCATGGAAATGGACATCAGATCACAGAAACATAGTAAGATACTGGTGGCTAATTGCTATTGCAGATTTCTGAATTCTCTTTGTTTGTGGAGTGATTATTTTAGTGACTCTTGCCCACTATGTCATATATGGTAGTTAGCCAAAATATGTAAGGCTGTTTCTGGGTTTGGGAGCTATATAAGGTTTCCCAAGTGCTGCTAACTGGTATCCTAAAATGCATCCTTTGTTTTATCTCTCTGGGAAAATATATTTTAATTTAAGAACTGTAATCTTGTCAGAAAGAGGCACTAGTTTTCAAGCCAGGAAACCTGGCCATAGTCCCAGATCTGCTACTATCTCACTGTATAACCTTGGTCAATTTCGTTATATTTATTGAATGAGCCAATGACTGCAACTTAGCTGTACAGCTTCTTTACAAGTGACCCAGTGTAAAGATGGTCCTTCTGCCAGTGTGTTTTAATAGAAAGCATAGAAATAAACTATATAACTAATTTTAGTTAAGGAAATCAAACCATGTTTGTAGAAATCTAAAATGGAAAAGTGATTTTATTCTCAGCCTTTTATTTACTTCTTCTATAGAATGATCAGAATAAGCCTTGGCATTATAGCTAGAAATGTTAGTCTAACGCTATCTTTTTATTATATGTATGGTTTCCTGAAACAAGTACAACCCTTATCTTATAGCAAAGTACAGTGATTAAAGTTATGGTTGGAAAATTTCTTTCATTTTTTATTTGATGAGGGGATTTATTATATCCTTTATCTAATTTGTCTTTTGTTCACATATAGTATGTATAAGAATTTGTCATAGCCATGTATCTCTGTGGTAGGCTTATCTATGCCAGGTCAGAATTTCTTTTAAATCTAAATTTAGAACTTGGAAAGTTGGGTTTTGTTAAGTGTAAGAAAGGACTGGCATGCACGTATAAAAAAGGTTAGCATTTACTGAGTCACTTCTTCAGCATACAGTGTCTGCTCTATTTCAAATGAACTTGAGTAATTGTAATTGATATGAATAGAATGAATCTCTTATTTTGGGTGGCAGAATAAAATGCAGGTTTATACAACATTCCCAACTGTAGTTGCAAGTATACAGATGTAAGCTATACATGTATTCTGAGGGCCCCTAGTTAAATTGGGGTTCTACCATCAAAGTAGCTAGGGACCTTGCCCAAACAGTAAAGAAAGTGTTGGTAGATGTGGTTGTTTACAGTGCATCTTTCAAAGGATACTTTAACCTGGCCCATGCTGCGGTCAGTATACCATCACAATAGGAAATAAATTCCAAGATTTATTACTTACAGATCCTGAGTGTGGAGGATAGCCCTCCGTCAGCAGATCAGGCAGAGAGAGAGAGAGAGAGAGAGAGAGAGAGAGAGAGAGAGAGAGAAGGAGAGGAGAGTACATGCCCAAGAATGTGATAACTAGCAGTATATACAAGGAATGAGGGTGGGAGTTACTTTAAGTTTGTGGAAAACTGCCTGAGTTCTTGCTGACCATTAAGCTAGGAGGTGTGTTATCCTACTTTTAATACCTAGGCAGCAACTTTTGCTGAGTCATTCCTGTGATAAATGTTAAGACATTATAAGTAAATTAAATGGGAAATAATTCATTTTATACTTCATAGTCTGAGTAGATTTTTCTAAAAGAAAAAAATCTGCCTTATATTCAATTTGCTAGCAAGTTTAGTTTCCTATATGGAGCCTATAGTAGACTTGAGATCTGGCCATGTATGTCAAATCCTCCATTTGTGACATAGTAGTAGATCCACCTTAAAGCCTAGTGCTTTTAGGTACAATGCTTAAAAGCAAAAGTTTATTTCTGTAAATAAAAAAAAAATATTCAATACTTGTAGTATCATTAAATAATTAAAAAAATAGTCACCAAAAAAACCCTAAAATGACCCACTAATAAGTAAATCACTATTGATTTTTTGGCATATTCCTTTAATTAAAAAAAATCTAATGCATAAAATGAATTCATAATAATGCTATATATGATGCTTTATAGCCTAGTTACTTCATTTTCCACTATCCTGTGTGTATTCTTTAAAAATAATTTTAGTAACTCTACTGTATACCATTGTGAATGATTACATAATTGATTTGACTTTTAAGAGCTTATTGTTTTATTTAGGTTGTTTTCTTAAATACAACATTGAACAGGAGTCTACAAACTTTCTTTAATTCTTTTATTTGATGTAAAAATACCTAGATATTATTTTTGTTTTTTCAAGGCTGGTACCTCAGTAGTTCTTACTTTAATTTATTCTTGTCTGCCACATCTCAGAGTTCTCTAGGTCTCATTAATTTTATCTGGAATATGTTCCTTCATCTCTATTCTCACTGTTTTTATAGTAGTTCAGGCCTTCATCATCTAACTTGAATTACTGCAGTATCTGCTACATAACTGGTCTTCCCACCTTTGGCCTTTTTATTTTTCAAAATATTACTCATCCTGTAGTTAAAAATTATCTTTGTAAACCATGGATATAGTCATATAGTCCTTGGCTTTACAGTCTTTGATTTTTTTTTATTGTCTTCAATATTATATTGAAACCTTAGTTGGTTTTTAAAGACATTCATATTTTGGTCCTGTCTAACCCTTTTAACCTATTATTCTCTGCTCTACACATTCCATATTTCCTAGGCAGTCTTCCCTGAACATACCAAGGTGTTCTCAGAGACTTTTGTGTGATTCCTGTCCTTCCCATTACACAGAATACACTAACTCCTATCTCTGATGACTTCTGCTCAAATATTACCTATCCTGTTGATCTTTGTTGTCCAATATAGTAATTGCTAGACATGTGTCTACTTAATTAAATTTGTTAAAATAAATCTTAAATTTAATTTGTCCATCATAAGCATATTTCAAGAACTCAGTAGCCACATGTGGATAGTGGCTATTGTATTGGATAACACAGATTAAAGAATATTTTCATTACTGTAGAAATTTCTGTTGGACAGTGCTACAATAAAGCCTTTCATAAAAGAATTGATTTTCTTCCTAGAGTTTCCATAATCCTTAATATTAGCCATTTTCAAACCCCTGAATTCCTTCTTGGTGGGTGAGGGACCACCCTTGTTCTTTTCATCTTGAACACATAGTACATGGCATGTAGCTGAATTTTACTGTGTGTTTGTTGGCTGAATGAACAAATGAGTAAAAAAATGATATGAATTTTGGGGAGTCACATGGAATAATGACAATGTTGGAGTCTTTCCAGTCTAAAGAAATGTGGATCCCCTTTAGTAGAGTGTATGATTATCAGTTTTATCTCATTAGTGACTAAAAAAGTCTTTGGCAAGTTGCTCTCTTTGGTTCTTCTTCAATTTAGATATTGGGGAGTTAGGTATGTTTGCCCTATAGAATTGAACTCAATGCCAACATTTACTGAGTCTGGGACAGACGCTGCCAACATTTCACGAAATATAAAGTATTTTTCTAGTAGATTCCACATGCTTGAGTTTATAGTCCATGATCCACGAAATATAAAGTATTTCTAGTAGACTACACATGCTTGAGTTTATAGTCCATGAACTGAGAGAGCAAACATTTAGCATAGTAGAATATGCCTAGAATCTTCACCTCTTATTTTATTTCACTTTCATAATTTTTATGAGGTAGGGTACATTTTTTTTCTATTTTGGATAAGAAAACAGAAACAGTAGCTTTCATAAGATCATATATACCTGGGAAAGGATTCTTTTACATCTCAGCTGCCTCTTAAGTAACTTCATTTGAATTTTTTGTTCCATTTTGATGAACAAGTGATAGTTGTACATACTTACGAAGTACAGTGTGAAATTTCAACACACGTATACAACGTGTACTGATCAAATCAAGGTAATTAATATTTTCATCTTCTTAATGTTTCTTTATGTTTGGAGCCCTCAAACTCAACTTTCTAGCTCTTCATAAAATGTCTAAGTTATTGTGAACTATAAACACTTCACTGTGCTGTGGAACATCAAAACTTATGTTTTTAAAAAATATTTATTTAAAAAAATATTTATTTAAAAAAATACTTATTTATTTTAGTTTTAGGTGGACACAGTATCTTCATTTTATTTTTGTGTGGGGCTGAGTATCGAATCCAGTGCCTCATGCATGCTAGGTGAGCGCTCTACCACTGAGCCACAACCACAGCCCTATCTGCCTATGTTTTGATACCATTATCCAACATCCCTCTCTCTCTTCCCTTCCTGCTCTAGTAGTCACTATTTTACATTCAAGTCAACTGTTTTTTTAAAACTTTTACATATGAAAGAGAACATGTAATATTTGGCTTTCTGTGTCTGGCTTATTTAATTTAATATAAAGTCTTCCACTTCTATCCATTTTGCTGCAAATGACAGGATTTCATTCTTCTTTATGGATAATAGTCCAATATTTCATCACTGTATACATATACATATATATGTGTGTGTGTGTATGTGTATACACACATATGTATATATATACACACATATGTGTATATATATATATTTATCACTGTGTGTTAGTATATATATACTCAAACACATACACATCATCCATCCATGTACACCTAGGTTGATTCCCTATCTTGGTTGTTGTGAATAATGCTGCAGTAAACATAGGCATGCACATATCTCTTTGATAAGCCAATATCATTTCCTTTGAATATGTACCTAGATATGGGATAACTGGATCATAGGGTAGATCTATTTTAGTTTTTTTTGAGAGGCTTCCATATTGTTCTCTATAACTAACAGTGGAAAGGTAAATGTAAAAAGTATATGAGTTTCCTTTTATTTGTATTCTCACCAGCATTTGTTATTAGTTTTCCTTTTCATTAATGCCATTGTAATTAGGATGAGATCATATCTTATTGTGGCTTTGATTTGCATTTCTCTGATGGCTAATAATATTTAGCACCTTTTTCTCATATTTGGTGGCCATTTGTGGCCATTTGTATTTCTTCTTTTGAGAAATGTTATCCATTTTTAAATTGCATTATTTGTTTTTTGTTGTTGAGGTTTTTTTTTTAAGTTCCTTATATATTCTGGATAATAACCCTTTGTCAGATGAATGGTTTGCATTCCATAGGTTGTATCTTTATTGATTGTTTTGTTTTCTGTGCAGCAGTATCTTCGTTTGTTATAATCCCATTTGTTACCCATGCTTCTGAGGTCTTACCCCTGATTCCTGTGTCCTGAAGTGTTTCCCATATGTTTTCTTCTAGTAGTTTCATAGTTTTAGGTCTTACATTAAGGTCTTTGGTCAGTTTTGAATTGATTTTTGTATAGGGTGAAAGGAGTGAGTCAATCTTTTGCATATGGATATCCAGTTTTCCTAACACTATGTATTAAAGAGGGTGTACTTTCTTCCATGTAAGTTTGTGGCACCTTTATCATGCATCAGTTGGTTGTAGACACATGGGTTTATTTCTGGAATCTCTCCTCTGCTCCATTGGACTGTGTGTCTGTTTTTATGCTAGTATCAATGTTATTTGATTACTGTGGCTCTGTAGTATGTCTTGAAATCAGGTATGGTGGTGCAACCAGCTTTATTCTTTTTATTGAGGATTGCTTTGGCTTTTTGGGGTCTTTTATGTTTTCTTGATTTCTTGCTCAGCAGATTTGTTATTGGTGTATGTAAATGCTACTGATTTTTGTACACTGATTTTTTTTATCCTTTAACTTTACTGAATTTATCCATTCTCATAGCCCTCTGGTAGAATGTTTAGGTTTTTCTATGTATAGAATCATATCATTTGCAAACAGAGTTAATTTGAATCCTTCCTATTTGTATGCCTTTTCTTTCTTTCACTTGCCTAAATGCTCAGGCTAAAACTTTCAGTTTTATATTATTCAATAAGAGTAGTGGGAGTAGACATCTAAGTCTTGTTCCAGATCATAGAGGAAATGCTTCCAGCTTTCCTCCATTTAGTATGATATTGGTCGTGGATTTGTCCTGTAAATGTTTATTATGCTGATGTTTGAGCCTTCTATAGCTAATTTTTTTTTGGTTTTTATCATGAGAGAATGCTGAATATTACTGAATTTTTTTCTTTATCTATTGAGATGCTCATATAATTTTTATCTTACATTGTGTTGATGAGATACATTACATTTATTTATTTACATATGGTTGAATCCTTGTTTCTCTAGGGTAAATCCCATTTGATCACAGTGAATAATCTTTTTGATATGCTATTGAATTCAGTTTGCCAGCATTTTGTTGAGAATTTTTGTATGTTCAGCAGGGATATTGGTCTATAGTTTTCTTTGTTGTTGTTGTATTGCCTGATTTTGATATCAGGGTACTTCGGCCTGGATTCCCCTCCTTTCAATTTTCTTAAGTAGTTTGAGAAAAATTAGTGTTAGTTCTTCCTTAAATTTTGATATAATGTATTAGGGAAGCCATCCAGTTTTGAGCTTTTCTTTGTTGGGAGTTTTCTTTATTTCTGACGGAATCTCATTGGTCATTATTGGTCTGTTCTGATTACTTTGTTCTCATGGTTCAATTTTGGTAGCTAATATTTGTCTAGAAATGTATCTGTTTCTTCTAATTTTTCCAGTAGTTTATAGTAGTTCCTAATTATTTCTTATTGTTTCTGAAGTATTGATCGCAATGTCTCTTTTTTTCACCTCTGATTTTATTTATTTTGGTTTTCTCTCTCTTTTTTCTTCACTAGTCTAGCTAAAGGTTTGTTGATTTTGGTTACTTATTCAAATACTTTCTGGTCCTTGTTATTTTTTTCCTTCTACTAATTTTGGGTTTGGTTTGTTCTTGCTTTTCTGTGACTTTCAGATGCATTTAATAAATCAGATGCAGATTTGGAATCTTTTTCTTTTTTGTGTAGATGCTTATTGCTATAAACTACCTTCCTGTTTTAGCTTTAGCCAGTAAGTTGGGGATGTCATGTTTTCATTTTCATTTGTTTCAAGAAATTTTGTAATATACATCTTGATTTCTTCAATGAACCATCAGGACTCATTCAGTACTATATTGCTTAGTTTTCATGTATTTGTATCATTCCAAAGCTACCTAGCTTGCTTCCTTTCCTTTTCTTCTTTCTTTTTTTCTTTAAATGGATTGAACCCAGGGCACTTTACCACTGAGCTACATCCCCTGTCCTTTTTTTAGTTTTGGTTTTGGAACAAAATCTCACTAAATTGCTGAGGGTCTCCCTAAAGCGGTGAGAATAACCTTGAACTTGCAATTCTCTTCCCTCAGCCTCCCAGTTGCTAGGATTACAGGCCTGTGAAAGTTGTTAGTTTCTAACTTTATGCCATTGTGTCCAGAAAAGATATAGGGTATGATTTCAATTTCTTTGAATTTGTTGACACTTCCTTAATAGTCTAAATCAAGGTCTATTCTAGAGAATGTTCCATGTGCTGATGAAAAGAATATGTATTCTGTAGTGGTTGGATGAAATATTCTGTAAATATCCGTTAGATCTCCTTGTTTAGAGTATAAATCAACTGTTTATCTGTTGATTTTTTTTTTTTTTTGAGTCTGGATTATCTGTACATTGATGAAGGTGGAGTGTTGTAGTTTCCCACTATTGTTGTTGTATTGGGAATTCTCTTTCTTTAGATCTAATAATGTGTTGTGTTTTTTTAAAGTAAAGTTGAATGCTCTAACATTAAATGTATGTACTTTTACAATCATGATATCTTGTTGAATCTATCTCTTGATCATTGCTTTTAATTGTCTCTTTTTTATATCCTTTGTCTTAAGGTCTATTTTGTCTGATATGAGTATGGTTACTCCTACTTGCTTTCAGTTTCCATTTGTGTAGAATATCTTTTTCTGTCCTTTCACTTTCTTTGTGGTGAAATGAGTTTCCTATAGGCCACATCCTGTTTAATCTTATTATTAAATAAGATTATTTATTCAGCTATTCTGTATCTTTTACTTGGAAAAACATAGCTTATTTACATAAAATATTATAATTCATAGTAAATCCTTGCTTATATCATTTTGTTAACTTTTTTCTGTTTGTTTTAAATAGGCTTGTTCTTTTCTTTTTCTCTTATTTATCTTTGTTGATTTGCTGGTTTACTGTATTGATAAGGCTTCTGTTTCCCTTCTTATATATTGAGTTGTTCATTTCCAAGATTTCTGTTTGTTTCTTTTTCATGATCTCTATCTCTTTGCTGTATTTCTCATTCTTATCATGAATTGTCTTCCTAATTTTATCTTTTTGTATTTTCTTTAACCTTTATCAGGTTTTTTGTCAACATCCGTTTCTTTTGGATCTGTTTCTAAAGAGTTATTGAGTTCCTTTGAAGACATTGTGCTACCTTGTTTTTTCATACTTCTTGTGTCCCTACATTAAGATTTATGCATCTGGTGGATCAGTTGTCTCTATCACTTTCATAAGTTGACTTTCATAGTAAATTATTTTCTCTTGAAAATTTGTTTTAGGATGACAGTTTGATAATCTATATTGGCTTTGATTCCAGCTGGGTTCCATGGTGTAGTTTCCTTTTATTTTTCAGCCTTAATTGATTGCTATAGGCATGGTATATGTGGTGGAATGGTCAGTGAGCCCTTTTGTCTCTGGAGACCACTTAGAGGAGAGGGTACTCCATTGCCCCATGTGTGTGTGGTACACATAGCAATGGGATACCTACTATTTTAGTTAGCTTTTTGTTGCTGTGACCAAAATAAGCAACAGGAACAACTTAAGAAGAGGAAAAGTTTATTTGGGGATCATGGTTTCAGAGGTCTCAGTCCATACACAGCTAACTCCATTGCTCTGGACCCAAAGTGAGGCAGCACATCATGGGTGAAAGGTGTTGCAGAGGGAAGCTGTTCCCCTCATGTCAGCAAAGAAGCAGAGAAAGAGGGGGTGAAGAGTTCATAGGAAAGATGTACCGTTTCAGTACACACCCAGTGACCCATCTGCTGTAGCTACACCCCACCTGCTTATGCTTATCACCTAGTCAGTCCATTCAAACTAAGATGTATGGATCAGGTTACAGGTAATAATTTTACCTTTTAGTATTTCTGCATTAACAGTTTTTTGGGGGCACCTTATATCCAAACCATAATACCTACAGAGTAGTCAGTCTGCATTGGGAGTGGTGGAATATGGTGGGTATTTATTCAGTAGCAGTGGCAGCACAAGGCATGGTTTGCTTGTGCTTGAACCAAGCAGTGCTGCAGGGCAGGCCAGTGCTGATGGAATGTGTGTTGTCAGGCCTAACAGTGGCATAGCCTGCAGGGTAAATCTACCTCCCATATGTCATCTCCACTGCAGCACCATCTGTTTTGATGTTGGGTTCTCTTATTTACCCTTCTCTTGCAAAGGGGAGTCTCCTGGCCAAGGAGCTAGGGTTGTAGTTGTCAGGTGTGTTTTATTCTACTCTATGCTGTCATCCCAGGTCTCCACATCTTACAGGGTTTCTACCTCTTCCTTGCTGGGTTTGACAGTTGTTGCTTGGTCACTTTCCTTAAAATGCAACAGTTTGTTTGTTATTCTAGTTGTTTATGGAGGAGAGGCCACTGCTGGACAACTGTATTTGACCACCTTGCCAGTTGATTGACCATTTATTTAGTATCTATGATGTGCTAAATACCATGATAGGGGCTCTAGAAATAAAAATCCTATTCTCATAAATCATATGTTTTATGGGAGAGACAGAAACAAATAATTAAAATAATAGTGATCAATGTTATGGAAGAAAAAGCAAGATATGAGAATGATGAGGGAAGGCTTATCTGAGTAGGTGAGAATTAACTAGAGACTTGGTTAAAGGAAAGGGAGTGAGCCATCAAAGTATTTGTCAGAGCATTAATATGGAGGGACCAAGTACAGTGGTCCCAAGTGAGCAAGGAAGCCAAGGACTAGATCATGTAGAATTGTATAGGCTTTGGGTTTTATTTCAAGTGTGGTAAAGCCATTGGGGTTTTTTGAGCAATGGAGTGACATGGTCAGATTTTATTTTTGGAAGAATTACTTTGGTGGATTGTGTAGAGGGAATGAATTAAATGCAGGAAAGGATAAGAAAAACAGAAGTAGGATGATGCCAACTCAAAGCCTGTTCTGATTTCAACAAGTCTATGGGATAGATTCTATTTTTTCCTCCATTTTTAAGTTAGAATACAGAGACAGAGAGAGGTTAAAAGTCCTGTTCAGTGCTACAAATACAGTCTGCTTTATTAATTCCTGTTCTAACAGTGCCTGACTACCATGAATGAATTTAAGAATTTTTGGCATTGTATATTATTACAGTATATCTAATTAGTATATAAATTTCAAATGGATATTGTCTTAAATTATTTCCTTAATAGAAAAGCAAATTTGTTAAAATATTTGCTATGTAGAATTTATTAACCAGAATTCACTACAACTATACAGAATAGGTAGGAAAAGAACATATATTCTTGGTATTCGAAAGTGGCATTCGATGTGAGAATATATGTATATATTTTTTTACTAGCATAAGATTCTTCTTTATGTGAGCATGAACTACTTTGAGGTTGCCTTCATTGTAAAATAGAAATAATGTAATCTGAATAACTGAATTAAAATATGAAAGTCAGCATATTTTATTTAGGCAACATGGGCTTAGGTAAAGGATGGGATCTTGGGAAATTCTGTTAATTTTTCTGAGCCTATTATTTTTAGAGCTAAACTAAAGACACTTCAGTTTACTTCACAGGATTGTTATGGTTATCCAATGTGATAATGCATCTAAAGTTTGCAGCATATTTCTTTGTACATAGGAGTTACTAAATGTTATATTCTTTCTTACAAAAAGCAATATTATAGGTTTGAGATGGATTATTGAAGAAAAATTACATAGAAAATACTGATTAACAGCCTAAATTATTGCAGAACCGTAGTGTTTTTTACTCATTTCCTTCTATTCTTAAGTATCATGTCTTATAAAAAGCTGTCTGAAGCACTGGTAGAATTGTATTAGCCTTTAGGAGACAAAATTTAGAGATGTATGATAGCTGTCTTTAAATGTGTAAAGGGCTGTCATGTGGAACAGGGATTTTGTTCTTTATGATTCAAGAGAGCAGAACTATGATTCAAGGGTGAAAACTATGGAGAAGGTTATTGTGGCTCATTAAAATAAAGACATTTCCAAAAATAGAATGAATGCTATATCAGTATAACAGCTTATTCATAGATACATCAATTTTTCAGACTGTGTCAGGCACTGAGGGTTTTTGATTCAGTTGAAAATTTGTTCAGCCTCTGAGTTTCACTAACACCCAAGCTACATGAAAGCAGAGATTTTGTCTGTCTGTGGGGCTACAATATCTCAATGCATAACTTAATGCCCTATATCTGTTGAATGAATGAATGATTCAATTGTTCTTGAAAGTCAATATACATACTTCCCTCCTCTTTGCCTTAAGTTCAATACTGATTTTGTTTGGTGGTTTGAGTGTTTACTTGGGATAAAGATAGGAGAAACTATGTGGAGGTACTATTTAATAAGTAAACAAAGGAGTTAGTGCAGTGTTACTTCACAGTGGCACTAGGAATATTATGGGATGATGATGCTTTGTTTTGGGGGATCTGTTCTATACAGAGTTGGATTTTTAGCAGTGTCTCTGCCTTCTATATACTCATCAGATACCAGTAACCCCCACACTCCCACACATACATACCAGTTATGGCATTAAAAAATGTCTCCAGACATTGCAAATGTACCTTTGTGGGCAAATTGCTCCTTGTTGAAACCACTAAATTATGAATAATCGCTAGAACATATACTCATGCAAAAAGACAAATCCAGTATTTTCATTAGATAAGATTAGAGACAATAGTGTTATTTGATAAAGCTCATTGTAAATTATTTAATAAAACTCTGCATTGATATAATTTGTATGTTGAGACATACATGTTACTTTAGGAAAATTGTTTTTGTAATGTTTTTGTATTCCTTCTTTTTAAATATGATGAATTCAAGTTCATCATTTAGCTTTAGCAGCTTAGTAAATGAGCACTTACCAGTTTTCTTTCAGGGTGGTAGAATTGATTTAGGTCATATTTTTAGCCCCTACTTGCTTTGCAAATCATTATGTTACAATACAGATGTGAAGAGTTCACAAGCAGGGCTTGGTAGAAATAGTATCCTATAACTATCAAAGACAGAAGAAAGCAGGAGTAATAGCAGAAGGAGTAGAAGCAGAGTACGCTGTAAGCAGTAAGCTGACCAAGCATTCCAGAAGCAGAAGAACTAAGCTTTTTAAAAATTATGTATTTTGAGGGCAAGATGGCCGCGAAGGGAGTGCAGTAACTCCGTGTACTGCGTCACTGTGAGGGAAAATGACGAGTTAGAACGGGTAAAAGCTATCTTGTTAGGAATTTCCAGCAAAATTGGGGTGCTCCAAAACCTAGTGGAAGGATTTTCATCGCACGAGGATCAGCTTCAGGGGCTCAAACGCGAGCGATCTGTCCGTATGGAGCGCTGCTTGTTCGGCAGATCACCCCGCGGCTGGAGTCTGCGGCGCGCACTGGGAAACGACAGGCTGGTGGCGCAGAGATACAGCGATGCTGATTCTGCGGGCTCCTGCCAGCTAGGCATTTGCTGAGCTCGGAGCTGAATTCTGGGTTGGAGACGGGGGAAGGAAACGGTCCAGTTCGGTTCTCCACACCGGTCAGACCACGGAGGAAGCCAGCGGCCACCATCTTGGAGAGCTGACGTCACCATCCTTGTTTTCGACTGATTGCAGCTCTTTCAGCTATAGAACAGGTAATTTCAGGCTGACAATTGTCTGCGTCTCGCAGACAAATTGCTCAGACTTAGTGCTAAATAACCCGCGGAAACTGCTTCTTGGAGCCTGCTCCTATCAGAACACGCACCGAGCCCGGAGTGGCGGAGTTCCGGCTCCCGGAGCTGCTCTGGCCCAGGGCTATAGAACCCGCGGAAACTGCTTCTTGGAGCCTGCTCCTGTCGGAGCATGCACCAAGTCCGGAGAGGCCGAATTCTGGCCCCCGGAACTGCTCTGGCCCAGGGATAAAGAACCCGCGGAAACTGTTTCTCGGTCCGGGTCCTGCTGAATACTGTGGAGGCCAGAGGGGCGGAGCAGAGCCGCCGCCGGAGCCCGGAACAGGCCCAGCGACCCGCCGGCGTGGTGTTGTGTCGCCCCGGCTAGAGCGGGGGCCGAACAGAGCTGCCGCTCGCACCCGGAACAGGTCCAGCGACCTGCCGGCGTGGTAGTCAAGAAACCCCGGAGGCAGCGCTGGCGCAGGAGCCGGCGGGAGCCGCGCGGCACGGGACTCCCAGCTACCGCTCCCTCCAGTGCTGACAACTGAGGTCTCTTGCACCAGATACGGGGGCGTGGCTATCAGAAGGTAAGCAAATTGGCTGGGGGTTCTCAGCCCCAAGCTCTACAAACTTAGGGCCTGAGGGAGGCAAACAAGGAGAGTGTGCCCAGGCACTAATGAAACAGCTGCTCCACGCGTGTGCAAGGTAGGCGGAACTGTGAACACCGACAAAATAGGCCCAGTGGACTGCCAGACACATCGCTCCGGTTGGGGGAGGGGCAGAGCCGCCGGGCGCCTGCAAGGTAGGCGGACCCACTACCCACCAGCAGAACAGGCACAGCAATCCACAGAGCGGCAGAGCCACCCCCGAGCCTACAAGGTAGGCAGACCTGCGACCTACCGGCAGGTCAGGGCCAAAAACCTGCGGAGGGGCACAGCTGCCCCACGTGCCTGCTAGGTAGGCAGAACCCTGACCACCGACAGAACAGGCCCAGCGGTCGGCCAGACACATCGCCCCGCCCCGGTTGGGGGAGGGGCAGCGCCGCCGGGCGCCTGCAAGTTAGGCAGACCTGCGAATCACCAGCAGATCAGGCCCAGCAACCGTGGAGCGGCAGAGCCACCCCCGGGCCTGCAAGGTAGGCGCACTTGCCACCCACCGGCAGGTCAGGCCCAACAAACTGCGGAGGGGCACAGCTGCCCCACGAGCCTGCTAGGTAGGCAGAACCCTGACCACCGACAGAACAGGCCCAGCAGTCGGCCAGACACATCGCCCCGCCCCGGTTGGGGGAGGGGCAGAGCCGCCGGGAGCCTGCAAGGTAGGCAGACCTGCGACTCACCAGCAGATCAGGCCCAGCAACCGCGGAGCGACAGAGCCACCCCGGGCCTGCAAGGTAGGCGCACTTGCCACCCACCGGCAGGTCAGGCCCAACAAACTGCGGAGGGGCACATCTGCCCCACGAGCCTGCTAGGTAGGCAGAACCCTGACCACCAACAGAACAGGCTCAGAGGCCGGCCAGACACATTGCCCCGCCCTGGTTGGGGGAGGGGCAGAGCCGCCGGGCGCCTGCAAGGTAGGCAGACCTGCGTCTCACCAGCATATCAGGCCCAGCAACCTGCGGAGCGGCAGAGCCACCCCCGGGCCTGCAAGGTAGGCGCACTTGCCACCCACCGATAGGTCAGGCCCAGCAACTCTCGGAGGGACACAGCTGCTCCATGCGCGTGCAAGGTAGGCGGAACCGTGACCACCGACAAAACAGGCCCAGTGGACCGCCAGACACATCGCTCCGGTTGGGGGAGGGGCAGAGCCGCCGGGTGCCTGCAAGGTAGGCGGACCCGCGACCCACCAGCAGAACAGGCACAGCAATCCACAGAGCGGCAGAGCCACCCCCCCGAGCCTACAAGGTAGGCAGACCTGCGACCCACTGGCAGGTCAGGCCCAAAAACCTGCGGAGGGACACAGCTGCCCCACGTGCCTGCTAGGTAGGCTGAACCGTGACCGCCAACAGAACAGGCCCAGCGGCCGGCCAGACACATCGCCCCGCCCCGGTTGGGGGAGGGGCAGAGCCGTCGGGCGCCTGCAAGTTAGGCAGACCTGCGACTCACCAGCAGATCAGGCCCAGTGACCCGCGGAGCGGCAGAGCCACCCCTGCGCCTGCAAGGTAGGCACACTTGCCACCCACCAGCAGGTCAGGCCCAGCAACTGTCGGAGGGACACAGCTGCTCCATGCGCGTGCAAGGTAGGCGGAACTGTGACCACTGACAAAACAGGCCCAGTGGCCCGCCAGATACATCACCCTGGTTGGGGGAGGGGCAGAGCCGCCACCAGCGCCTTTTAGGTAGACAGACCTGCAACCGACAGACAGAACAGGCCTAGTGGCCAGCGGAGGGGCAAAGCCGCTGCTCACGCCTGCAAGGTAGGCGGACCTGTGACCACCGAAAGAACAGGCCCATCGAAAGTACAGGCACAGCGGCCTCCCAGCGTGGTAGGCACATTGCCTCAATTGAAGGAGGGGCAGAACCACCGCCAAAGCCTGTAAGGGAGACGTTGCAGCTATACAAGAGCAATATAATGTATAGGGGGAAAAATCAATAACACAACAGTTTCACCAAGCAGAAAGAAACGCGATCAGTATGAAAAGACAAGGAAAGAAAGGACCACAAGCAATGCAGGTCAATTCAACTTTAGAAGAGGTAATATCTGCAGCAGATGGAATGTCAGATAAAGAATTCAGGATATACATGCTTCAGATGATCTGGAGTCTCAAGGAAGACATTAGACAGCAAAATCAGACAATGAAAGACCACTTTGACCACTTCGACAATGAATTACATAAACAAATCCAAGAAGCAAAAGATCAATTATACAGGGAGATAGAGGTTATAAAAAACAAACAAACAGAAATCCTGGAAATGCAGGAAACAATAAACCAACTTAAAAACTCAATTGAGAATACTACCAGCAGAGTAGAACACTTAGAAGATAGAACATCAGACAATGAAGACAAAGTATTTCAACTGGAGAAGAACATAGACAGCTCAGCAAAGCTGTTAAGAAACCATGAGCAGAACATTCAAGAAATATGGGATAACATAAAGAGACCAAACTTAAGAGTCATTGGGATACAGGAAGGTATTGAGGTCCAAACCAAAGGAATGAGCAATCTATTCAACGAAATAATACGAGAAAACTTCCCAGACTTGAAGAATGAGACAGAATCCCAAATCCTAGAAGCCTACAGGACGCCGAATGTGCAAAATCATAAGAGATCCACACCTAGACACATTATAATGAAGATGCCCAACATACAGAATAAGGAGAGAATTTTAAAAGCTACAAGAGAAAGGAAGCAGATTACATTTAGGGATAAACCAATCAGGATAACAGCTGATCTTTCAACACAGACTCTGAAAGCTAGAAGATCCTGGAATAACATACTTCATACACTGAAAGAAAATGGGTTCCAACCAAGAATTGTGTATCCCGCGAAATTAAGCTTCAGGATGGAAGATGAAATTAAAACCTTCCATGATAAACAAAAGTTAAAAGAATTTGCAGCTAGAAAACCATCTCTTCAAAACATCCTCGGCAAAATATTACAGGAAGAGGAAATGGAAAATATCAATGAAAACCAACAGCGGGAGGTAGTACAGTAAAGGTGGGGGGGGATAATCAAAGAGGAAAACAAACCATGTTTAGTAACATAAATAAACAAATATGGCTGGAAGAACAACCCATATCTCAATAATAACCCTAAATGTTAATGGCTTAAACTCACCAATTAAGAGACACAGGCTAGTAGAATGGATCACAAAACAAGACCCAACAATATGCTGCCTTCAGGAGACGCATTTGATAGGAAAAGACATACATAGACTGAAGGTGAAAGGTTGGGAAAAATCATATCACTCATATGGACTTCGGAAACAAGCAGGAGTGTCCATACTCATATCAAATAAAATAGATTTCAAGCCAAAGTTAATCAAAAGGGATGAAGAGGGACACTACATACTTCTCAAGGGAACCATACACCAACAAGACATAACAATCATAAATATATATGCCCCAAACAATGGTGCAGCTATGTTCATCAAACAAACTCTTCTTAAGTTCAAGAGTCTAATAGACCACCATACAATAATCATGGGAGACTTCAACACACCTCTCTCACCACTGGACAGATCTTCCAAACAAAAGTTGAATAAGGAAACTATAGAGCTCAATAACACAATTAATAACCTAGACTTAATTGACATATATAGAATATACCACCCAACATCAAGCAGTTACACTTTTTTTCTCAGCAGCACATGGATCCTTCTCAAAAATAGATCATATATTATGTCACAGGGCAACTCTTAGACAATATAAAGGAGTAGAGATAATACCATGCATCTTATCTGATCATAATGGAATGAAATTGAAAATTAACGATAAAAGAAGTAAGGAAAAATCATGCATCACTTGGAGAATGAACAATAGGTTACTGAATGATCAATGGGTTATAGAAGACATCAAGGAGGAAATTAAAAAATTCTTAGAGATAAATGAAAACACAGACACAACATATCGGAATCTTTGGGACACATTGAAAGCAGTTCTAAGAGGAAAATTTATTGCTTGGAGTTCATTCCTTAAAAAAAGAAAAAACCAACAAATAAATGATCTAATACTTCAACTCAAAATCCTAGAAAAAGAAGAGCAAAACAACAGCAAAAGAAGTAGAAGACAAGAAATAATTAAAATCAGAGCTGAAATTAATGAAATCGAAACGAAAGAAACAATAGAAAAAATTGACAAAACTAAAAGTTGGTTCTTTGAAAAAATAAATAAAATCGACAGACCCTTAGCCACGCTAACGAAGAGAAGAAGAGAGAGAACTCAAATTACCAGCATACGGGATGAAAAAGGCAATATCACAACAGACACTTCAGAAATACAGAAGATTATCAGAAATTATTTTGAATCCTTATACTCCAACAAAATAGAAGATAGTGAAGGCATCGATAAATTTCTTAAGTCATATGATTTGCCCAGATTGAGTCAGGAGGATATTGACAACCTAAACAGACCAATATCAATTGAGGAAATAGAAGATACCATCAAAAGACTACCAACTAAGAAAAGCCCAGGACTGGATGGGTATACAGCAGAGTTTTACAAAACCTTTAAAGAGGAACTAATACCAATACTTTTCAAGCTATTTCAGGAAATAGAAAAAGAGGGAGAGCTTCCAAATTCATTCTATGAGGCCAACATCACCCTGATTCCTAAACCAGACAAAGACACTTCAAAGAAAGAAAACTACAGACCAATATCTCTAATGAACCTAGATGCAAAAAATCCTCAATAAACTTCTGGCGAACCGGATACAAAAACATATCAAAAAAATTGTGCACCATGATCAGATAGGATTTATCCCTGGGATGCAAGGTTGGTTCAATATACGGAAATCAATAAATGTTATTCACCACATCAATAGGCTTAAAAATAAGAACCATATGATCATCTCGATAGATGCGGAAAAAGTATTCGACAAAGTACAGCATCCCTTTATGTTCAAAACTCTAGAAAAACTAGGGATAACAGGAACATACCTCAATATTGTAAAAGCAATCTATGCTAAGCCTCAGGCTAGCATCATTCTGAATGGAGAAAAACTGAAGGCATTCCCTCTAAAATCTGGAACAAGACAGGGATGCCCTCTCTCACCACTTCTGTTCAACATAGTTCTCGAATCACTGGCCAGAGCAATTAGACAGACGAAAGAAATTAAAGGCATAAAAATAGGAAAAGAAGAACTCAAATTATCACTATTTGCAGATGACATGATTCTATACCTAGCAGACCCAAAAGGGTCTCCAAAGAAACTATTAGAGCTAATAAATGAATTCAGCAAAGTGGCAGGATATAAAATCAACACGCATAAATCAAAGGCATTCCTGTATATCAGCGACAAATCCTCTGAAATGGAAATGAGGACAACCACCCCATTCACAATATCCTCAAAAAAAATAAAATACTTGGGAATCAACCTAACAAAAGAGGTGAAAGACTTTTACAATGAAAACTACAGAACCCTAAAGAAAGAAATAGAATAAGATCTTAGAAGATGGAAAAATATACCCTGTTCATGGATAGGTAGAAGTAACATCATCAAAATGGCGATATTACCAAAAGTTCTCTATAGGTTTAATGCAATGCCAATCAAAATCCCAACGGCATTTCTTGTAGAAATAGAGAAAGCAATCATGAAATTCATATGGAAAAATAAAAGACCCAGAATAGCAAAAACAATGCTAAGCAGGAAGTGTGAATCAGGCGGTATAGCTATACCAGACTTCAAACTATACTACAGAGCAATAGTAACAAAAACAGCATGGTACTGGTACCAAAACAGGCGGGTGGACCAATGGTACAGAATAGAGGACACAGAAACCAATCCACAAAACTACAACTATCTTATATTCGATAAAGGGGCTAAAAGCATGCAATGGAAGAAGGATAGCATCTTCAACAAATGGTGTTGGGAAAACTGGAAATCCATTTGCAACAAAATGAAACTGAATCCCTTTCTCTCGCCATGCACAAAAGTTAACTCAAAGTGGATCAAGGAACTTGATATCAAATCAGAGACATGGCGTCTGATAGAAGAAAAAGTTGGCTATGATCTACATACTGTGGGGTCGGGCTCCAAATTCCTCAATAGGACACCCATAGCACAACAGTTAATAACTAGAATCAACAAATGGGACTTACTCAAACTAAAAAGTTTTTTCTCAGCAAAAGAAACAATAAGAGAGGTAAATAGGGAGCCTACGTCCTGGGAACAAATCTTTACTCCTCACACTTCAGACAGAGCCCTAATATCCAGAATATACAAAGAACTAAAAAAATTAGACAATGAGATAATGAATAACCCAATCAACAAATGGGCCAAGGACCTGAACAGAAATTTCTCAGAGGAGGACATACAATCAATCAACAAGTATATGAAAAAATGCTCACCATCTCTAGCAGTCAGAGAAATGCAAATCAAAACCACCCTAAGATACCATCTCACTCCAGTAAGATTGGCAGCCATTAGGAAGTCAAACAGCAACAAGTGCTGGCGAGGATGTGGGGACAAGGGTACTCTTGTACATTGCTGGTGGGACTGCAAATTGGTGCGGCCAATTTGGAAAGCAGTATGGAGATTTCTTGGAAAGCTCGGAATGGAACCAACATTTGATCCAGCTATTCCCCTACTCCGTCTATTCCCTAAAGACCTAAAAAGAGCACACTATAGGGACACTGCTACATCCATGTTCATAGCAGCACAATTCACAATAGCAAGACTGTGGAACCAACCTAGATGCCCTTCAATAGACGAATGGATAAAAAAAAAATGTGGCATTTATACACAATGGAGTATTACTCTGCATTAAGAAATGACAAAATCATAGAATTTGGAGGGAAATGGATGGCATTAGAGCAGATTATGCTAAGTGAAGCTAGCCAATCCCTTAAAAACAAATGCCAAATGTCTTCTTTGATATAAGGAGAGTAACTAAGAACAGAGTAGGGACGAAGAGCATGAGAAGAAGATTAACATTAAACAGGGATGAGAGGTGGGAGGGAAAGGGAGAGAGAAGGGAAATTGCATGTAAATGGAAGGAGACCCTCAGGGGTATACAAAATTACATACAAGAGGAAGTGAGGAAAAAGGAGGAAAAATATAAGGGGGAGAAATGAACTATAGTAGAGGGGTAGAGAGAGAAGAGGGGAGGGGAGGGGGGAGGGGGGATAGTAGAGGATAGGAAAGGCAGCAGAATACAACAGACACCAGAATGGCAATATGTAAATCAATGGTTCTGCAACTGATGTGATTCTGCAGTCTGTATATGGGGTAAAATGGGAGCTCATATCCCACTTGAATCAAAGTGTGAAATATGATATATCAAGAACTATGTAATGTTTTGAACAACCTACAATAAAAATTAATTTGAAAAAATTATGTATTTTTAAAGTTTCATATTTTTCATCTCAGTCTAGAGGTTTGATCATCTCATGATGAATATGGCTTCATAAGTAATTATGGTATACACTAGTCTCACTGGAAATCAATCATTTTAAGGCTGCTCTAAGTTTGTACTTGTTGACTTCTCTCCCTGGTATTTATGTTGATATTTCCTGTTGTTTAAATCTAAATGACAAGCTTTAATAAATCCCTACTTGCATTATATTTTAACTCGGTATATTTTCTTGTCACATTATACTTTCTTTACAACATATTATATTGAACTATTCATGATCCTGATTTAATTATAGATCAGGCATTCTTACATTTTAATATACAAAACTTGCATGCATACTGTGATGAAGTCATTTCTAAAATATAGTGGTCTTATCAGACATTATTTTAAAGAAGCATCTGTCAACATTTCTATTATAAACTCTAATTTATTTTTAAGGAGTTTTTGACTTGCTATTTCTAAATTGCTTTGAGTCAAAACCTAGTATAGAAGTTGTCAGCTGAAATCCGAGTTTTGTTATATTATAGAAGGAAAAAATTGAAGCTTATGTTTTCAACTACTTTGTGTTAAAGCATTTAAAACACTTTGTTTTTAGTGGATTCAGGTGCTTTTAACTTGATATTTATTTCCTATAAACTCAAGTAAGGAAATAGAAACTGACAGCCACTTAAATGGACTTTTTTCTTCTTCTGTGTTGTGCTATAACATTTTTGATGGACCTATTTGAAAGTATTTACCGAGTATAGATGCATTTGGTATGTTGTTTGAATCACCTTATAACCTGAAAGTGTCTGTATAAAGCCTGTGGATAACTAGATCTAGGTTTACTGCAAACATAGAAACTTGAAAAAATATCAGCTATAATGAGATTCTGGAGACAGCTCTGTGGTTGAGGAAGTCATTAGTAGTCAAATGATCAATAGTTGTCATTCTTATTCCCTTTGTCCTTTCTTGAGTGGCATTACTTTGTAGTCTCTAACCTAGCTGATTGCTGCTCTTCCCCTTTGTGAGATGTTGCTATTAAAGTAAGTGCTTCTGTGATTATTTTAAAATTGTTTTTAAACCACTTGAAAACCAAAGTTATTATTTATTATTATCTAAATTTGAACCTGAGATTTTGGGATCCTGTTATGAGAGTGAACCTTTGTAGAAAGTAAACATTGTTACTGTAGAATTTCATACAAAATTAAAAGCATTAAGAAGCTAAAGTATCAGAAATTCAATGAGTTTCTTCACTTATTATTATTCAACAATTGAGGAACAAAAAAGGCACACCTTACTCTCTTGTGTCATGCAGTAAGGAGTTACATGATATGCAAGCAAACATAGAATAAAGAATACTTATTTATTTTGATCAAGTATAAAAATATTCCAAAGGATTACCCTTTTAGAAATGATCCACAATACAGATTAGAAAAACAGTGTCACGGGAAGGGAGTGAGCCACCCCCTGCCCTGCGCCGCCCTGCCCGCAGATCTCACCTAGTCGAAATATTCCATCTCTGAGAGTGTTAGAGGACCCATATACAGCTGCTCTCCACAGAAATCACCTGTGCGGGACTCCGGGGCCTCAGCCTTGGAGTAGAACACCCAGTGTAGGAGCAGGATCCAAAGCCCGAAGTTCTAGCCCATGCAAGACTCAGTGAGCACCTTAGCAGAATCACCTATTAACACATCTACAGATGGCCACAACTCCCCTCCACTCCCACGCAATTCACTCAGCTGCTACCTACCTGCAGCACAATGTAGTTGCCCAGCTCCCCCCACCTCATCAGGCTTCCCCCTACCTCAGTAGACATCCCAGCACTAAAAGCATCCCGCCACCATCTTGGCTCAACATTCTCGCCATATTAGGTGGGGGCAGTTCCCAGATCGGATTTCCAGCAGCCAGGTACCAGGTTTCCAACCTTCCCCAACCCCGCAGTGGTGGTAATCCAGCACAGTAGCTGCTCAACACAGGTGTTCATTGGGACCAGGGAGCTGCCCATGGGAGCCCCTGTGAGAGTTTCTAGATTGGGAACTGCTAGGGGAGAGGGAGATAGGGCTATAGTTTGGAGCCTAACAGAGAGACCAGGAACTGGGAAATCTCCAGACAAGAGAGGAGATTTATATATCCTATACATATATAGGATATATATTTATATATCTATATCTATGTCCTCACATCCTACCATCCTAGAACCGGATGCTCAAGTCATATAAGCAGTCCCAAAAAGAGACATGTGAGGTGCAGTCTTTCTGCAGGGGCTGGCGGGTGCCATTTCCCACATCTAGGCACCCTGCACCAGGACCAGTCTTCCCACCCTGGTTACCTCCACCATCCGGAGGGCAGAGACACAAGCTTACAACAGACGACCCCACCTATTGGATAAGAAGAGAAGCAGGAAAGATACGGACCTCTAAAGCTAGTTATAACCTTGGTGTCTTCCTTCGAGTTTTTTGTTTGTTTGTTTTTTCTCTTTTACCCCTCTATCCTCCAGCCCTCACATCCCCAAAATATGTGAAACCAAGAACTTTGCATGAAATAGGACTCTTAGGACTGAGTCTTCTGAATAGAGGTGTTGTATATGCCCTTTTTTTCTTTTCCTTTTTATTCTTTCATTTTTCTTTCTCCCTCCAAATTTTAATGTTTTAACATCTGTATTTTTCTAAATACATATGTGTGTTTGTTTTATGTACTCTACTGTAATCCCACATACTTGCCTACCTGAAATTACTTCCTGTCTATTCTTTTGCTACTAACCCTCTTCATTAGATTTCTCCTTCACACTTCCTAAGATATATTAACTCTATATTCTCACATCCTACCTCCTCAGCATATTGTCCTATGCCTCACCCTCAGTTTATTATCCACCATCAGAAACTGTAAACCTTTTTACAAAACTAATGATTATATTTTAGATAATAATTGAATCCAACATTTCTGTACATTGAGACTAAACTGTAAACAAATTGTTCATAGGTGGTATATTGTTGATATTGGGATCTGTTAACATTGTTTTTCTTCACAAAGGAGAGGTCTTGGAACCCTACAAAAGCACTACAAACCTATAGGGTAACAATAGTAACAATCTAGACCCACAGAGCTGGAAAGGAAGATACCCAAGCAACATGAAATGACAAGGGAAGAAAGTGCCCCAAACAAATGAAGACACCACTGCATTAGAACCATTGGCAGCCACAGCAGAAGAAATCACAGAGAGGGAGTTTAGGATGTACGTGGTTAAAATGTTCAGTGAACTCAAGGAAGATAAGAGAGCAAATACAGGCAGTGAAAGATCACTTTGACAAGAATCTACATAAACAAATACAGGAAGCAAAAGATCACCTCAACAGGGAGATAGAGGTTCTAAAAAAAAAACAAACAGAAATCCTTGAAATGAAAGAAATAATAAATCAAATTAAAAGCTCAAATGAAAGCATCACCAACAGAGTAGACCACTTGGAAGATAGGATATCAATGAAGACAAAATATATAATCTTGAAAAGAACATAGATCATGCAGTAATAATGGTAAGAATCCACGAGCAGAACATTCAAGAATTATGGGATAGCATAAAAAGAACAAAATTAAGAGTTACTGGGATAGAGGAAGACATAGAGGTCCAAACCAAAGAAATGAACAATCTATTTAATGAAATAATATCAGAAAGCTTTCCAAACATAAAAAATGAATTGGAAATCCAAATTCAAGAAGCCTACAGGACGCCGAATGTACAAAATCACAACAGATCCACACCAAGGCACATTATAATGAAAATGCTGAACATTACAGAATAAGGAGAGAATTTTAAAAGCCACAAAAGAAAGGAATCAGATTATATATAGGGGAAAACCAATTAGGATAACAGCAAATTTTTCAACATAGACCCTGAAAGCTAGAAGATCCTGGAACAACATATATCAAGCTCTGAAAGAAAATGGATGCCAACCAAGAATCTTCTATCCAGCAAAATTAAGCTTTAGATTTGAAGATGAAATAGAAACCTTCTATGATAAAGAAAAGTTAAAATAATTTATAGCTGGAAAACCGACGCTACAAAACATCCTTGGAAAAATATTCCATGAAGAGGAAACAAGAAACAACAATGAAAATCAGCAGAGGGAGGTAGTACCCTAAAGGAAAAACTAATCAAAGAAGAAAATCAAGTCAAATTAAATGATAAAAATAAACAAATATGGCTGGGAATACAAACCATGTCTCAATAGTAACACTGAATGTTAATGGCTTAAACTCACCAATCAAAAGACATAGGTTAGCAGATTGGATTTAAAAAAAAGACCCAACAATATATTGCCTCCAGGAGACTCATCTGATAGGAAAAGACATACACAGACTGAAGGTGAAAGATTTTGACAAATCATACCACTCACGTGAACTGCAAAGCAAGCAGGGATTCCCATCCTCATATCAAATAAAGTAGACTTCAAGCCAGAGTTAATCAAAAGGGGTAAAGATTGACATTACATACTGCTCAAGGGAAGCATACACCAACAAGACATAACAGTCATAAACATATATGCCCCAAACAATGGTGCAGCTTTGTTCATTAAACAAATTATTCTCAAGTTCAAGAATCAAAATGATCACAAAACAATAATCTTGGGTGACTTTAACACACCTCTCTCGCCACTGGATAAATCTTTGAAACAAAAGTTGAATAAAAAACTATATAACTCAATAGTACAATCAATACCTTAGACTTAACTGACATATATAGAATATTTCAACCTGCATCAAGTGCATACACTTTCTTCTCAGCAGCACATTAATCCTTCTCTAAAATACACCATATACTATGTCACAAAGCAACTCTTCGCAAATACAAAATAGTAGAGACACTACCATGCATTTTATCAGATTATGATGGAATTAAATTGGAAATTAATGATAAAATAAAAAATAAAAATTACTCCAGCACCTGGAGACTAAACAACATGCTACTGAAAGAACAATGGGTTGCAGAAGACATCAAAGAGGAGGTTAAAAAAATCTTACAGGTAAATGAGAATATAGACACAACATATTGAAATCTCTGGGACACTATGAAAGCAGTTCTAAGAAGAAAGTTCATTGCATGGAGTTTATTCCTTAAAAGAAGAAAAAGTCAACAAATAAATGACCTCACTTTATATCGAAGCCCTAGATAAAAAAGAACAAATCAACGGCAAAAGCAGGAGAGGGCAAGAAAAACTTAAAATTAGAGCTGAAATCAATGAAATTGAAACAAAAGAAGCAATTGAAAAAATTGACAAAACAAAAAGTTGGTTCTTTTAAAAAATAAATAAAATTGGCAGACCCTTAGCTATGCTAATGAAGAGAAGGAGAGAGAGAACTCGAATTACCAGCATACGTGATGAAAAAGGTAATATCACAACAGACACTACCAAAATACAGAGGATAATTAGAAATTGTTTTGAAAACTAATCAAAATGACCATACTATCAAAAGCACTATACAGATTTGGAATATTGAAGGCATTGACAAATTTCTTAAGTCATATGACTTGCCCAGATTGAATCAAGAAGATATACACAATTTAAACAGACCAATATCAAGTGATGAAATTGAAGACGCCAACAGAAGCCTACCATCCAAGAAAAGCCCAGGACCGGATAGTTACACAGCTGAGTTCTACAAGACCTTTAAATTTAAGAACTAATACCAGTATTTTTCAATTTATTTCAAGAAATAGAAAAAGAGGCAGCACTTACAAACTCATTCTATGAGGCCAATATTACCCTGATTTCAAAACCAGGCAAAGACACATCTAAGAAAGAAAACTTTAGACCGATATCTCAATGAACATAGATGCAAAAATTCTCAATAAAATTCTGGCAAATTGAATACAAAAACATATCAAAAAGATTGTGCATCATGATCAAGTGGGATTCATTCATTGTGCAAGGTTGGTTCAACATAAGGAAATCAACAAACGTAATTCACATCAGTAGACTCAAAGATAAGAATCATATGATCATCTCAGTAGATGCAGAAAAAGCATTTGACAAAATGCAACACCCCTTCATGTTCAAAACACTAGAAAAACTAGGGATAACAGGAACATATCTCAACATCATAAAAGCTACCTACGCTAAGCCCCAAGCCAACGTCATTCTAAATGGAGAAAAATTGAAGGCATTACCTCTAAAAACTGGAACAAGACAGGCATGCCTCTTTCATCACTTGTATTTAACATAGTCCTTGAAACACCGGCCAGAGCAATTAGGCAGACAAAAGAAATTAAAGGGATACATATAGGAAAAGAAGAACTTAAGTTAGCACTATTTGTTGATGATATGATTCTATACATAGAAAACCCAAAAAGCTCCACCAGAAAACTTCTAGAACTAGGATATGAATTCAGCTAAGTAGCAGGTAATAAAATCAATGCCCATAAATCAAAGGCATTTCTGTATATCAGTGACAAATCCTTTGAGAGGGAAATGAGGAAAACTACTCCATTTACAGTAGCCTCAAAAACAAAAACAAACAAACAAAAAACACTTGGGAATCAACTTAATGAAAGGGGTGAAAGATCTATACAATGAAAACTACAAAACCCTAAAGAAAGAAATCAAAGAAGACCTTAGAAGATGGAAAGATCTACCTTGCTCTTGGATAGGCAGAATTAATATTATCAAAATGACCATACTATCAAAAGCACTATACACATTTAATGCAATTCCGATCAAAATCCCAATGGCATTCATTACTCATAGAAATGGAAAAAGCAATCATGAAATTCATCTGAAAAAATAAGAGACCCCAAATAGCTAAAGCAATCCTTAGCAGGAAGAATGAAGCAGGAGGCATCACAATACCAGACCTTAGACTGTACTACAGAGCAATAGTAACAGAAATCAGCATGGTATTGGCACCAAAACAGACTGGTAGACCAATGGTACAGAATAGAGGACACAGAGACTAAACCACAAAATTACAACTATCTTATATTAGACAAAGGCACCAAAAATATGCATTGGAGAAAAGATAGCCTCTTCAACAAATGGTGCTGGGAAACTGGAAATCCATATGCAACAAAATGAAATTAAACCCCTATCTCTCACTATGCAAAAAACTCAACTCAGTGGATCAAGGAACTAGGAATTAAACCAGAGACTCTGCGTCTAATAGAAGAAAAAGTAGGCCCTAATCTTTATCATGTGGGATTAGGCCCCAACTTCCTTAATCAGACTCCTATAGCACAAGAATTAAAACCAAGAATCAATAAATGGGATGGACTCAAACTAAAAAGCTTCTTCTCAACAAAAGAAACAATTTGTGAGGTGAATAGAAAGCCTACATCTTGGGAGGAAATTTTTACCCCTCACACTTCAGATAGAGCACTAATCTCTAGAGTATATAAAGAACTCAAAAAGCTAAACAACAAAAAAACACAAATAACTCAATCAATAAATGAACCAAGGACATGAGCAGACACTTCTCAGATGAGGATATTCAATCAACAAATATATGAAAAAGTGTTCATCATCTCTAGCAATTAGAGAAATGCAAATCAAAACTACTCTAAGATACCATTTCACTTTAGTCAGAAAGGCAGCTATTATGAAGACAAACAATAAGTGTTGGCGAGGATGTGGGGAAAAAGGCACACTCATACTTGCTGGTGGGACTGCAAATTGATGCAGCTAATTTGGAAAGCAATATGGAGATTTCTTGGAAAACTTGGAATGGAACCATCATTTGACCTAGCTATCCCATTCCTCGGTCTATACCCAAAGGACTTAAAAACAGTATTCTACAGGGACACAGCCACATCAATGTTTACAGCAGCACAATTCACAGCTGACCTGTGGAACCAACCTAGATGCCCTTCAGTAGATGAATGGATTAAAAAATGTGGCATAGATACATAATGAAATATTACTCAGCTATAAAAGAGAGTAAAACCATGGCATTTGCAGGTAAATGGTTGGAATTAGAGAAGATAATGCTAAGTGAAGTTAGCCAATCCCAAAAAACAAATGTTGAATGTTTTCTATGATATAAGATGACTGACTCATAGTGGGGCAGGGAGAAAAGGAGCATGGGAGTAATAGATGAACTCTGGATAGGGCAGAGGGGTGGGAGGAAAAGGTAGTGGGCAGGGGGTTAGCAATGATGGTGCAATGTGATGGACATTATTATCCAAAGTACATGTATGAAGACATGAATTGGTGTGAACATACTTTATATACAAATAGAGATATGAAAAATCATATTCTATATCTGTAATAAGAATTGTGTTGCATTCTGATGTCATGTATTTAAAAAATAAAAGCAATTAAAAAAAGAAATGATCTACAATACAGAAACATTTAAATATACAAGTTTTCTGTGTTTATTGGGATGTAAATATTAAAACATATTACTTTGGTTATACCTAAACTTTTGTTATTTCCATATATATGGATTTATTTTTTTACTTTTCTGTGTATTTTAATTTGTAGTTAATTGTTTGTTTGGAATTTGATTTTTTGTGTATTTTTTTCATTTTTGGTTACCCTAACAGTAGGAAGTTCAAAATGGGAAGTTCAAAGAAGGACAGTTTTTTTAGTTTATTATTATTTATTCTAATAGTTTTTCAGTAGACTTCCTAGGCAAATGGTCTTGTCTTTTGCAGTGTATGCCTCTTAATTGTTTTACTTTTCTTGTTGTGCTTGTCTGGCATCATCAGTTAAATTTTGACTAGCAACAGTGATCCTTGCCTCTTATATAATATTGATGGCAGTGCTTCTCCTCTTTCACTATAAAGTATGATATTTATGGTAGGTTTATAGAAAGTCCTTTTAGAAGTTAAGGATATTTTCTTTTGCTGTCAGTTTATAAACATTTAATTATTTAGAAAAAATAAGATTCTGCTTATAGAATGGCAGGCTAGGTAATTTGGGCCAAGAATTCTCCTAAGGACAACTAAAGAAATTGTATAAAATATGAAAAACAGATTCTTAACCAGCATCTGGGAGAAATTGAGACCCCATTGTAATAAGCGTATTCTTTCAAATCTGCTTTTTTTTTTTTTTCTCTTTTTTTGATGGTGGTTCTAAGAATTCAAACCAGGGTCTTAAACTTGCTAGGCAAGTACTCTACCACAGAGCTACATTCACAACCCCACTTTTGTTTTAAGCATGGTTGTTGATCATAGCTTACTAGCTTCGAAAATGAGTTCTACATGTGACTCACAGGGCTGAAGGGTATATGTCAAAATACAGATTCTGCCAAGGGTGGGGAGTGAGAAACCACAAAAAGCTGAACTCTCAGAGTAAGAGTGACCTATGTTTACTCAGTCCTTCCAAGAACTTGTAGCCCAACTTTTCATCATGTGCTGGATCAGGGAACCTTAAGTTTAAAATTTGGATTAAGATGTTCTTGGATTGTTTACTTTTCCAAACCCTGGCAGAAATAAAAAAAAGTTCTCTATGGAAGAGGATCATCATCTAATATATCAGTTTATTTTTTCAAATAATTTTTTTTCAAGTATCTTGTCCAGAATACTGGCAAAGATAACCAGGCACAGAAAGACAAAACAAAACAAAGCACACTTTGAATAATCATTAGTGGATGTAACAGGCAATAGAAATAGACTCAATGAAGATGAAATATTGGCATTATTAGACATAGACTATAAAACAACTTACTATGTTCAAATAAATAAAGTCAAGAATAAGGAAGGGGAGAAAATATAGGGTAGGAAGCATAGTAGAATGGATCATACACTATTACCCTGTGAACATGTATGATTACACAACTGGTGTGATTCTACATTATGTACAACCAGAAGAATTAGAAATTATACTTCATTTATGAATGATGTCTCAAAATGCATCCCTCTTTCATGTATAGCTAATTAGAACAAATTAAAAAATTCAGTAAGGAACTGGAAACTAGAAAAAATTACCTAACAGAGTTAAAAAAAGATTCAAATAATTTTAAAAACTGAAATATATATCATTTAAAGTTTAGTTATTAGGTTGGGTGTGGTGGTGCACATCTGTAATCCCAGTGGCTCAGGAGGCTGAGGCAGGAAGATCTCAAGTTCAAAGCCAGCCTCAGCAACAGTGAGGCACTAAGCAACTTAGTAAGACCCTGTCTCTGTCTCTAAATAAAATACAAAATAAGACTGGGGATGAGGCTCAGTGGTTGAGTGCCCCTGAGTTTAATCCCTGGTACCCCCCCGAAAAAAAAAGTTTAGTTATTAGATTTTATATCAGATTAGATGCAAATGTAAAGAGAATTAGTGAACATTGAGGTAGATTAGAATAAATCATCTTCAATGCAGTGAGGAATAATAAAAAGTGGGAAATTCAACAAAGGACAGAGATATAGATATTCAGTGCAGAGAATCAGAAAGCCCAGAGAGCCAGTGTGAGTTCCAAATTCCATACTTTGCTTATGCAATAAATTTGACTAAGGTAGTACATTTTTGTGCCCCTGGATTTCATCATCTCTTCTAAAATGGGTACTGTTGTGATAATGCAAATTTACTTAGCTCTGTCCTAACATTGCTTAAGTTTTTGTTGAAACTTCACCCTTCTTTCATTCAGGAAAACATTCAAGTATCTAATATTTCTTAGACCCTAAGGTAGGTGTCCAGAATGAATACAAGGAACAGTTTTCTTATGAGAAAATCTATGCTGTCAACTGTCAACTGTCAGCTGTCAGTACCTGGAGAGCTAAGAGGCTGAATTCTTGGAAATGCCTAGTATTCTAAAAATCCCGAGTTAAATTTAAACAAAAATCTATTTTTGTGAATTACATTCAGAAATACTACTAACTCCTTTTGTAACCTTCCTCAGAAGAGAACATCACCAGAAGATACTCTGAGTATTATTCTCAAAACTTGATCAAATATGTAATATAAGCTAAGGACAGAATTTGGATTTCATGTTGGCTCTCCAGATTTCCAGTTCTTTTCTTGAGAAAGTAAGCTGGAAGACCTAAGTTCTAGCTATGCTACCACTTATACCAACCTCACTGTTCTTTCTTTAACTTTGCAGTTTTGAAAGTAGTTAGACTAGACTCTGGACCAGTTACTTTTCCTACAATTCAGACTCTGGGCAAGTCATTTATTTTACATTTCTAGGGTATATTCTTTTAAAACACTGCTGATTCAGTGAACCATTTTTAAAAATTAGAATTACATTAGTTTTCTAGTTTTATACATTCACAGTCTCCAAAGTGGAAGGATTCTTTAAAAATATCTGGGCCAGCTGGGCACAGTGGTGAATTCCTGTAATTCCAGGGGTGGCGAGGGAGATGGAGGGGGGGAGGCAGGGGCTGGGGCTGAGGCAAGGGAATCGTGAGTTCAAAGCCAATAGCAGCAAATTATTGAGGCCTTAAGCACGACCCTGCCTCTAAAGAAAATACAAAAAATGGCTGGGGATGTGGCTCATTGGTTAAGTGCCCCTGGGTTCAATCCCCAGTACCAAAAGAAATACAAAATAAAAAATTTTAAAAATGTGTCTGGACCTAATTACTTTCAAGGTTTCAGCTGGTTTTTGATTATTTTTCAATTTTTTGAGTGTGTGTTATGTGTGTTTTTTAAAAATTTATTTGTTCTTTCTAGATATACATGACAGTAAAGTATATTTTAACATATTATGCATACATAGAATAAGTATAACTTGTTTCAATTAGGATCCTTAACTCCATATCATGTATGCCTGTTTGGTGGTGGTGGGAATTGTTGTGGTACTGAATATCAAACCTAGGGGTGCTCTAACACTGAGTTACATTCACACTCCTTTTGATTTTTTATTTTGAGCCAGGGTCTTACTAAGTTGGTGAGGATGGTCTTGAATTTGTGTTCCTTCTGTCTCAGTCTCCTGAATAGCTGGGATTGTAGGCATGTGCCATACGCCCACCTTCTTATATTTTTATTTAGGTTTTCTTTCTCATCTTGCATTAGTTAATTTCTGTTTTCTTGGGAAATGATCCATTTCACCTAGTTTGAAAATCTTATTGGTATGATAGTATATTTAGTATTCTGTTCTAATATAAAAAATTACATTGCTGTTAAACTCCTTTCTTTTTTAAAACTCCTTTTTTTGGTTAAACTCCTTTTTTCTGTTAAACTTTCTTTCTCATTTCTAGTTCTATTTTTTCTTTTTTTAAAAATAATTTTTAGTTATAGATGGACACAATACATTTATTTATTTATTTATTTATTTGTTAGGTGGTGCTGAGGATCTAACCCAGTGCCTTACATGTGCTAGGCAATCGCTCTACCACTGAGCCACAACCC
Source organism: Callospermophilus lateralis (assembly GCF_048772815.1). NCBI lineage: Eukaryota > Metazoa > Chordata > Mammalia > Rodentia > Sciuridae > Callospermophilus > Callospermophilus lateralis. The sequence continues at coordinate 43,346,006 of NC_135307.1, forward strand.
CAGCCCCTCTAATTTTTTTTAAATGATTTGTCAAAATGGTGTCTTATTTTATTATTTTTTAAGAAAAGAAATCTTTTGAACTTTGTTGATTGAATATACAGGTTATTTTGTTGGTTTTACTAAAGTACATCTTACATGGAATAAAATGTGAGGATGATGAGTGAACATTTTGGTTAATTTTGAATATTGTGCATGCCCATAAAAACCAATATCCAAAACAAGACAAACAGCATTTCTGTTATTATAGGATGTTCTCTTGGGCCCCTTTGCAGTCAGTTCTCCTCTGTTTTCCCAGAGACAACCACTCTCTGAATATTTTTGTCATAGAGTAATTTTACCTTTGCTCAGAATAATTTGAGATCCACCCATGTTCTGTACATTAGTAGCTTGATCTTTTTATTGCTAAATAGTATTTTATCTTTTTTTTTTAGTTGTAGATGGACACAATGCCTTTATTTTGTTTATTTATTTTTATGTGGTGCTGAGGATCGAATCCAGTGCTTCACACATGCTAGGCAAGTGCTCCACCCCTGAGCCACAATCCCAGCCACAGTATTTCATCTTAATATGCCGTAATTTATTCATCCACTCTCTGGTTGTTGGACAGTTGGGTTGTTTAAACTTCTTTGGGCTAATATGAATGTAGCCACTACTATATACTTTTGATATATATTTGTGGAATATATGCTTTCAGGAAGGGCATACGGAGATTGAACTCAGGGGCACTCAACTACTGAGCCACATCCCCAGCCCTATTTTGTATTTTATTTGGAGACAGGGTCTCACTGAGTTTCTTAGCACCTTGCTTTTGCTGACTCTGGCTTTGAACTCACGATCCTCCTGCCTCAGACTCCCATGCGAATATATACTTTTTATTTCTTTGAGTTAATTCCTAGAAATGGGATTGTTGAATCACAGGGTATATATACACTTAATTTTATAAGAAACTACTTAAAGATTCTCAGAGTGACTGCACCATTTTCCATTTCCACTAGCCATATGTGGGAATTGTCATTCTTTTTGACTTTAGTCATTTTAGGGGAAGTATAATGTTTACCTTATTGTGTTTTTTAAATGTCTTTTTAGTTGTAGATGGACATAATGCCTTTGCTTATTTATCTTTATGTGGTGCTGAGAATCGAACCCAGTGCCTCACATATGCTAGACAAGTGCCCTACCACTGAGCTACAGCCCAAGCCTCATATCTTATTGTGATATAGATGATATGAGCAGTGGAGATGAGCACCTTTTCATGTGGTTAATAGCTATTTGAATATCTTCTTTGAGTGAGATAAGTTAAGGCTTTTGCTCATTTTTAAACAAATTTTTAAATTTATTAATTTGTAGAAGTTCTTTATATGATACATATTTGTCCTTTGTTATTTATCTTTTGTATAGAAGAGGGGGAGCGAGAGAGAGAGGGAAGGAGGGAGGAAGGGGAGAGAGAGGGAAAAAGGAGGAGAGGGGGCTTTTGTCTCTGCTTTACCTGCTTATTTTTTCTATCTATGTTCATAAGGGATATTGATCTTTAATTTTCTTATAATATTTTTATAATAGCTAATTATATTGTATTATTTCATAAATTTTATTTTTAAGTTTCTTCTGCTTTCTCAGGATGTATTTTAATTTTCTAACTTTGTAGTTTATTTATCTTTTGAATCATAAACACACTTAAGTCTATAAATGTTCCTGAGTATTACTTTGACTAACTCATTTTAAATGTAATCATGTGTCACTTAATATGGGATATGTTCTGAGAAATGCATTAATAATTGATTTTGTCATTGTGCAAACATCATAGAATAAACCTACACCTAGACTATATAATACATATATGGTATTGCCTGTTTTTCTTAGAGCTGTAATGTACAATGCAACACAGGTATAGGTCAAACACAAGAGGAAATGATGCAATCAAGAGACACAGTACATAGGAGATGTATGAGGCTGCTGCTGGCATAGTATGGCATACTACTTTACAATAAACTTTTAAAAATTTATAAGTAAAAGAAAGAGACTCTAAAATAATGGTGAAAGATATACTGTAGTAAAAACATAATCCAGTAAAATATTCACTTAGTATCAAATATTATGTACCATACACAATTGTATATGCCATACTTTTATAATACTAATAGGTTTATTTACCCTAGCATCACTATAAATACACTAGTAATACATAACACTGTAACATTCAGTTGACTACAGTCTAGTGTCATTAGGCAATAGAAAATTTTCAGCTTCACTATAATCTTAGATACCATATGCTTTGCATGACTCTAAATGTTATTTATTATTTATAATCAAAGATAATGTTGCCATAGAAATTCAGTGGTACTGCAAGAGGACTTCTCTTAGCTGTCCCTCTTCTGTGAATCCTATGTAGTCTTTTAGATCTGGCCTTTGATTTCTCCAGGAAGAAAAGTCAGGGATGATCAGATGACATAACATTTTTTAGTCCCTTTCATACCCACTCTAAGTTTTATTAACTTTACCATTGACATTTTGTACTGGTTTATCCTTTGTTGGGAGGCAAAGAATGTTGTCCTTTGTACTAGTCGATGTTTAGTAGAATCTCTAGTTTCTGTCCAATAGGTGTTCAGAGCTTCTGATAATTAAAAATGTCTGTAGACATTACCAAATCTCTCATTTTAGAAGTGAGGCCCAAATTGTTTCTAGTATACATCTACCACTCAATGTCAATTTCTTTTGGTGCTTTCTGTGCGTGCTAATAGATTCCCACATAAGTATATATTAAATTGCTTTTTCAAGTGATAGCAAGTCAGTAAGAAAATGACAAAGTCAGCTCTTAATTACTTTAAACCATAGAATATTGAGTGATATAATCACTCCTACTTTGTTTGGTATTATAATAGTATCTGATCAAGGGAGTAAAGACACTTAAATGTATGGTTGAAAAAACTGAAAAGTATAAGGGAAGAGCATCTGCTTTTCTTCTGTGTCTGTTTTTTAGATGTCTTTCATTAATTCTTTTCTTATGTAACTTTATGTTATTTTTAATTTATTTATTTATATATTTTTAAATTTTTTTAATTTTTTTTATTGGTTGTTCAAAACATTACAAAGCTCATGACATATCATCTTTCATACATTTGATTCAAGTGGGTTATGAACTCCCATTTTTTACCCCAAATACAAGTTGCAGAATCACATCGGTTACACATCCACATTTTTACATAATGCCCTATTAGTGACTGTTGTATTCTGCTACCTTTCCTATGCCCTACTATCCCCCCTCCCCTTCCTTCTCATCTTCCCTCTCTACCCCATCTGCTGTTATTCAATTCTCTCCCTTTTTTTTTCCCCCTTTCCCCTCACAAACTCTTATATGTAATTTTCAGGGAGGAAGAGCATGAGGAAAAGATTAACATTAAACAGAGACGAGTGGGGGGAGAGAAAGGGAGAGAGAAGGGAAACTGTATGGAAATGGAAGGAGACCCTCATTGTTACACAAAATTAATTTATTTTTTTAATGTGGTACTGAGGATCGAACCCAGTGCCTCACATGTGCTAGGCAAGCACTCTACTTTTGAGCCACAACCCTATTCTTCCCATTAATTCTTTTACCTGAGAAGCAGAACTGCTTCTCTGGTCTTAAAAATCAGGATGAATATACATTTATAATCTTGGACAGGCAGAAAGCCACATTACTTGTTTATCTATCACTGGTGTGATATATGTCTGACACATGCTTCACAAGCTACTACAGGCACACGTAAAGCATTCTCAGTAAATGGCAACTTGTTACAGTAGCTTATATACATTTCAGAGTGAATATATATTACTTAGTCTTATAGTTATTTGAAATGCAGTGGGTTTTGTTTTCTTTTGTTGCTTTTTCTCATCATTATCAATAAATATTTGTCTGAAACTTATTTTGTGCATAGAATTCTTTTAAATATATAATCTTTTCTTTGCAGTGCTGGAGATCAATCCAGGGCCTTGTGCATGCTAGGCAAGCTCTCTACCATTGAGCTAAACCCCAGCCCGTGATGTTGATTTTCTGTTCAGATTTTTCTTAACATTGTTTTTGGTTTTTTTCCCCACCACTCTAACTTAAAAGTAATAATAATAATTAAAAAAACTTTAAAAGAACTATTTAACAATAAATTGTGTAAGGTATATTAATCTTAATATATTATATGCCTCTATATAAGTGCTACCTATAACAAGATCTAGAACATTTTTAATACCCAGGAGTTTCCTTCTTGTGCCTTCACACTCATTAGTCACACCCACAAATAAACAGTATATGACTTCTTTAAATATATATTTTAATTTTAAAAAATTTTATTTACTTAATAATAGTGGGGAGTGCACCCAGGGCCATTCTACCACTGAACTACATCCCCATTTATTTATTTAATTTGAGACAGGGTCAAAATTAAGTAATTAAAATTAAAACTAAATTGTTGAGGCTGCCCTCAAACTTGCAATCCTCTTGCCTCATCCTCCTAAGTCACTAGATTATACTTGTGTACTAGGGTGCTTTTAAATATTTATTAGCTTTGTCTGTCTTTAAACTTCATATTAGTAGAATATTTTAACCCTTACTTTTTTCTCAACATAATGCTATGACCTGTCTGTGTTTTTACATGAATCTTGAGTCTATTCTTTTTGTTGCTATATAGTATTTCATTGTATTATTCCATAATTAGTATATATATTGTAACATATCCGAAGTAGAATTTGTTTCTAGTTTGGGATATTACTTTAAAAGCTGCTATAAATATTCTTGTACATATTTGACAGCATAGAAATGTACTCATTTCTTTGGGATATATACCTAAAAGTGGATTTCTAGATTTTGGCTTGTGTATGTTTACCGGATACTAAGCAGTTTTCCAAAGTGATTGTATCATTATTCTCCAAACTTTAATATATGAGAGTTCCAGTTATCAACCCTTGGTATGTCTGTCTCTTTACAATTCTGTGGGTATGTTTTGGTATATATTGGTTTAAAAATGCATATGTGTATTGAGTCATGCTTCTTGGCTAATTGGATATTCTTTTGTTATGAAGTGCCTGTTCAGGTTTTTTGTCCATTTCTCAGTCACATTACTCGTCTTTTTCTTGTTGATTTATAGGCATTTGATATATATTTTGTGTATAGAGCCCTTTGCAGATGCATTGGAAATATCTTTTCTTAATAGTTGCTTGTATTTTCACTCTCTTGATGGTATATTTTGATTCAAATATTCTTTCTTTTAATTAAACCTAGTTCATCAAATTTTCTTTTTATGTTTATGTATTATTTAAGAAAAATTTCTTTTACATCCTCACAGTGTTTTCTTCTACAAGCTTAATCATTTCAACTTTCACATTTAGGTCTATGATTGTTCTCAAATTAATTTTTTGATGAGGGTTAAATAGGGTCAAAGTTAATTTTATTTTCCATATGGGTATTTAGCTATCCCAATAAATAATTACTGTGGCATCTTGATTGTAAATCAAGTGATCCTGTATGTGATCAAAACCTAACCCTTGATAGCTATCTCCGTAAGCATCTTATTTGTATCTTTGTGCTTCCTACAGTAATAAATAATTCTGTTCATACTAGTTGCACTTAACAGTTGAATCTCTCCTTTTTCTTACAGAAGAATATAGAAAATTTAAAACCATAACCCTCCAAGCTCTAACTTTTTTGATGTTTCGTTTATCTGTTCTTTGGGAATGCTTTTAATTTAGTATTTATTTGCAAGTATAGTTTTTACTTAAGAAATAAGTTCATTGATGGATATGTATAAATTTTACATTATTACCTTTGTGTTTTAATATAATATTTAAGAATTTGAGAGCTTTTAAGCTTTCAGTACCCAACTTGAAACAGAGTTGTTGTCACTACTTGTGTCATGGTTCATGTTCTGAACAAAGTAGTTGATATGTTCACATTCACTAACATTACTTTCACTTGTTTTACCCGAGGCCATATCACAAATGCAAGGGGGAGCTGTGGCAATTACTCAGGAAAGAAAGTAATTGGAAAGTTGAGCTATTTCGAGGGTAGAGTTAAGAGATTGCCAGTTACGTGGGTTCTACTGGAATTCTCTTCGTCAGAAGCTATAGCCTTACAGAGCTGTGATGAGTGGCTTTTGTAGTGTGAGTTTTACTTTTTTTGCAGATGAAACTCTGTGAGCCTGAATCTGAGATTTAAATGGTTGGGGGGACCCTTGATGATTCCTTTCTTCCCTCTGTGTTTATTTTATACCTGTTTTTTGATATACTTTCAAGTACTTTGAAGAATAGATTTAATTTATCTCTGTGTATGTTTTCTTACTCCCAGAAGAAAATGATAATCTGGACAGCCCAACAGAGAAATATGTCATCTAACCTCTGAGGAGAGGAATTAGCTTTAAATATCAATATAAAACAATAAATTTTTACATCTCTAGTTGTACCTGAAGCATTTCTTAGTAATTAGAAATGTCTTTTTTTTTTTTAAATTTTTGAGATGGTATATTGTCTAGGAGTATCAAACTTAGATACTCCTGCCTGAGCCTCCTGAGTGACTGGGATTATAGGCACCCTCACCATGCCCTGCTTAGTAGTGATTTTTAGGTAGCTACTCTTTAAAAGTACATTTTTGTAGAAGAGATATCACAATCAATATCATTTTGCCATTCTAATAGTCGTTTAGTGATATATAATATAACCTTGTACATACAGATTGAGTGTATTTTACTTGAAAGCTAGGGACTAGGAATGTTTCAGATGTCAGCATTTTTCAGATTTTAGAATGCTTGCAGAGATTTACCAGTTGAGCATTCTTAGTCTAGAAATCCAAAATCCTTTTTTTTTTTTTTTTTGAGTACCAGGGTTCAGTTTTGGGTGGTAGAACACTTGCCTAGCATATCTGAGGTTCTCGGCTCTATCCATAGGAAAAAATAAACAAAAAAAAACTTTTATATTTTTATTTTTGAACATTTGCTAAGAGTGTCTCAAAAAAATAAATATATAAGGACTGGGGATGTAGCTCTGTGATAAAGTGCCCCTAGGTTCAATCCCCAGTCCAAACAAATAAACAAAAATCCCAATTCTCCACCCTATCCAATATGTCATTACTGCCATTCATTTCACTTTTACATCAGCATATATCTAAATATATGAATGTGTATGAAAAATATCCATTTAGAATCATTATCACAATTATCTTGAACACTGTTATCTGTTAGATCTGTAAGAAAAATAAGTTTTATTTTACCTTTGCTTATTTCTTCTCTGATATTCTTCCTGTCTTTTGTAAATCCATGTTTTCAGTTCTGTGAGTTTCTATTGAGATGTCCTTAAGCTCCGAGATTCTTTTCTCAGCTGTTTCTAGTTTCTGAATATGCCCATCAAGACCATTCTGCACTTATATTACAGCTTTTTTTGTTCTCCAGCATTGCTTTTTGATTCTTTCTTAGAATTCCCTTCTCTTTGCTTAAATTGCCATTTGTTTTGCATGCTGCCTACTTTATTCATTAGCACCCTTAGCATATTAATCATCATTTAAAAAAATTTCTGGTCTGATAATTCTAACATGTTTGCCATATTGAGTCTGGTTCTCATACTTGCTTTGTCTTTTCAAACTGTGTTTTGGTGGTGGTGGATTTTTTATTGTTGTTTGCCTCTTAGTGTGCATTGTACTTTTTTCTCTTGATAATTTTTCTATTAGTGCATTGTAGTTTGTTCATAACATTGGAGTTTATTTTGGCATAATTATACAAGCATGGAATATAATTTGCTCCAATGTACTTTTTCTTGATAGTCAGACACTATGTATTCTGTAAAAGGAGTAGCTGTAAATAGGTTTTTGGATGTGTTTTTGAGATGTGAATAGAGGGGAAGTATTCTGTAGCCCAGTGAATGGGTAGGTCCTGGTCTCTTAATGAATCTGTGCCCCTGGCATGTGAAGTTCAGAGGTGTTTCTCAGACCCATGCTTGCCAGCCTTCCCCACTTTCCTCCAGGAAGGGCAGAATTTAACTGGGATGTGTTAGGCTCTGATATAAACCCAGTAGGTGAGGCTTTGGTAAAATAGTTTCTTCTGAGGGTTAGACCTTCTAAGCATAACTGAATTCTCTGGTATATAGCAGAATGGCTGCTTTACCACTTATGCCTAAAGCTCTATAGATTTTTCTCAGATATTCATGGTGAGAACCTGGTTGAGCGCCTGTATGTAAAACTCACAAAGTGTAGGGATCCTCCTATATTTGAATCTCCCTGGAGTTTTTGACTGTGAGCACTGAGCCTTCAGCAATTGTTAATTACAGTTTAGGTTTTCCTGAACTTATTCTGAGCAAGATTTCTGCTTGTGGGTTTCTGTATCAAATTGCATATCTACCTATCTGCCTCTCCAGTTTTGGAGATAGTGGTTATTCTGTATTCTTCCAAATTTTGTTGTTACCATATTCTCTTTCAGCAATCTATTACCATGATCTCACTTAGATTTTATTATTAGTAGAACTCTCCTACCTCTAAGTCTTACCTTTCAGAGTCCTACTCTTACTCCAGACTCCCAACTTATTCCTTCACTTTATGTAGCACACTGTCAATTTAACCTAATCCTGATATCTTTACTTTCTCTGACCCTAACAGTACCTTACAATATATCCTTCTTTTCTGAATCTTAAGTTCATCTTCATCCTTTAGATGACTTTCTCACCATTGTCGTCCTTGTTTTTCAATTGCTCATTCTTGTATCAGAATTCCAGTTCAGCCTCTCTATTTCTATAGCCAGGTTGCTGAACATATCTGGTAGAAATCTCCTACTGTCCAGATTGGTGTCTTTTATCCCTTTCAGAGTGTGGTGCCCATTCTCAGATGCTACTGTATAACTCAAAGATTCTCAAAGAAGGCATCCTTTTGCTTGGGTATAGAAAAAGACTTTTTTAATGTGAAGGTCCATATAAAAATAACAACAAAGTGTGTTCCTGAAAATAGAAAATGTTGATAACTGAAGTGTGACATAGCAGTTAACAAATGAAAGAAACCAATTCTTCAGATGTCTCTGTGATACCATTCCCCAGGCTGCTCAGAACCTCAAGATTTAGAATGGCGTATAGTTCCTACACCCACTTTTATCACACGTCTGCATATCTCAATGCCTTATTCTTTCTCCTACTCAAAGCTCTAGTGTTCTTTATTTTCATGATTCCATTTCTTCCTGACTTCTCCAAAATCTTCCCATCATTGATGATAACCTCTCTTCATTGTTCTATGAAAAGGATTAAAGTACAAGGAGCAAAAGTAAAAAAAAAAAAAAAAAAAAAATAGTGTCTTTAGTTCAAGAAGACTCTACATTCTTTTTTTCCCCCAGTTTTAAAAATTTGTTCTAATTAGTTATACATGACAGTAGAATACACTTTGACACATTCTCATTCTTTGAGTATACATGATGTAGAATTACATCAGTTGTGTAGCCATATATGTACATAGGATAATAATGTCTGATTCATTCTACTGTCCTTCCTACCCACATACCCTCTCCCCTTCCTTCACTCCCCTCTACCTAATCGAGAGTATCTGTGAATCAGCATCTGCATATCAGAAGAAAACATTCAGCCTTTGATTTTTGGGGGGGATTGGCTTATTTTGCTTAGCATGATATTCTCCAGTTCCATCCATTTACCAGCAAATGCCATAATTTCATTCTTCTTTATGGCACAGTAATATTACATTGTTATTTATACCACATTTTCTTTATCCATTCATCTGTTGAAGGACATCTAGGTTGGTTTCATTGTTTAGCTATTGTAAGTTGAGCTTCTATAAACATTGAAGTGGCTCAGTCACTGTAGTATGCTGATTTTTAAGTTCTTTGAGTATAAACCAAAGAGTGGGATACCTGGGTCAAATGGTAGTTGCATTCCAAGTTTTCTGAGGAATCTCCATACCACTTTCCACAATGATCGCATCAATTTCCAGTCCCACCACAATGTATGAGTGTTCCTTTCTTTACATGAGAATCTCTAAAGAATGCCTTCCCATTCTAATATTTAATTTGCACATATTTTAGTGATTATTATTTTCATACATGTTATCAAGAAATTGTTACTTTAAGATATAAATGATATAATTTAAGTTGTGTATTTGAAAACTGTAAGCTATTGTAATGATGTATTGAATAGAGTAAAAACAGCAAGAATTAATGATTTGATAAAAGATTTGGAGAGTGATATTTTCAGTGATTCTTTAGAGGTGACCATGGGTGGATATTTTATGAAATTCTTTTTTTTCCCTCTTTCCACAGTTTTTTCCCCCACAGTTTTATTTGGTGCATTATAGTTTCCTAATTGAAATTTGTTGTTACATATTCATACATATGCACAATATAACAATATAATTTGGCTAATGTCACTTCCCATCTATTTAACTCTTACAAGCTGATTTAACTCTAAATGTTCCTTACTACAGGTTATGGTGATATCCTCTATTAGGCAGTTCTTTTTCTTTGTCATAATCATCATTTCCTCCTCCCCCTCTTCCTCCTCCTCCTTTCTGTTTTGAATAAAAAATGTAAGATTCTTAAAATGCTTCTGATGAGTAAATATCTTCACTCACTTGTTTACAGAAATTCTGGCTTGATTATACCATATATACCTTAAACTTGAGAAAAATTTCCCCAGGATCAGATAATCTCTGACATTCTATGTCTGTGTCTACTCATTAAAGTCATTAGATTTACATTCCATCCAACTTCTTAAAAGTTACATTACACTAATTTCTATAGCTAAGAGTAGGGTAAGCAGAGTAGCTTTCAGAGGAGGTCAAAGAAATAGCAATTGGAAAGACCAAGGGAATGAAAATATGTGCATTGCTGTTGTTAGGCCAAACCATAACTATGTTTCTCGCTTTACCCATGTTAAGGATGATACATGAGATGGATGTTGAAGAAATGTCAATTACTTATTTTGGAGAAGAGTTAGAATTTAGATAGGGAGATAATGAGGTAGAAGAAATATAGTGAAACTTTTACATGGGAATGAGTTAGAAAAATATGGAAATTACCCGGAAAGGCAAGGCATTGGGGTGGGGATCTCTTAGTATATTAGCAAAAAAAATTTAAGGCTAAGAGGTCTCATTTGAGATCTTATGTCATATACATAAATATAAAGAATCTATTTGCATTACAAATAATGTCAATAGATATATCATCTGGGTTTGTACATTTTTTTGTTTAAACAAGCAGTTTGGAAGTCTGACTATGCATTTTTGAATACTTGATATTCAGAATACAATTTATCATCTCTGAAGATGTTTGATGGAACTAATTTGCATTTAAACATTCATGATGATTCTGACTAAGAAAAATATACAGAAGCACAAAGTACTTAATTATGTTTCTTTTAAAATAAGTGTCAAGAAAAGCATTTAAAAATAAGATAAAATGTAGTACTTAAAAAGCAATTATATCTCAGAATTCAAAATATTTTATAATTCTACACAATATAGTAGAATTACTTTATATATTTTAATGTGTACATTATATTGAAAGATCTTATAAAATATTTTTTGTCTTCAGACATAGCTTAAATATCATCCTTACTTTTAAAGTCTTTGTAAATGAACCCACCCTCCTTTCTTTCAGTAGTTCCCTTAAGTCTAAGATATCTCTTGCTAATTATTGAAATATTTGATCTGCATTTGTGGTGTTTGAAATTATATTTGTGCTTATCCTTTTTCTTATTTTGTAGCTTGATTGTAAGTGGCAGTTATTTCTTTTACTCCTTAAATCAGTAGAGTCCAATTAATAGGACAGTATTGACACTGGGAAATGTAACTAGAGTCATCATTTGCATATAAAAAAGAAAGGTCTATCCTGGAGCCCAGTTACCATTAAATAAGCTAAATTTACACACAAATATGTTCTAATGCAAATCCATATAATTTGTTCAACTGTTATTCATATTTTAATTTATATATGAATGATTCTTTTCATTCATAATCTGGTATGAATGATTCATATATGAATATGGAGTGATTTCATATTATTTTTATCTCACCAATTAGATATTCTGTAAATATAGATTACCCAACTGTGTAATATTCTAAAATTTTTATATGTTTTAATTATTTGTGACAAATCTGATACTCCTTTTCTGTATGAAAATTTAGATAATATATCTTTATAAATGTGGTCATTTATAAGTTAACATTAATTACTTTTGTTGTCAACATGTTGAGGTTGGGCTTCTCTCTTAAACTTTCCATATTCTTCTTCTTACTTCCTAGAGAGAGGTAAGAGAAATTCCAACAGGACAATTTGAATTAATGGCACTCACTTAGAAATGTTAGAATGGAACATGAGCTGCTAAAAAAGAATTGGTATTCCCCCTTTTTTTTTTTTTTTTTTTGGTACTGGGGATTGAACTCAGGCACACTCAATCACTGAATCACTGAGCCACATTTTTTTGTATTTTATTTAGAGACGGGGTCTCACTGAGTTGCTTAGCACCTTGATAAGTTGCTGAGGCCTCAGCCTCTCCAGCTCTTGGGATTACAGGAGTGCACCACCTCACCCAGCCATGGTGTTCCCATCTTCTCCCAAGATTAGTTTTAGCCTGGCATGTCTTTTTTTTAATATATACTCAGTGTGGGAGGGTTAGAAAATATATTTATCTGATATAAAAAGGGCAAAATTTAATTTCATCTACATCATAAATAGATGATTTTGTTTCCTAAATCTGTTTCTCCTTGTGTTTCCCATAAACCAGTTTGCTCAGGCCAAGTACTTAGGACCCATTATTAATTTCTTTCTTCCCCTCGCTCCATATATATAATCTTTCAGCAAGCCCTGTTGATTTTACTTTCTAAATATATCCAAAATCTTTCTGTTTCTCTTTGTCTTTTCTACTATTCTAGTACAATCCATTGACATTTCTTATTTAGAATAACCTATAGATTATAACCTATAGGATATAGGATAATCTATAGAGATTGTGGTAGTATTTGCAAGAGGAGTCCATGTCTTTTAGAGACAGATCCTAAAATCTGTGTATGTGAAGCGGTATGATGCCTGAGGGGTAAATAGGGAATGTGTAAGGGTATAAGTTAAATAAGACTAGCCAGGAATTGATAATCACTAAAAACAAATGATAAATAATACATAGGGGTTAATTTTGCTCTTTTCTTTCATGCATGTTTAAAATTACTACAATTAAGTATAAAACAAAGCAAAAATCTGGTGTCCTTAAACCGTAACTCAAAGTCTTTATATTAGCCTCAAGGTTCTGCCTAGTTTGATTTCTACTTACTTACTCCATCTCTACCAAACTTGCCCTTGCCCAGAGGTTTTTTTTTTTTTTTTTTTCTCTTTTCGTCAAATACCCCAACTTCATTTCCACTTTGAACTTAGGTCTGTTCTATCTGGAACTTTCTGCAATCTCTATGGTCTATCCCTGCTTGTTATTTATGTCTTATCTTAAGCTTTTCGTCTCAGAAAAGCGACTGTCACAATAAGTATCATTTTCTTTTGTTTCATGAGATCACTTATTATGATTTTACATTTTCTTTTGTATGTGTTTATTCACTATTCCCACCTTGTAGAGTATAAGTTCCATAGGTGTGGTGCTGAGTTCCTGACTATCTTGTTCATCATTAAATTGCCACTACTTCAAATGCTTGGCAAATATGGTTGGTGTTCAGTAAGTGTTTTTTTGAGTAAATCAATTAAAAGTATATAGAACTGTTAACTCTTTATTCATCTTTTAATGTATAAATATCAATAATATCTACTATTGTTGCCTAGCAAAATATTTAAAATTCAGTTGGCATTCTCTTTATTTTTACAGTTGGCATTCTCTTTATTTTTTAATTAATTTTATTTTTTAAATACATGACAGCAGAATGCATTTCAATTCTTATTACACATAGAAAGCACAATTGGGGGGGGGGGGCTGGGGATATGGCTCAAGAGGTAGCGCGCTCACCTGGCCCGGGTTTGATCCTCAGCACCACATACAAACAAAGATGTTGTGTCCGCCGAAAACTGAAAAATAAATATTAAAAAAAAATTCTCTCTCTCTCTCTCTCTTAAAAAAAAAGAAAGCACAATTTTTCATATCTTTGTATATAAAGTATGTTCACGACAATTCATGTCTTTATACCTGTACTTTGTTTTATTTTTTTGCATTACAATTCTTATTACACATATATACCACAATTTGGCATTCTCATTTTTAATGCTTTTAAAGGTTTATGTGTGAGAAAATTTGCTCTATTAGCAAAGTGTCAGAAGAATTTAGAAAACTCACAAAATATCAAATTTTCTCTTAGTATTTATTTAAAAATATTTGTGTTTTGGGTAATGTCATATCTTATCTAAAATTTGTTTTTTATTTCTAGATAAGGAGAGGTTAATTTTTGTGATTTGTATTTATATGTGATTTGAAAAATTGGCAAATAGTTCTTGGCTGATGTAAATAAAAATGAAACACATACAATTATAATAAATGCATAGGGAGATGAAGACTTCTCTTTTAAACACACACACACACACACACACACACAAACACTATATAGTTAGGAGTCAGCAACAAGGATACTTTCTGAAAAATGCGTTTTCTGCTAGTTTCCTCCTTGCACAAACATCATAGGATGTGTCCTTACACAACTTATATGGTGTAGGTAAGTCACTCTCTATGACCTCTTAATGCAACCAGGAGACAAGATAAATATGAGCTATGAGACTGCTGTTGGCATAATGTTGCACACTTTCTATAGTAAGCTTTGTTTTTATAAGGAGGAGTATCCTCTAAAAGAGTAATATGAAGTATATTATGGTAAATACATAAACCAGTAACAGTCCTTTATTATTGTTGTCAATTATTATGCAGTTTACATTAATGTGCTATACTTTTATGATTGGCAGTACAGTTGATTTTTACACACCAACATCACTACAAACATGTGAGTAATGCACTGTGCTACCACATTATGACTGCTAAGATGTCACTTTGGAATGGTAATTTTTTATCTCTATTATAATCTTTTTGGACCCCATTATACATGTAGCCCATCATTGATCATTATCATGACCTTTATCATGAGGTATGTGACTATATTTATATTCAAGTAAGTGTTGTCATTCAAAATAACTAGGGAAATTGTTCATAATGGTTATTGAGTAAAATGATGTATTTCACTCGTGAAATAACTTTTTATCCTATCCTTTATTACTGGAGATACAAATACAGTATGAAGACTGGTAAATTTTTGTATCCTTGTGTCTTAGAAAATCTTTTATTCCACAGCACATCAGGAGCTGCAGAATTGGACTAATTTTGCCATGGCCAAGGTGGCTCCTCTCACCATCCTGTGTATGGCCGGTATGATCTTAGATCATGACTTTTTCACCAGAAACACACCACTATCTGCTTCTGTTTTTACTAGCTACTAGTGCTACAGATCTGGCCTTCCTCAGATTTGGGTGTTTGCCAATATAAATTTTTTTCTAAGGAGATTTGCTTTTTTTAAAATTTTTTTTTTAGTCAATGATGAACCTTTACTTTTATTTATATGCAGTGCTGAGGATCAAGCCCAATGGCTCACACATGCTTGGCAAGTGTTCTAACACTATAACCCCAGCCCTGTTTATTTCATTTTTTCCCCATATTTAATGTAGGTTTATTGTGACTTGTTATATGGAAAACATCTTTAAGGTTTAGGAAATCATGCTCTATGAAAAATGAACTTATTTTAGGGATGTTGTCTTTGATAATTTCATTTTTGGAACTACTGTTATAGAATTGCCTTTAGACTTAATTGAAACATTTTAAATTTTACAGAATTTGAAAATAATTCCAAAAAAGAAGTGTGAAAAATATTTTAAGCAGTCAAAAAGCCATTGAATTATGCATATAGTTTTTCATGCTTACAACTATGAAGAGATAAACAATTTTAAAATTTTCTAGTTATAAAGAAAATATATTTTCTGGATATAAGTCATATCCCCAAAGGAGGTAAAGCAATCAGAGTATGAAAGCTGTAACCTAATCAGTAGATTAATAATCCATTTGATGGATTAATAATTTGAACAGATTACTGGGTAGTATAACTCTAGGCAGGAGAGGCATGGCTAAAGGAAGTGGGTCACTGGGGCATGCCTGGAGGAATATATAGTCTGTCCCTGGCTCCTCCCTCTGACTCTCTGCTTCCTAGCTGCCATGAGTTGAATGGTTTTCCTTCATTATTCCCTTCCACCATGATGTTCTGTCTTACCTCAAAGCTGTTCTTGTCAGATATTTTGGTCAGTGATGAAAAGCTAATAAACCATCCTGTGTATGGGATAGCACCCATGTTGACTATATAATTTCTGTATTTATTAAAACATCTGATAAAACATGTATTATGTGTGTGTGTATATATGTGTATGTATGCAGTTTAAATGAATCCACACTCAGTTTTTGAGGGAAGTGTTGGTTCCACATATGGGGACTCCTGTGCCTCACATTGGTAATAGATGTGAAGTAGCCCTTCAAGAAAGTATGAATGCCAATAAGGTTTTTATTTTTGTAGCAAAACATTTTTCATCCGCATATTAGATTTTGGAGCTTATGGCTTTTTGATTCATAGGTACTTACTTCTGAGCTTATATTATAATGTTTAGCCAATAATTTATATCCCAATACTAAAACAATTGCTGATATAGAGAAATTAGCCAATCTTGTCCTCTGTCCTTAAATGAGTGAGTTCACTGCCTAACAGGAAGGCAGTGGTATGGCTCTATTGCTAGTATAAGTTTTCTCTCTCTCTCTCTCTCTCTCTCTCTCTCTCTCTCTCTCTCTCTCTCACCCATTTTTAGTCTTAGCTTATCATTCCTGGGTTTCTTCATAGATTAGTTGTGAAGTTTGTTGAATGGTCTTTGTAAAACCTTCAAAATTTTATTTAGTTACATTCAAAACTTTCATCAAGGATCTATGTAAGATCTTTTGAGGATAATAGGAGAGGAATGAGAATAATGGGGATAGAGGTAACCATTATTGAAAGGCAGGACATTACATAGTAAGAATGTGGGCTTTGGTGCCAGAGGTCACCAGTTTTGGTGGTGGGCAGATGTGAAAGGTCTCTTAATTGCCTCTGTGGTTCTCAGAAAAAATTAGACATTTATTGTTCAGTGTGCCTGAACAGTGAGTGGCATGAACATAAAAGAGTGAATAAAGCTTGTCCCCTGTCCTTAAACGAGTAAGTTCATTGCTGTATTGTTAGTAAACATTTCTTCAATTCTTTTTTTTTTTTCTTTTTTTTTACTCAGTTTTAGCCTTAGTTTTCTCAATGTAGGTCTTTATTGCCCTGTGTTTTCATGTGTTGTTGATTGGGGAGGATTGTGGTGTGTGTGTGATACATGCGACACATAGAGATTGATTGATTCAGGCCATTACTAACTTACACAGGGAATCTGCATGTATTGCTTTTCTCTGATTTATTTTCTATACATTAATGTTTCAGAATTACCAAGAAAATACTTGATTCAAAGACTTTTAATTCCTTATATCCAAATGGTCTTTTTTTCTGATGCAAAGGTAGCTTAGTAAGAACTTTAACCCTTAATTTTATTTTCTCATTTTTATCTAGTTGTCTTAAATACAAGAACCAAACACCAAGCTATAGGCCTGTTTTGATGCAATTTTTCAAAAGTATACATTCATCCTGCCAAATAAAATTTATTTCTTCTACTGGGAGAAAAAAAGAATTCTTATGTCAAAATATAAGTTATAATTCATAATCTGATTTGCATTAGTTTAGTTGGTAACAAAGGTTTGTAAACTGGTAGTCATTTTTTAAATAAAAATTACTCACATTGAAACTAAGGCAGATAAAATATGCTTCAAATGCTACGTATTTATCATTATGATTTTATTTGAGAGCACATCTATATAGAACAAAGTCTTGGATTGAATCCTATCATGAAACAGTTTTCTTCTATTTCACAGAGTGCCCTCACCTCAAACTCTGGTAGGCACTCTGTTATGTATGCAGTACTGGAGGTGGGGATAGAGCAGGGATAATTGGCATACAAGTCCAGAGGTAATTTCTGACTTGTAGACGTTTGTCATGTTTTTTGTTTGGGAAGGATATAATGATATTTATAAAAAGTAATGTTAGTTTTCCAGTTTTACAGATAACACACTGAGATAAATTTCACCAAGATTAGAAGTGATCTACTAATTGGTTTGCTTTTTTGTTTTCTTATCCCCCTTTCCTGGGGGCAACGACTTCAAAGATCTTGTTCACTGCTGTATACCTCATGTCTAGAACAATACTTAGTACTTGTAAATGTTGGTATTAAATTATCCTCTATACTGGCTTACTTTGTACTCTGGCATTAAGCACAAAATATTAGATAAATATGAGGATACTAGTTACCTATTGAGGCAGGAATAACTTCTAGCTACATTGCCACATTCACTTGCTCATCAGGATACAAAATTATTGTGAGTAAGCTTAGATGAAATGACCAGTATACTTAAATGAGAATGAAGGATTGCTCCTTTAATGGTCTTTTAATGAGATAAATATCTTATAAACATCCGTTATCTTACTTCTTTGCAATTTTATGATTTTAGTTTTTTTTTTTAGATGTCTTTTGCATGGTTCTGGAGTAATTATGTAGTTTAGGAACTTAGAAAATGTTGAAATTAGTGACATGGGAATTAGGTTGTTTTATGTGTTTATTATTCCTCCATCCTCATTGTTATTTCCCTCTATATCTTATCATCTCCATCTCAATTCTCATATATTCATTAACCTTTTAAAAATCTTTTGTGGTAAAACTAGTTACAATTAAAGGCTGCTGCATTATTTAGTTTTCACTATGAGGTCACTACTTAGATACAGCCTTCTCTTTGGCTTTGTAGATGAAAGTCTGCTTAACAGTAGACACGTGGTATAGGTCTCTAAAATGTACTAATTTAATTTATTTTTGAAGTCACAGATGTGACTTCTCACTAGTCCCTAGTTTTAGTCAATTTACATATTTTTAAAATTATATTTTGACCAAATATTCTCATGCTTAGTTTTACTCTTGAGAATTTTTCCTTTAGCCTTCAAAAAGGCAATTCACTCTGATTAAATTATCAAGGCAAATCGAAAAGATTTTTAAAAATTACTTGTTTGGATCATTTTGGAATGTGTTGACCTCATAAATGGGCAACTTTTTTCATAGTGTTTTTTTTCATTGTAATACTACTACTATGTAATTATCTAGTACTTTTTTTTTTTTTTAATTACAATCTCAGGGCTGGAGTTGTGGCTCAGCGGTAGAGCGCTCGCCTCGCACGTGCAAAGCCTTGGGTTCAGTCCTCAGCACCACATAAAAATAAATAAATAAAATAAAGGTATTGTGTCCAACTACAACTACAAAAAATAAGTATTAAAACAATCACAATCTCATTTTTACCCTTCTAAAACAAAACAAAACTGTAAAGCAGACAAAGAATGTTTTAATTGTCCCTACTTTCCAGGGTAACTTTCATTTAACTTCTGAGTTTCAGTTTCTTTATTTGTAAAATAAAAACCTTGAACAAGATAATCTCTTGGGTCCTTTCTAGCTCTAAAATTGTCTGTTCATACCATTGTAATATGAAGAAACAAAATGACAGAAAATGTATACATCTTGTGGAAGTTCAGTGAATTACTAATAAGACTTTGACACCTAACTTTGTGCTTAGCATATCCATTGACCATTCACATAACCCTTCTACTTTATACTGAACGTTTTGCTAATTTCTTTACCTACTGAAAGGTTATTTTTTTTAAAAAAATTATTCTGTAACTCTAATCCTTTAAATTTTTTAAAAAGCATGAATATATTTGGGTAATCCAAAGGAATAAATTATTTAATTGATTATCATATTAAGAACTGGAGAGAGGTCACATAAATAGCTGTTCCTCTAGTAACTAAAGACAAATCAGAAAACAAATCATACCTGAAGTTAGATGGTATCAGAAATAGAGTAAAACAAAAGTAAACAAATCTCATGTATAGCAAGAAAACAAATAGGACAAGTTTCTTTTAAAAAAAAAAAAAATCTTTATTTTTATGTGGTGCTGAGGATCAAACCCAGTGCCTCACACATGGAAGGCAAGTGTTCTATCACTGAATTACAGCCCCAGCCCCTAGGACAAGTTTCTTAAGTGATGTTTTCTTCTATTCTTTTATTGATCCACAATAATAGATGTGTGGGAAGTACCAGAATAAGCAGAGCTTGGTTTTGTTGGCTGAGTATATAAATGGTCATGAGTGGTCAAAGAATGGCGGTTTGTATCCCTCCCTGCTCCTCACCTGGGGGGACATCCACTCAACAACTGTGGGTCTACTTTTACAATCTATTTTGTAAATTCATTTTGTATTAATATAATTATTAATTATTAGTTCATAGATGAGTACAATGAGATATTTTAGGATTCTTTATAAAATTCAGCTAAATTTTCCAAAGGAAATAAGGTCATTATATAAAATAAATTTGTGAATTATACCAAGTTACTTAGAGCTTTTTTGTTCTAACAGGAGGTATACTATTACTACTGTTATTTCTTTTTTTCCTCTTCTTTCTCCTTTTTAAAAAAGTTTGGTATTTTGGTGTTTTGGAGTAAAATATCTTTTGTTTACTTTTTCTGCAGGCAATTTCCCCAAATATTTTTCAATTTACACAGATTGTTGTCAGCCTTTTTTCCCTTTTAAGTAATTTGAAGGAAACTTAGTGATATCCTAAAAATACTTTATTTTACAAAGGAGAAAACTAAGGCAGAGCACTTACTTAGCTGGACCATCATCCCACAGCTAATTTGTCACAAAGATTATTAGAATTTATATATGCATGTTTCCCAGTCCTCTATCTGATAAGTAGATGTTTGGATTCTTATCTGGCCCAAGCTAGGTTCATAGTCTCAGTTTTTGTCAAACTTACCTTTCAGTGCTGATTTTTTTTTCTTAAGATCATAGCAAGTAATGTCTGAATCAGAATTTAAAATATAAAACTTCAGTATATAGCTTATATTTAAAATTTAACTGCATATGGAGCTAAAATTTCTTGTGATCATTTTCTTATTTGATATGATTTAGATTTTTCAATTTTTTAAATGAAATCTACTGACCCAGTTTCAAAAATGTTATGTTTATGTTTTTACAAAATGTTATGTTTAAAAAGCTACAGGTATTTTAAGAACATCTTTAAAGTATTTTATCTGTTCTTAGTCTTCATAGTTTTTTTTTAACTATGATTTAAATGATTGCTCCACATAAGTTCCTTGTGTAGATGTTTGTAATTATTGATTTAATATAAAACCTGGATTTAATGGTAGATTCTTGAAAGTTAAAATATCCCCCCCTTTGGACTGTTAAATGTTTTTTTTTTTTTTTTGAGGCTTTTTTTTAGTATTTTTTTAAATTTATATATGACAGTGGAATGCATTACAATTCTTATTACATATATAGAGCACAATTTTTCATATCTCTGGTTGTATACAAAGTATATTCACACCAATTCATGTCTTCATACCTGTACTTTGGATGATAATGATCCTCACATTCCACCATCATTAATAACCCCATGCCTCCTCCCTTCCCCTCCAACCCCTCTGCCCTGTCTAGAGTTTGTCTATTCCTCCCATCTTCTCTCTCTCCCTTTCCCACCATAAATCAGCCTCCTTATATCAAAGAAAACATTTGGCATTTAGTGTTTTGGGGATTGGCTAACTTTACTTAGCTTTCTTCTGTAGCACAAAATCAGGAAATTTATTCCTCAAATTTCCATGGTTACTGGAACCCTTTACTTTATAATACAAAAGACTCAGAATGATGTAAAGAGTACAGACATAACCATTCACACACACACACACATCATTGTACTGAACCAGAAAGAGGAAACAATGGGAAATAAATGAATAATTTTTTCATTTTTATATTGTATAAATAATTGTCTGCCATTCTGCATGTTCTATTTTATATTCCTATTTTACCATATGAAAAAGTAATATAATAAAGTTCTTATGTTCTTGTAGTCATGAGATTTTGCTAGCAGAACTCTTTTTAAAAAAATATTTTTATTAATTGTTCATGGACCTTTATTTTATTGGCTTTTTTGTATGTGGTGCTGAGACTTGAACCCAGTGCCTCACACATGCTAAACAAGCGCTCTACCACTGAGCCACAACCCCCACCCTACTAGCAGAACTCTTAATGAGCTTGAAGAACAGTAATGCTATAACCCACACTGGGAGAATGGGAACATGAAGCAAGTCACACAGTCAAGGATCCAAATCCCAGCTCTGTCATTTACCAACAGCATGACCTTTGGAAACTTCCGTAACTTCTCTTAATCTGCAGTATTCTTATCTGTAAAATAGAGATATCTATTTTGTAGCATTATATATTTCCAAAGTATCTAATATTGACCTTATACTAGGCTCTCAGTAACTACTTAATTTCTTCTGCCCTTGTTCACCCGTTATCCATAAACCTACCATCTCACCTCTTTCCCATTCACTAGTCCCTCTACCCTAAGTAGAAGGGTTACTTTATTTTTTTTACATTTTTTTTCATTTGTTCTAATTAGTTGTACATGATAGCAGAATGTATTTTGACTAATTATACATATGTGGAGTATAACATCTCATTCTTCTTGTTGTACACAATATAGAATTGCATTGGTCATTTAATCATATATGCATATAGGATAGTAATGTCCGCTTCATTCTTCTATCTTTCCTATAACCATTCCCACTCCCTTCCTTTATTCCCCTTTGTCTAATACAAAGAACTTCTATTCTTCCCAAACTCACCCCCCACTTATTGTGAATATGCATCTACATATCAGAGAAAACATTTGGCCTTTGGTTTGGAGGATTGGCTTATTTCACTTAGCGTAATAGTTTCCAGTTCCATCCATTTGCCAGAAAAAGCCATAATTTTATTCTTCTTTATGGCTGAGTAATGTGTGTATGTACAGCATTTTCTTTATCCATTCATCTGTTGAATGGCACCTAGGTTGGTTCTATAGTTTAGCTATTGTGAATTGAGCTGCTGTAAATATTGATGCAACTGAGTCACTGTTTTTTAAGTCATTTGGGCATAGACTGAGGAATGGGACAGCTGGGTTAAATGTTTCCATTTCAAGTTTTCTGAGGAATCTCTATTGCTTTCCAGAGTGGTTGCACCAATTTTCAGTTCTACCAGCAATGTATGAATGTATGTTTTCCCCCATATCCTTGCCAACATTTATTGTTGCTTGTATTCTTGATAATTGCTATTCTGACAGGAGTGAGATGAAATCTCAGTCTAGTTTTAGTTTCAATTTCTCTAATTGCTGGAGATTTTGAACATTTTTTAAAAATATTTTTTTAGTTGTTAATAGACTATTTATATGCTAGTGCTGAGAATCAAACCCAGTGCCTCACACATGCTAGGCAAGCACGCTACCACTGAGCCACATCCCCAGCCCATGGACGTTTTTCATATATTTGTTGACCAATTGTATTTCTTCTTCTGTGAAGCGTCTGTTCAGTTCTTTAACCCATTTACTAATTGGGTTATTTGATTTTTGGTGTTAAGATTTTTGAGTTATTTATATATCCTGGAGATCAATGCTTTGTCTGAGGTGCAGATGGTAAAGATTTTCTCTCATTCTGTAAGCTCTCTCTTTATGTTCTTGGTTGTTTCCTTTGCTGTAGAAAGCTTTTTCGTTTGATTCCATCCCATTTATTGATTCTTGATTTTACTTCTTGTGTGTTAAGAGTCTTGTTAAAGAAGTCAGTTCCTAAATCAACATTGATGGAGATTTGGGCCTACATTTTTTCTAGTAGGTGCAGGGTCTCTGTTCTAATGCCAAACTTAATTCACTTTCAGTTGAGTTTTGTCCAGGGTAAGAGATAGGGGTTTAATTTCATTTTGTTACATACGGGTTTCTACTTTTCCTAGCACCGGTTTGTTGAAGAGGCTATTTTTTCTCGGATGGACATTTTTGGCACCTTTATCTAGTATGAGATAACTGTATTTATGTGGGTTTGTCTCTGTGTCTTCCACTCTGTACCATTGGTCTATATGTCTAATTTGGTGCCAGTACCATGCCATTTTTGTTACTACAGCTCTGATATTGTGATGCTTCACTTTTCTTGCTACAGAATGCTTTGGCAATTCTGGGTCTCTTATTTTTCCAAGTGAATTTCATGATTGATTTTTTTATTTCTATGAAGAATGTCATTGGGATTTTAATAGGAATTGCATTAAATCTGTATAGCACTTTTGGTAGTATGGCCATTTTGACAATCTTAATTCTGTCTCTCCAAGAGCAGAGTCCTTTTCATATTCTAAGGTCTTCTTCAATTTCATTCTTGAGTCTTGTGTAGTTTTCATTGAGAAATAGTTCACCTCTTTTGTTAGATTTATTCCCAAATATGTTATTTTTTTGAGGCTATTGTGAATGGGGTAGTTTTCCTAATTTCTCTTTCAGTGATATATATAGACATGCAATTGATTTATGGGTGTTATTTTTTTTTTATATATTCTGCTACTTTGCTGAATTCTTTTATGAGTTCTAGAAGTTTTCTGGTGGGAGTTTTTGTGTCTTCTAAATATAGAATCATGTTGTCAGTGAATAGTGATAGTTTTAGTTCTTCTTTTCCTATTCATATCACTTTAATTTCTTTCTTTTGTCTGATTGCTCTGGCTAGAGTTTCAAGGACAGAGTTGAATAAAAAGTGTGGTATTTGGGGTAAAAATGGGAGTTCATAACCCACTTGAATCTAATGTATGAAATATGATATGTCAAGAGCTTTGTAATGTTTTTGAACAACCAATAAAAAAAAAAAGAAATAAGCCAGTCCCCACCCCACCCCCCAAAAAAAAGAAAGAGGGCATCATGGTCTTGTTCCAGTTCCTAGGGGGAATGCTTTCAATTTTTCTACATTTAGAATGCTGCTGGTCTTGGGTTTAATATAGGTTTTACAATGTTGAGGTATGGTCCTACGATCCTCAGTTTTCTAGTGTTTGAAAAAGAGTGCTTTTTCCACACCTATTGAGATAATCATATGATTCTTTATTTAAGTCTATTGATGGATGAATTATTTTTATTGATTTCAGTATGTTGAACCAACCTTGCATCCATGGAATGAACTCCACTTGCTCATGATGCACTATCTTTTTAATATGTTTTGTATGTGATTGGCCAGAATTTTATTGAGAATTTTTGCATCTATGCTCATTAGAGATATTGGTCTGAACTTTTGTTTCTTTGATGTGTCTTTGCCTGGTTTGGGGATCCAGGTGATATTGGCCTCATAGAATGAATTTTGAAGGGTTCATCATTTTCTATTTCATGGAATAATTTAACAAGAATTGGTGTTAGCTCTTCTTTGAAGGTCTTATAGAACTCTGGTGAGAATTCATCTGGTTCTGGGCTTTTCTTTGTTGGTGGGCTTTTGATGGCATCTTCTATTTCATTGTTTGAAATTGATTTGTTTAAATTGTGTATGTCCTCCTGATTCAGTTTGAGTAGGCCATGTATCTCTAGAAATTTGTTGATATCTGCCGCAATCTGGCTGGGCACAATTCAGGAGCCACTTGTCAAAAGAAACGAACTTTATTTTTAGAACACACACACCGCACCACACAGCTCTTCAGGAATTCCCTCAGAGCCCAACTGCCACCACCGGCTTCCCACAAGCCTCTCAACCTCCCCCACTCCTCCTGGTCTTGAGGCCGATTGGCTGGGTTGCGTGGGCGGAGCCAAAAAAAGTTTCCCAATGAGCAGCTCCGTGGTCTGAAAGGGCGGGGAAACAGCCCAATGAGCATCACCACAGAGGAGCCAATCAGTTGGCAGCTAGAAGTTTGCTGGGGCTGCTGTGAGCCAATCATCAGTTGGCAGCTGGAAGTTTGCTGGCAGCTGGAAGTTTGCTGGGGCCCCTTCGGCTGTGGCTCTCAACAGATATCTTCAATATTTTCTATTTTATTGGTATATAAATTTTCAAAATAGTTTATAATTATTGTCTGTATTTCAGTAGGGTCTGTTGTGATATTTCCTTTTTCAGCACAAATTCTAGTAATTTGAGTTTTCTCTCTTTCTTCTCTAGGATGCCTAAGGGTTTTTCAATTTTATTTATTTTTTCAAAGAACCAACTTTTTGTTTTGTCAATTTTTCAATTGTTTTTTTTCTTTCAATTTCATTGATTTCAGCTCTGATTTTAATTATTTTCTGTCTTCTGCTTTTCATGTTGATTTGTACTTCTTTTCCTAGGGCTTTGAGATATAATATTGGGTTATTTATTTGGCTATTTTATATTCTTTTAATAAATGAGCTCAATGCAATGAACTTTCCTCTTAGAACTGCGTTCATAGTGTCCCAGAGATTTTGATATGTTGTTTTGGTATTCTCATTTACTTCTAAGTATTTTTTGATTTTATCCCTGACTTTTTCTGCTATCCATTAGTCATTCAGTAGAATATTATTTAGTCTCCATGTGTTAGAGTAACTTCTACTTTTATTTTAGTATTAATTTCTAGTTTTATTCCATTATGATCTGATAGAATGCAAGGTATTATCTCTATTTTTTTTATTTGCTAAAAGTTCCTTTGTTGCATAAGATATGGTCTCTTTTAGAGAAGGATCCATGTGCTGCTGAGAAAAAAAGTATATTCGATCATTGATGGATGAAATACTCCATATATGTCTGTTAAGTCTGAATTATTGATTGAATTATTTAGTTTTATAGTTTATTTGCAGGATTTATCCACTGGTGAGAGAGGTGTGTTAAAGTAACCCAGTAATATTGTGTTGTGGTCTACTTGATTCTTGAAACTGAGAAGGGGTTGTTTGATGTACATAGATGCTCTATTGTTTGGGGCATTGATATTTATGATTGTTATATCTTATTGATGTATAATTCCTTTAAGCAGTATGAAATGTCCTTCTTTTTCCCTTCTGATTAACTTTGGCTTGAAGTTCACTTTATGTGATATATGGATAGAAACCCCTCTTGTTTACACAATCCATGTGAGTGATATATATTTTTCATCCTTTCACCTTTGATCTGTAGATGTTTTTGCTTAGCATATTGTTGAGTCCTGTTTTTTAATCCAATCTGCCACTCTATGTCTTTTGTTTGATAAGTTTAGGCCATTTACATTTAAGGTTATTATTGAGGTATCATTTTATTCCAAATAATTTTGGATTATTTCTGGTTTTTAAGTTGAATTAGTTTCTTCTTTGATTGACCATTCCTTTAATGTAGTTTTTCCCTTTGCTGGTTTCTACTTTTTTCCCTCCTCTTCAACTTCATGGAATATTTTGCTGAGAATGTTCTGTAGAGCAGGCTTTTAGTTGTGAATTCTCTCAACATTTGTTTATCATGGAAGGTTTTTATTCCATCCTCAAATCAGAAGCTTAATTTTGCTGGGTATAGTATTCTTGGTTGGCATCCATTTTCTTTCAGAGTGTGGCAGAGTTAAGCAGCTCACATGATGATCAGAAAGCAGATACTTCACTTGCCAGACAAAAAATTTATACCATAAAGCCACATCCCAATACCTCACCTCTTCTAGCCACACTCCACCTGCCTTCAGTTGCCACTTAATTAACCCTATCAGGGGATTAATTTACTGATTGGGTTAAGGCTCATGTAACCCGATCATTTCTTCTCTGCACCTTCTTGCATTGTCTCACATGTGAGCGTTTGGAGAATACCTCATATTCAAACCATAACATTGGTGAATGGATGGAACTGAAGAACATTATGCTAAGTGAAATAAGCTAAGACTCAGAAAGTCATAGGTTGAATGTTTACTCTCGTATGTGGAAGTGAGAGAGAAAAGAGGAATAAAAAGGGAGGTTTTCTCTTGAAAACAGAAAGGAGATCAGTAGAATAGATGCAGGGGAGCAAAGGAGAAGAAGGAAGAAAGGGAAGGGAGAAAAACTGGAGAAAGATGTTGATCAAATTGTGCTATGTGCATGTGTGAATATATCACAATGTATTCCAATTTTATATATAACTATAATGCACCAATTGAAATAAATAAATATAGAAGAAAGATCAGTAGAGAAACATAATCAGGGGAGAAAGGATTGGGGGGAAAGGGCTACTACTGAGAATTGAAATGGAAAAAACTGTGTTCTGTACATTTATGAATATGTCAAAACAAACCCCACTGGTGTGTATAACCATAATATACCAAAAATAAATATATTTTAAAATTATTTTGGTAATTTAATTCATTTATTTATTTTCTTGCTGGGGATTGAACCCAGGACCTCACACATACTAGGCACATGCTCTACCACTGAGCTATATCCCCAGCCCCTGGGAATTTCTTTAAAATAGTTTGATATTTCAAACAGGTTTGTAGTATTTCAGACTTTTTTGGTACCAGTCCTATCCTTCACTAACATCTATTTCCTAGGTTATGAAAATCTATACATATAAGCAGTTGACCCAAAGGAGGACTTGAGAGAACTTAAGAGTTTCTATAAGTAATTGAAATACTTTTACTTTTGTGGTAGTGTCATTATTTTTGGTTTTGAAGTTTTACTGTTTCAACTGTATGTGTTTACATAGCTATCCTTGGGACAGCATGTTTTAAATATTATTTAAATAAGTAGGTTCAGAGAGTTTCCAAAGATGTATCCATGTATTAGCTTATAGAAATAGTTATCCTTCTCCAAGCTGTCAGGGCCAGTCTGCTTTAAATCTCTACTAAGAGGACAACTAAGGAAATGGAAGGTGATGGTAAAGGGAAAGGAGAGGAATAAAGTTTTCATCTTTTTCTCAATACGCTGTCTATTTGGGTTTATAGTAATTTTGGAGGGATTTACCCAAGTAACCTCTCCTTAGAAAAGAAGATATTTTAAAAAGAATGGAGAACTTTATCATGGTGGGGAGGATGAAAAGATTAGGGGGAGAATACTTATATCATTGTAATTTGAATAGTGTGTTCTTGTATAATTGGGTCAACTCTTAGAATATCTCAAGGATAAGTTTATTGTGTTGTATCATTTATTTCCACAAGCCAGTAGGCCATCAACTGTAGTAGGATGTTTTTTTGTATTATTCAGACATTTGCTGTGGAATTTATATTTAAATAATTTTTCTTTCATAGCAATTTTCTTCTCATAACTAAAATAAAATGTTGCATGATTTTATAAATAGGCCACAGGGCAGAGCAAAACTCATGGTTCAGATATAAAGAAAAACACTTCATGTTCCATTTTACATTTATATTATATGTAAAAGCTACCTATGGCAAAGATTTTAATTTTAGTTGTATAATAAAATTGTAAGCAGCAACTTGATTCACAGAATCATTCAGTGGCTGTTGATTAAATATTGTTAGACATTGTGGAGAGGGCTGGATGTAGAAGGAAAGTACAGAAATGCATATAAATGTTCTTTTCTGTTAGGAAGCATACATTGAAATTAGGGAGATAATTATGTATAAAAATAACTAAGAATTCTTAGAGCTGGAAGAACAATTTCAAATCCTAGAAATTAGTTAAATCTAAGGTCCTAGGAGTTTGGTAATTATTGCCTGTAAAATTTGGCCATGGGGCTTGAGACCAGGTTAAATGCGTCTTCCATACCAGTTTTATTAGTCTATCTTCTGTAACAATATCTAAGGCTTCGGTAAATTATAAAGAAAAGACATTTAGCTGGCTGTGGAAGCATATGCCTATAATCCCAGCAGCTCAGGAGGCTGAGGCAAGAGAATCACAAGTTTGAGGCCAGCCTCAGCAACTTATTGAGATCCTACCTGAAAATAAAAAGGCTGTGGATACAGCTCAGTGATAAAGCACCACTGGATTTAATCCTCGGTGCCAATAAAAGGAAGGAAGGGAGGGAGGGAGAGATGGAGGGAGGGAGAGATGGAGGGAGGGAGAGATGGATGGAGGGAGGGAAGGAAAAGAGCTTAATTTAGAGGCTAAAAGTCAAAGATCAGGTGGTTCCATCTGTTTGGCCTCTGATGAGGGCCCCCTTGGCTGCATCACAGCATTGTGGATACCATCATGGTAGGAGAAATCACTTGGTGGACAAGAAGCCAGAGATTTGGAATACAAATGAACACTAAGATGGAAGAGGAGATGCGTAGGGCAATATATATGGGAGAAGGGCACTGAGCTTCTATCCCCTCTCCTGAAAGGTCACCCTCCAGGAACTTTCACATATTCAGCTATTCAGAAACCTCTGTCCTTTAGGTTTTTATAAGAAGCTTTATTACATCATGATTGATTACATCATTGGCCATTGCTTTGTCAACTCAGCCTTCAGCCCTTCTCCCTTTTCATGCTGATTGAGTCAGGTGTAGAACTAAAAGTTCCAATTCTCTGATCACATGGTTGGTCCCACACTGAGGCTAAGAGCTTCCAGCCTCCTGTCAACTCATTAGCATACAAAAGACACTCTTCCCATTCTGGAGTTTCCAAGGATTTAGGACTTTCAAGTCAGGAATGGGGTACAGACTGTGTAGTCAGCTTTATTCACTGCTGTAACTAAAATGACCCAACCAGAGCAACTGTAAAGGAGGAAAAGTTTATTTGAGGGATTGTGATTTCAGAGGTTTTAGTCTATAGAAGGCCAGCTCCATTCCTCAGGGCTCGAGATGAAGCAGAACATCATGGAGGAAAAGTGTGGCAGAGGGAAGCTGGTTCACATGATGATCAGATACACACACACACACACACACACACACACACACACACATATATATATATCCCCAAAGCCATGCCCTACATGAACCACTTCCTCCAGCCACAGCCCATCTACCCACAGCCTAGCCACCACTCAGTTAATCCCATCAGGAATTAATTCACTGATTAAGTTAAAGATATAACCCAGTCATTTCTCCTCCAGACCTCCTTGCATTGTCTCACATGTGAGGTTTTGGGGGACACCACATCTAAACTATAACACAGATATATAAATAGATAGATAGTTAAGATAGATACGGCTTTGTACAAGTTCTGGGACTGCATTATATTTGGATCTGGAAGTGTTGCATGTCAAACACTTCCAAGGGACATAAGAGTCCTGAGTTACTGTGTAAAAGAGACATCTAGTGGGAAGCTTCTTTTTACAGATTCAAGTCCTAATTGCTTGTCTCATCCCATTTTCCTCAGTTGCCCTGGACACTAGCTTTGTGTTTTTGTTTTTCTAAGTTTTTTATTACATAAATATGTACATAATTGTGCATATTTATAGGGCATGATATAATGTTTCAATATTGGTATATATTGTGTAATAATCAAGTCAGAATAATAAGCGTATTTATTGCCTTTTTAAACATTTATCATTGCTTTGTGGCGAAAACATTCAAAATCCTCTCTTCTAGTTATTTTGAAATATATAGTCAATATATTATTGGTAACTTTGGCCTCCCTACTGTGTGTCAATTAGGAGGACTAAGTTCTGACTTCTTTTTTTCTTTTTTTGATTCTCCCTTTTCGTTATTTTGTCCCCCTTCAGTTTTACATGTATTTGACTTGGTAGCTACATGCTGAATTCTCTGCAGCAGTGCTATTTCTGTATTCATAGGGCTTCTGGACTACCTTGGTATCTTCAGTTCTAGACTGACTTGAGACTTTCCTACTGGGATTCTTTGTGATTGGAGCATGGGAGGGAACTGAGAAGGTTTTACCAGAGTGGGATTCGATGGAGCTAATGAAACTTCAGCTTAGTGTTACATGTTCACATGAGACCTTATGAGATCTTGGGAATTGTACAATGTTCTATTCTAGATGGAGAGTGGAAACCAGGTTGCATTTAGGAAGCATTCCTGTTATTCAAGAGATCTTAGAGAACTTGAATCTTTAAAGTTCTGGCACTTAATGGTGATTTTTTTCATATTCTAAATAAAGACAAGTGTTCCCTTCTTAAGAGACTTAAAGTAGTTCCACTTTATAGTGATGGGAAATCAATACACAATCCATAGAAACTACTTTGGATTTTGGAATTTCATCTTTTCCCTGACTAGTTGTCTATGGTCTCTTGTTATGTTGGGCAGCCACAGCAAGCCCCTGTTCCCAGTTAACCATGCATTATGAAGACAACCACTACCCTAGAGAGTTGCTAAGCTATTGTGGTTGGCAGGTTACGTATGTGAAACACATTTTTCACTGATGATATTTTCAATTTTCTGGAGTTGTAATCTGATTATAGTCAAGGAGCATCTATATTGATGACTATATTTAATTTTGCATTCACAATCTTGAGTTTCTATTTGAATAGAGAACCATTCAAAATGTATATGCTTCAAGCCACACAAAATCTGGTTCTACCACTGGATTTTATTAATAAATGAGATTCTGGTATATTTCTTTACACTTAGTAAAACATAATTTCTACAAGTAACAAACTCTTACGTAGAATCTGGAAAAGCCCCAAATCATTCTAAAATCAATGCTTTTGGTGGCTCTTTTATAAGATAACTGGAACTTCTTTGCCGCAGTCTGGCTGGGCACAATTCAGGAGCCACTTGTCAAAAGAAACTAACTTTATTTTTAGAACCACACACTATAAACAAAACAGCTCCTCAGGAAAAAACCCTCAGAGCCCAACTGCCACCACCGGCTTCCCACAAACCACACACCCCAACAACCTCTTCTTCCCACCATCCTCCTGCTCTTGAGGCCGATTGTCTGGGTCGCATGGGCGGAGCCAAAAAAGTCCCCCAATGAGCAGCTCCGTGGTCTGAAAGGGCAGGGAAACAGCCCAATGAGCATCACCGCAGAGGAGCCAATCAGCTAGATGTTGCTGGGGCCGCTGTGAGCCAATCATCAGCTGGCAGTCTGAAAGTTTGCTGGGGCCCCTTCAGCTCATCAGCTGGCAGTCTGAAAGTTTGCTGGGGCCCCTTCGGCTGTGGCTCTCAACATCTCCCCCTCTCTGTTTAAACAACAAGCATGTGGCTTAGGAACCGTGCCTGCCTTAGGTTGTCCAATAGTACATATGGTTCTTACCCGTTATCGGATGAGCTGACCTCAAGGCGTCAGCCTCCTGTCTTAGGTTGGTACCATAGTAATTGGATCTTACCCGTCATTGACTACCAGTCCAGTATACAGCCACACCTGTGTAGAGGTCTTCGTACCAGCGGGGGGGTGAGGTTCTTTGCCTCACCTCTGTTGGCCCCCAAATTTTAGCTGAACGATCATGACAAACAGAAGGGAGGAAGATACACCAAGCCAGCTGACGGCTCCTTTTGGAAAAATTGTACCACCGATGACACCATCAGCATAAATACCCCAACACTACCAGAAGTTGCTGTACCAACAGATAGTTCACAATGCATACAAGTGAGTTCACAATGCATATAAGTGATACATAGTCCAGGCAAGTTCTGCAAGCAGTTCAGTGATGGCTATTGCAGAAGCTGTAGATTGGTTTTATCTTTGTCTTCATGCATTGGGATGAAGATAGGAATTCTGGCAATAATGGCTAAAGAAAAATTATATAACATTATATAACATTCCAGAAGGCACTAAAAGAAAACAATTTTCTTAACAATTTACATTGTCTTCACTGAAGATAGGAATTCTGGCAATAATGGCTAAAGAAAAAATTATGTAACATTCCAGAAGGCACTAAAAGAAAACAATTTTCTTAACAATTTACATTGTCTTCACCGGCACTGGGATGAAGATAGGAATTTTGGCAATAATGGCTAAAGAAAAAATTATGTAACGTTCCAGAAGGCATTAAAAGAAAACAATTTTCTTAACAATTTACATTATCTTTAAGAGAATTATTAAATATAATGAAAAGGAAAGGTGAAAGTCAACAAACAGATCTGTTAACCTCCTTTTTTGTTCACATTTTAAAACAATCTTCAACAACTGTTTACCCAATTTAAATTAAACCATTTAAATCACGTGAATAAAAAAAAAATTATTTGGATCCATTTTTTCATGAGCGCTCATCATATATGACATATGGACATACGTACATTCAAACACAAAACACAAGTGTGCACACATAATACATAGGACACATAACATAATAGTAAAGGCCTTATAACTTTTTACAGGTGAAATCTCCATTGCAATGTTTAAAAACTCTATAGTCAAAAAATAGAACTGATCAGCAAAACATTAACCTAGGTCTGTATGAGCTCAAAAAAAAAAAAATATATGGGAAAGGGCAATAATAAAATAGATATTGAAAAAAGCATTCTGGTTCTGTCGCAGATGTAAGAATAACCAAACTGGAGTTCTGGATATCACATCTTCTTTTTGGTCTGTAGAAATCGCTTTAGTTAATCTGTCTGGAATCCAAATCAGCTGCTGTTCTCCCTGTGGAAACACATAAACAGACCCCCGATTCCAGGCAATCACTGGGTCAGGACCTTAGTTAATCTCTCTGGAATCCAAATCGGCTGCTGTTCTCCCTGTGGAAACACACAAACAGACCCCCGACTCCAGACAATTACTGGGTCAGGACCTTTCCATTGTCCTGTTAGAATATCCTTCCAAAGTACCTTGGGCTTATATACATTTTTTGGACACATATGCCTTTCCGCAGCACTAAGCCCTGATGAATCCAAATTTAAAAAGTTTAGAGTAAAAAGGGTTATTTTAAGTTTATCTTTGGGGAATATATACCCCTTCCCAATTCCTTCTTTTTGCTTTAATAAGTACATTTTAATAGTTTGATGAGCTCTTTCAACTATGCCTTGTCCCTGTGGATTGTATGGGATTCCTGTTATATGAGTAATGCCAAATGATGAGCAAAATTGTTTAAAAGAGGTAGAAGTATAACCAGGGGCATTATCTGTTTTTAACTGTTTTGGAACGCCCACAGTGGCAAAATTTTGTAAGCAATGAGCTATAACATCTTTAGTTTTTTCTCCGGCATGAAGGGAGCCCATCAAAAATCCAGACGAAGTATCAACTGTAACATGCAAATATTTTAATTTTCCAAATTCTGGCAAGTGTGTGACGTCCATCTGCCAAATATGGTTAGGTATCAATCCTTTAGGATTGACTCCAAGATTAACTTGTGGTAAAAAGGTCACACAATTTTGACATTGTTTTATTATTTGTCTAGCTTGTTAGACAATAACTTTCCTTAGTTATTTTAAAACGCTTTTGTAAAGTATTAGCATTGACATGGAACTTTTTATGAAAATTTATAGCTTCTTCTAGTGTAGAGAAAATATGTATGTCATGTGTAGTTTTATCTGCTAAATCATTGCCCAAACTAAGGGCTCCAGGCAATCCTGTATGTGCCCTGATATGTCCTATAAAGAATGGATCTTTTCTGTCCCAGATTAGACTTTGTATAGTGGAAAGCAAAAAGAAAATAGTAGAGGAAGGGGAAATCCTACCAGCATCTTCAAGGGATACTATAGCATTAACTATATACTGACTATCGGAAAATAAATTAAATACAGAATTTTTAAACATCACAAAAGCCTGTAATACTGCCTTAAGCTCTACCTTTTGAGCTGATTGTTTGGGTACTAAAAATGTAAAAGTTTGATCAGGTGTAACTATTGCTGCTGTACCATTATTTGATCCATCAGTGACTATATTTGGAGCATTCCCGATAGGAGTTTTTCTTGTCATTTTTGGAAAAATTACAGGATGCGATGACCAAAAAGACAATAAAGGATTAGATGGTAAGTGGTTATCAAGTGAAACATCAGATTTGCACATGATTATTGCCCAAGTATTTAACTCATTAGCTAACTCATCAATTTGATTCATAGTATATGGAGTAATAATTTTATTGGGAGAAATTCCAAACACTCCCTTTGCTGCTTTTATTCCTTTGAGTATTAATTGTCCTACAGCCTCAGGATACCTAGTAAGAATAGTGTTAGGAGAATAAGATAAATGTATCCATAATAATGGGCCTTCTTGCCAAAATACTCCTGTAGGAATATTTTTTGTTGGTAGTACAATAAATAATAAAGGCAAACTTATATCAATTCTATCCAAATGCATATTTTCCATATATGTTTCAATGATTTTTAATGCCTTTCTTGCTTCAGGCGTTAACATTCGGGGTGAATTTGGATCTGATGGACCTTTTAGGATATCAAATAAAGGTCCCAACTCTCCTGTTGGTATACCTAGATAAGGCCTTATCCAATTTATGTCTCCTAATAACTTTTGAAAGTCATTAAGTGATTTGAGTTGATCTACTCGTATTTGAATTTTTGGTGGACGGACCATGGTTGAGGATAATAGAACTCCTAAATAATTAATTGGAAAATTTAATTGTACTTTATCTATTGCTATCTCTAGATTATAATTTTTTAATAAGTTTGTAAGTGTGGCATAACAGTCTAGCAATGTGTTTTTAGCTTTGTGTGCTAATAATACATCATCCATATAGTGAAATATTTGTAGTTCAGGATTTTGATTTCTAAGTGGCTGGATTGCTTTGTCAACATAAATTTGACACATAGTTGGGCTGTTAGCCATCCCTTGAGGGAGTACTTTCCATTCATATCTCTGATCAGGACCTTCATGATTCAGTGCAGGGATAGTAAATGCAAAACGTGGACTATCCTCAGGATGAATTGGAATTGAAAAAAAACAATCTTTAATATCTATAACTAAAACATACCAAGTTTTTGGCAAAGCAGACAATTGAGGAATCCCCGATTGAGCAGGTCCCATAATAACCATCTCATTATTAATGGCTCTTAAATCTTGCAATAATCTCCATTTACCAGATTTCTTTTTGATGACAAAAATGGGAGTATTATGGGGAGATACAGAAGGTTGTATATGTCCTTCTGCTAATTGTTGTTTGACCAGATCATGGGCTGCTAGTATCTTTTCTTTAGTCAGGGGCCACTGAGGAACCCATACTGGTCTTTCTGATTTCCAAGTAATTTTTATTGTCTCAGTGGCCCTTTCTGAAAATCCAACCCATGTCTGTCTGTTCCTTGATCTATTTGTATTGGTGCTGCTATACCTTGTTCTTGTTTTCCTAATCTTTTTCCTTTCCTAAAACCTTGTCTAGTCATAATAGTGGGTGCATTTTGGTTGATGTTATTTGTTAATGTCAAACCTAATTGATCTAGGACATCTCGTCCCCATAAATTTATAGGAAGATAATCCAATACATATGGCTGTATAGTTCCTTCACATCCTTCAGGATCCTTCCAATCTAATACCATTGCACTTCTATGGGGATTAGTCGCCACTCCTAGGCCTCGAAGCGTTTGAGTGGCTTGTTGTAAAGGCCAATGTTTTGGCCATTCTTGACGAGAGATGATGCTAAGGTCTGCACCTGTATCCAGTAGCCCATTAAATTCATGTCCTTGAATATTTAGTTTTAGCATGGGGCGAGAATCTAAATTTAAAGACAGCATAGCCCAATCTACACCTGTGGAGCCTAATCCCTTGGAACCTCTTTCTATAGCACGACTGGAAAATTTATCATGTAGGCTTGGTATTATTAGTAACTGTGCTATTCTATCTCCTGGTGAAATTACTGATATACCATTTGGAGAACTGGCTATAATTTTTATTTCACCTTCATAATCGGGATCAATTACCCCAGGACTTATCATAAGTCCTTTTAGAGTAGAAGAGCTGCGTCCCAATAATAAGCCTACTGTTCCTTTGGGAAGAGGTCCTTTCACCCCTGTGGGAATGATTTGAACTCCCATCTCTGGAGTTAGTACTGATCTGGCGGAGGCGCAGATGTCCAACCCTGCGCTCCCTCTGGTTTGTCTGATGAGGGATCTGATGGACAATGTGTCCTGGGCACTACCCTGATGGGGTTGCTGGGTTCCTCCAGTGCTCCGTATATTTGTGGTTTTGGGCCCCGGAGCATTGGGCCCCCCTGTCCATTTTTTGGCAATGGAGCCCAATGCCTTTCTCCACGATATCGTGGATAAACACTTGGTCCTTGTTCGTTTTTTGATAATGGAGTACCCTCTATGGTGGTTTGAGAACGGCATTCATTAGCCCAATGTCTCCCTCTACGGCATCGTGGCCAAATACCCGGTATTCTACTCCTTTGATACCTAGTTTTGTTAAACCCTCCTCCTATGGGGCAATTCCTTTTAAAATGTCCTGTTTGTTCACAATTGTAGCATGTTCTTGGCCTGGAATCTAAAGCCTGTTTTACTGCAGCTGCCACAATTTGCCCTTGTTCATTAATGTCTCTGGCATCTAAAGCCTGTTTTACTGCAGCTGCCACAATTTTCCCTTGTTCATTAATGTCTCTGGCATCTAAAGCCTGTTTTACTGCAGCTGCCATGACTTGCTCTTGTTCATTAATGTCTCTACATAATTTAATATATGTGTTTAAATCTTCATGCTTCCATGGTCTAATGATATCTCTGCACCAACGATTCGCTTGGTCATAAGCCAGTTGTTTTATTAATGGCATTGCTTGTTCTGTATTCCCAAAAACTCTGGTGGCTGTTTGAATAAGCCTATCTACAAATTCAGCATAAGATTCATTAGTTCCTTGTATTATCTTAGATAATTGACCTTGTAAACCTCCATGTCCTTGTAAAGTCTTCCATGCCTTAACTGCATCTACAGCAATTTGTAAATATACACCAGGATCATATGCAATTTGTTGCTGCTGATCCTCATAAGGTCCCTTTCCTAACAACATATCTAGATTTCTCTGAGGATAACCAGCTGCTGCATTTCGCCTAGCCGTCTCCTTGCAAAATTCCTCATTGGCAACCTTCCATAACAGGTATTGTCCTCCATTTAGCA
Source organism: Callospermophilus lateralis (assembly GCF_048772815.1). Classification (NCBI taxonomy): domain Eukaryota; kingdom Metazoa; phylum Chordata; class Mammalia; order Rodentia; family Sciuridae; genus Callospermophilus; species Callospermophilus lateralis. Next base: position 43,384,676 of record NC_135307.1, read on the forward strand.
CAGCTTTACACATATTAGCCCAATCTGCTGGCGTCATGTTCAAGTTGGTAATGGATTCGACCAAGCTTACAGTGAAGGGTGCTTGAGGACCATAGGTTGTTACAGCCTCTTTTAGCTGCTTCACTGTTTTGAAATTTAAAGTATGGTAAATTCGCTGCCCTCCTACCTCAAATACAGGGCATGTTAATACTTGAGATCCTGTCTCAGGATCTGAACTATCCACTGTGGGGGTTGGGGGCCTCTCAGCATATGGACGTGGCCTTGTCAGTTGGACATTTACGCCCTCTGGTGATAGAAAGGTTTTAGTAGCAGTCTCCTGTAGAGGTGGTGCTGTTGGTTGGACACTTAAGCCCTCTGGTGATAGAAAGGTTTTAGTAGCAGTCTCCTTTTGTAACTTTCCCCCTGATGGCTTTTTCTGCTCTAAACTTTCTTTCTCTGTCTGATTAGCTCGAAAGACCTTCTCTTTTACTTGAATCTTTTCCTCTTTCTGACTAACTTGAGAGACCTCCTCATTTACTTGAATCAATATGTCTTCTCCTTCCTCTACCTTTGTCTGAATTGAAGGTTTTGGACTAAGAAAACCAGATACCAATGCCCACAATGCCAATGTGCCAGCTGGCAGAGTTCCTGGGCTGTTCTTTTCTATTCTTTTTAAATCTTCACCATGATGGTTCCATTGTGATATATTTAATAACTCCTCCTTAAAAAGCCATGGGCTACATTTTTGCATTGTATCAACGTATGCCCTGACTGCTCTTGATTTTACTGGAATGCCTTCTTCCTCTAACAATTTACTTAACACTCTTTCAGTTTGTTTTTTACTAGTTTCTGATCCCGTATTTCTACTATAATACAACCCAACAAGATGACGCCAAAGAAAACCGAGACAGAATGAAATAAAAATGGAACAACAAAAATTCATTATAGCCTTTCTATCCTCCTTACATGTGCATCCGTCCTTTCTCCCTATCTGTTCCTCAGACATAAATAGTTTTTCCTCAGAAGTGAGCGGTTTTTCTTCCGTCTCACTCATCTCCAGGGACAGGCAACTTAAAACAAAAATGAAGCAAAACAAAAGAGGAATCTTAAAATGGCTCCCCATCCTCTCACCCTGCCCTCAGGGGCGAGCGGTTTACTTACCCTCAGTCGCTCCCCGTGCGAGCCACCAAAATGCCGCAGTCTGGCTGGGCACAATTCAGGAGCCACTTGTCAAAAGAAACTAACTTTATTTTTAGAACCACACAAGATAAACAAAACAGCTCCTCAGGAAAAAACCCTCAGAGCCCAACTGCCACCACCGGCTTCCCCCAAGCACACACCCCAACAACCTCTTCTTCCCACAATCCTCCTGCTCTTGAGGCCGATTGGCTGGGTCGCATGGGCGGAGCCAAAAAAGTCCCCCAATGAGCAGCTCCGTGGTCTGAAAGGGCAGGGAAACAGCCCAATGAGCATCACCGCAGAGGAGCCAATCAGCTAGTTGTTGCTGGGGCCGCTGTGAGCCAATCATCAGCTGGTAGTCTGAAAGGGCAGGGAAACAGCTCAATGAGCATCTCCACAGAGGAGCCAATCAGCTAGGTGTTGCTGGGGCCGCTGTGAGCCAATCATCAGCTGGCAGTCTGAAAGTTTGCTGGAGCCCCTTCGGCTGTGGCTCTCAACAAGTACAATAAATAATAAAGGCAAACTTATATCAATTCTATCCAAATGCATATTTTCCATATATGTTTCAATGATTTTTAATGCCTTTCTTGCTTCAGGCGTTAACATTCGGGGTGAATTTGGATCTGATGGACCTTTTAGGATATCAAATAAAGGTCCCAACTCTCCTGTTGGTATACCTAGATAAGGCCTTATCCAATTTATGTCTCCTAATAACTTTTGAAAATCATTAAGTGATTTGAGTTGATCTACTCGTATTTGAATTTTTGGTGGACGGACCATGGTTGAGGATAATAGAACTCCTAAATAATTAATTGGAAAATTTAATTGTACTTTATCTATTGCTATCTCTAGATTATAATTTTTTAATAAGTTTGTAAGTGTGGCATAACATTCTAGCAATGTGTTTTTAGCTTTGTGTGCTAATAATACATCATCCATATAGTGAAATATTTGTAGTTCAGGATTTTGATTTCTAAGTGGCTGGATTGCTTTGTTAACATAAATTTGACACATAGTTGGGCTGTTAGCCATCCCTTGAGGGAGTACTTTCCATTCATATCTCTGATCAGGACCTTCATGATTCAGTGCAGGGATAGTAAATGCAAAACGTGGACTATCCTCAGGATGAATTGGAATTGAAAAAAACAATCTTTAATATCTATAACTAAAACATACCAAGTTTTTGGCAAAGCAGACAATTGAGGAATCCCCGATTGAGCAGGTCCCATAATAACCATCTCATTATTAATGGCTCTTAAATCTTGCAATAATCTCCATTTACCAGATTTCTTTTTGATGACAAAAATGGGAGTATTATGGGGAGATACAGAAGGTTGTATATGTCCTTCTGCTAATTGTTGTTTGACCAGATCATGGGCTGCTAGTATCTTTTCTTTAGTCAGGGGCCACTGAGGAACCCATACTGGTCTTTCTGATTTCCAAGTAATTTTTATTGTCTCAGTGGCCCTTTCTGAAAATCCAACCCATGTCTGTCTGTTCCTTGATCTATTTGTATTGGTGCTGCTATACCTTGTTCTTATTTTCCTAATCTTTTTCCTTTCCTAAAACCTTGTCTAGTCATAATAGTGGGTGCATTTTGGTTGATGTTATTTGTTAATGTCAAACCTAATTGATCTAGGACATCTCGTCCCCATAAATTTATAGGAAGATGATCCAATACATAATGGCTGTATAGTTCCTTCACATCCTTCAGGATCCTTCCAATCTAATACCATTGCACTTCTATGGGGATTAGTCGCCACTCCTAGGCCTCGAAGCGTTTGAGTGGCTTGTTGTAAAGGCCAATGTTTTGGCCATTCTTGATGAGAGATGATGCTAAGGTCTGCACCTGTATCCAGTAGCCCATTAAATTCATGTCCTTGAATATTTAGTTTTAGCATGGGGCGAGAATCTAAATTTAAAGACAGCATAGCCCAATCTACACCTGTGGAGCCTAATCCCTTGGAACCTCTTTCTATAGCACGACTGGAAAATTTATCATGTAGGCTTGGTATTATTAGTAACTGTGCTATTCTATCTCCTGGTGAAATTACTGATATACCATTTGGAGAACTGGCTATAATTTTTATTTCACCTTCATAATCGGGATCAATTACCCCAGGACTTATCATAAGTCCTTTTAGAGTAGAAGAGCTGCGTCCCAATAATAAGCCTACTGTTCCTTTGGGAAGAGGTCCTTTCACCCCTGTGGGAATGATTTGAACTCCCATCTCTGGAGTTAGTACTGATCTGGCGGAGGCGCAGATGTCCAACCCTGCGCTCCCTCTGGTTTGTCTGATGAGGGATCTGATGGACAATGTGTCCTGGGCACTACCCTGATGGGGTTGCTGGGTTCCTCCAGTGCTCCGTATATTTGTGGTTTTGGGCCCCGGAGCATTGGGCCCCCCTGTCCATTTTTTGGCAATGGAGCCCAATGCCTTTCTCCACGATATCGTGGATAAACACTTGGTCCTTGTTCGTTTTTTGATAATGGAGTACCCTCTATGGTGGTTTGAGAACGGCATTCATTAGCCCAATGTCTCCCTCTACGGCATCGTGGCCAAATACCCGGTATTCTACTCCTTTGATACCTAGTTTTGTTAAACCCTCCTCCTATGGGGCAATTCCTTTTAAAATGTCCTGTTTGTTCACAATTGTAGCATGTTCTTGGCCTGGAATCTAAAGCCTGTTTTACTGCAGCTGCCACAATTTGCCCTTGTTCATTAATGTCTCTGGCATCTAAAGCCTGTTTTACTGCAGCTGCCACAATTTTCCCTTGTTCATTAATGTTTCTGGCATCTAAAGCCTGTTTTACTGCAGCTGCCATGACTTGCTCTTGTTCATTAATGTCTCTACATAATTTAATATATGTGTTTAAATCTTCATGTTTCCATGGTCTAATGATATCTCTGCACCAACGATTTGCTTGGTCATAAGCCAGTTGTTTTATTAATGGTATTGCTTGTTCTGTATTCCCAAAAAACTCTGGTAGCTGTTTGAATAAGCCTATCTACAAATTCAGCATAAGATTCATTAGGTCCTTGTATTATCTTAGATAATTGACCTTGTAAACCTCCATGTCCTTGTAAAGTCTTCCATGCCTTAACTGCATCTACAGCAATTTGTAAATATACACCAGGATCATATGCAATTTGTTGCTGCTGATCCTCATAAGGTCCCTTTCCTAACAACATATCTAGATTTCTCTGAGGATAACCAGCTGCTACATTTCGCCTAGCCGTCTCCTTGCAAAATTCCTCATTGGCAACCTTCCATAACAGGTATTGTCCTCCATTTAGCACAGCTTTACACATATTAGCCCAATCTGCTGGCGTCATTTTCAATTTGGTAATGGATTCGACCAAGCTTACAGTGAAGGGTGCTTGAGGACCGTAGGTTGTTACAGCCTCTTTTAGCTGCTTCACTGTTTTGAAATTTAAAGCATGGTGAATTCGCTGCCCTCCTGCCTCAAATACAGGGCATGTTAATACTTGAGATCCTGTCTCAGGATCTGAACTATCCACTGCGGGGGTTGGGGGCCTCTCAGCATATGGAAGTGGCCTTGTCAGTTGGACACTTACGTCCTCTGGTGATAGAAAGGTGTTAGTAGCAGTCTCCTGTAGAGGTGGTGCTGTTGGTTGGACACTTAAGCCCTCTGGTGATAGAAAGGTTTTAGTAGCAGTCTCCTTTTGTAACTTTTCCCCCTGATGGCTTTTTCTGCTCTAAACTTTCTTTCTCTGTCTGATTAGCTCGAAAGACCTTCTCTTTTACTTGAATCTTTTCCTCTTTCTGACTAACTTGAGAGACCTCCTCTTTTACTTGAATCAATATGTCTTCTCCTTCCTCTACCTTTGTCTGAATTGAAGGCTTTGGACTAAGAAAACCAGATACCAATGCCCACAATGCCAATGTGCCAGCTGGCAGAGTTCCTGGGCTGTTCTTTTCTATTCTTTTTAAATCTTCACCATGATGGTTCCATTGTGATATATTTAACAACTCCTCCTTAAAAAGCCATGGGCTACATTTTTGCATTGTATCAACGTATGCCCTGACTGTTCTTGATTTTACTGAGATGCCTTCTTCCTCTAACAATTTACTTAACACTCTTTCAGTTTGTTTTTTACTAGTTTCTGATCCCGTATTTCTACTATAATACAACCCAACAAGATAACACCAAACAAAACCGAGATAGAATGAAATAAAAATGGAACAACAAAAATTCATTATAGCCTTTCTATCCTCCTTACATGTGCATCCGTCCTTTCTCCCTATCTGTTCCTCAGACGTAAATAGTTTTCCCGCAGAAGTGAGCAGTTTTTCTTCCGTCTCACTCATCTCCAGGGACAGGCAACTTAAAACAAAAATGAAGCAAAACAAAAGAGGAATCTTAAAATGGCTCCCCATCCTCTCACCCTGCCCTCAGGGGCGAGCGGTTTACTTACCCTCAGTCGCTCCCCGTGCAAGCCACCAAATGCCGCAGTCTGGCTGGGCACAATTCAGGAGCCACTTGTCAAAAGAAACTAACTTTATTTTTAGAACCACACACTATAAACAAAACAGCTCCTCAGGAAAAAACCCTCAGAGCCCAACTGCCACCACCGGCTTCCCACAAGCCACACACCCCAACAACCTCTTCCTCCCACCATCCTCCTGCTCTTGAGGCCGATTGTCTGGGTCGCATGGGCGGAGCCAAAAAAGTCCCCCAATGAGCAGCTCCGTGGTCTGAAAGGGCAGGGAAACAGCCCAATGAGCATCACCGCAGAGGAGCCAATCAGCTAGATGTTGCTGGGGCCGCTGTGAGCCAATCATCAGCTGGCAGTCTGAAAGTTTGCTGGGGCCCCTTCAGCTCATCAGCTGGCAGTCTGAAAGTTTGCTGGGGCCCCTTCGGCTGTGGCTCTCAACACTTCTTGGTAGTTAATATATTTCAATATTAGTATTAGTGAGTACCATAAAACTCACATATCAACTTTAGTTAAGTCCAATTCCAATCAACAAGCCTTTATGGAAAGCCCACTATGTGTGACAAAGGTGTTGGACTAGGTTCTTTTCTCAAATAGATTAAATTCATTTTAAGAGTAATTGGAAATGAATTGCCTTAACAATTTTTTAATAGGTTTCTGAAATAAGGACTTGAAGATAACATGATAAATATGGTTAAATGCCAAGGAAAAACAGTGATAAATTGTTGGCACCAGTTATCTGGTATTCTCTGAAACAAACCTGTTAGTCTGCTTACTGAAAATAAAAAATTAAAAGTGTTTTTTATTCTTTTTTTTTTCCAGTGCTGGGGATACAACCTAGAGCCTCACCCCAGCCCATCCTTTATCTTTTCTTGGACATAGTTTTATAGATGGTGCTTATAGGTAACCTTGGGGTAATTGTTTTTCAAACCAAAGAACCCTATATTGAATATGAGCCAAATGATGTTCATCACATCATCATTCTCTTAAAATATGGCATTTTATCAGTATCAAGTGCATACATTTGTGAAATAGCATAGGATTACTAAAAGACAAATCAATATGTAGTGTTAGATACTGGTAAATATTTGAAGAAAAGCAACATCAGTGATAATGGGGGTGCTATTTTAGAAAGACTGACCTGGTTTTCTCGTTATTCCTTGTATGTGCCTATCACTTGCTGGGGCTCCTGGCTGGAATACTTTTCTTTAGCTGTCTGTATCACTTGCTTTATCACTTCATTTGTGGCTCTAGCCACCCTTTCTTCAGTAGCACCCGCCACCATTCTATCCTTTCTCCCTACTGTACAAGTTTTCTTAATCATCTGACCTTGGGAACCAAAGAGAGTCAAAGAAATTTTTTGATAAATTCTTTGCTATCTGAACTCTTATCACTTTATATCTGAAATTCAAGAATTGAAGAGCTTTTCAGAACTTTTCTTATTTGATCTGGATATCCAAAACAGGAGCCAAATAACTATATAGTGAGAGATGCTTGTAGTTTTCTTCATAACACATTTTGCTCTGATTTGTCTGTCTTCAGGTCTCCCTTAATAAAATATCAGTAGCTAGAATGATGTTTTATTCATTGCTCTATCCCCATCACCTGGAACAATGGCTGGCACCTAATGGATTATCAATAAATATGGGTTGAATAGGTATATTAATATATGAATGAATCTATTGATCTAATCTCATTCAAGCTTTTTATCAAAAAAATTATTATGTGGAAAAGGCATGTTACACATAAATTTTACAAAACAGAATATGGAATTACCTACACAGTTACCATTTAGATTAAAAAAAAAAATCTCAAACCTTTGTATGTGTTTATTTGTTCATTCATTCCATGGGGAGAAAAAAACTTAGTAATTATCTCCTATGTGTCCATTCCTTTCTAAAGTATTCTAACTCAGTTTAGTTTTATAGGAAGATACAAAATCTTTCAAGTTCTGAAAAGTAGGTACTATGATACCATTTAATTATGAATACTTAATTCAATATATAGAAGGTACTTAACCATTTCTTTGACAAATAAATGAGTGGCTAGGTGAAGTATATGGTAGGAACACTGTATCTAATCTAGTGGGAGATTTCCCAAGGAAATGAATTTTAAACTAGGATCTGAAGAATGAGGAGGAATTACTCAAAAACACAAGACAGAGTGTTTTAGAACTTAAACTCAGACTTTATCCTAAAAGCTGGAAAAGAATTTTAAGCAAAAAAGCACAACTAGTCTTGCATCTTTTATGTGGTCTGTTTTTCAATGTTGCTAGGGACAGACTGGAAGGGCAATACTGGAGTAAAAAGAATGGCTGGGAGGCTTTAATAATAATAGGTGGTAGTGACCTCCCTTGGCTCCTTGGTGGTGGAGGAAGAGAAATACATTTGAGAGATTTTAGTAGGCAGAATAACTGACTGGGGTAAAGAAGGAAAAGGAAGCATTAAGTATGATTCCAAGATTCTACTTGAGGCAACTGAGAGGATCCTAGGACCTTTCAGAAGACTGGAAACTCAGGGAAGAACTATCTGAAAAGAAAAGAGCACAAGATATCCTTGAGAACTAACTAGATTGAGTCTGAGCATTATAGATTATATAATTGCTAAATTTCTTTTTAAAAAATGTTTGGAAAGAAAGAATCAATGTTAATAGTATTGGGATGGTAGTTATATTTAATTTTTTTCTTATTAAATTTTGGTTTTCATTATTAGTATGTCTTATTTTGTGAAGGAAAAATAATAAATTTAGAAAATTTATGTTTGCATAGGAAGTGCTATGCCAGCAAACAACAACAGTAAAACCCCAAGGGCAAAAAGCTAAGACCTTTTAGATAAAATGTTGGATTATACCCAGTGAAATTAAATGATTTGTCCTGATTAGGAGATAATTGTAAAATGGGGTTGCCATTAGTATCTGGAAATTTATGCGTGTCATTCAAAGATCTACCAGAGGCAGTGGCTGTCATGTATGTATCTTTGACCTTATCCCTTGGTGCCTGGCACCTAGTAAGGACTCAAGTGACAGCTGTTATTTTAGATTTGTTATTAGCACATTCATTTTGTTTATACTCACTATTTTCACTAGAATGGATATACAATAATGTTATTTATGTCATTTTGATTTTTAGGTAGATTGGGGTCAACTGGACTATTTAGTTGTTGACATGCCACCAGGAACGGGAGATGTACAGTTATCAGTTTCACAGAATATTCCCATTTCAGGTAAATCTAAATCTTAAAAGGTTAAAGTAATTTATGCTTTCTTTGATGTGTTGATGTTGCCATAGAGAAAAAACAAACTGTGAGACAGCCAAACATTTTTATGTCTTAAAAAAGAACTTATAAATTTTCCCTTAGAGATCTAAAGCATAAATTGAGTTTTTCAGATTATCAGAATGAGCATATTTAAAAAAAAAAACATAAAGACACTTTGAAAGGTGGTGATATAATTCTATGTTCCAGAAATGTAGGCACTTAAGTATATTAAAGTATAAAATATACAAACTTCACTGGTTGATAGCAGTCCAATAACTTACAGCACTGTTGTACATGGCAGGCACTTGGTAAATATTTATTGAGCAAGTATGGAATGAGAGAAAATATTAGGAAATTTGTCTATTTTGTAAATACAACTATAAGAAAATTTTATATTCTACTTATTTAAAGTCAAAAGAGCAATTAACAAAATAATTTATCAAATACAAATTATTTATATATTGTAGTGGATTTTTTATTATGTGGAATTGAAGTATTAGTAGTTACCTTTTGTATCGAACCTGTTTCTAAAGATTTCCCCAAATTTCACAAAGATGTAGTTGCATATATAAATGAACTCACGGAAAAATAGTTACAATGTCTTCACCAATTATTTACTGATTCTTGAAGTCATTTCATTGACATTTAATTACTAAAAGCATGTAATTTAAGTTTTTGACAAGATACACTTTTATTTTAAAATATCAGTATAACCTCATTAATATGGATATTTTGAATGTTTTAATACATTGGTAACCTTAATGGAATCTGAGATGTTTTCTTTAGTGAGACAGGCTATTAAGTATGAGATGGGAGTAAACTAATGTGAAAATAATTCATCCTTTTTGTAATCACTGGATGGTGCAAAAACTCTATCTAAATGTATCATTTTTTAGAAACTACTTGAACACTTTAAAACAGCTTTTCAGGGAGGGGTAGCGAAATGTCATCAGTTAGGAGTCTTGGTGTCATTGCATTTCTAGAAGCCATGATGAGAATGAAATTTTTTATATTTGGAAAAAGACATTCTTTTAGAAAATTTATACAGGCAGACCTGTATAAGCAAAAAGATCCTCTTTGTGAATGCTAATTAGCAGCTCTTTATATGTGTTCCATTTTGTTCCATGGATTGGATGACAGGCTCATTATAAGAAGAAATTTTGAAGGAAAAATAATAATTCCTTACTTGTGTTAAAAGTATTGTATCACAACAATAAAGGTAAATGTGTTGACAGCAATATTAGTGGCTAATAGATTTAAGTTTGAGTTTACATAGACTATTGAATCGTTACATATTATAAGTATAGACCAGAATGATATCTAGTGGTTGCAGTAATTACTGAAGGGAAAGGAATTAGGTTAAAGGATGAGAAATGACCAATTATAATTATAGTCTTTAGATTTGCTCTTATCTTATTGAACTTGCCAAAAGGAGAAGGCAGAGTGTTTTTTTTTGTTTGTTTGTTTGTTTGTTTTTTTATGGCTGGCTTTATTATTTTTCTACTTTTTTTTTCTTTATTGTTTAGTTATACAGTTTACTAGTTTTTTGCTTATTTCTTTGTTTATTAGTTGTTGCCTATTTTATATTGGACAGATTCCAAGACTGACTTCTGGAAGTATGTCTTAAATGCATGCTTATATACTCTTAGGAATCATTGATCACTCAGTTGCTTTTCCATAATGAAAATGATTAATATTCTTCAAGAAGTATTATAATTTCCTAGAAAATTTTGAAAATACATGGACTATTTTAGTATTCAAATTCTAATAGATATTACCTAAAATATTTTTTTTCTTTATTCAACTGAAGTCCTCTGAATTACTGTCTAAAGACTGCCTTAGTTTCATTTTAACTATTGGAATTAAGTGAAGATTAATTTTACTAAGAATTGAAGTTTCAGTAATTTACTTATATTAAAGTACATATTAGTCAAGGTCCTAGCAGGAAAAAAGAATTCATTTAATGAAGAGATTAGTTGCAGAGGTATGGGCAGCATTAAGAAAACCATCAAGAGATGGTGAAGTACCCAGGGACTAGTGACAGTAGGAAGTTGTTACTGCCCCCTGACCCCCCCACACACACACACCTGAAGAGGCAAAGGAGTGAACTGTGTTAGTGGAAGCTGGAGATTTCTTGGAACCCTGGAAAAGGGCTGTCTGATGGAAGCTATGGCCATTCTCAGAACTATAGCAAGGTTGGAGAGAGTAGCATGCAAGGTAGGTAATAATAGTTCACCTTTTTTCCCTCCCACATTCTCTTTTTTCTGCTACTGGTACCTCTTGGTGGCAGATCCCCATTTGGAGCCAGAAGACAAGGAAACTCGGTGATACAATCCACAGAGGTCAGCTACCAGGGCACTCACTGGTCAAGAGACAGAGGGATGGAAAAATGAACCTGGGCAGAGCCTGAAGAGGGAAAAGAAGGAGGAGTACATCCAGTGGAATTACTAACATAGCTTCTCATCTTCATGGTCATCATTTCATTATAAATTAGTGACTGTGACAGATGAAATACAAAGCCAGGGGACAAGATTCCTGCCCTCTAGAAGTTTGCAAGCTAATATAGACAGTACTGCACAATAATACACTAAAATTGGTAGAAAATCGATATTATCATGAGACAATATTATGCTGTCACTAAACACAAAGAGAATATATACACTGTAGGTGAGCAGTGATGCAAATATATTTTGTGTAGTGAGAAGTAATAGATGAAAGAGTTGTTTTTGATAGGATAGAATTAGGGAGAAAATGTTCTTTATAAGTAAAGATTGATACAGAAATGAAACATTTGGAAATTTTTCTTATAAGAGAAGGGACAGAGACTGAGCAGCCAAGAGGGGAGCCATTATGGTCCCTGGTTTGTTCTTTCTTTTTCTTCCAGCGAATGGCAAAAGTGATATAGAAAACAGCCAGGCAGTTCTTAATGTTCTAATAGTCCACAGTGTGGGTCCTATTTTGATTTCTTATCTCCTGGAGAGGGAAAAGCTGCTATGTATAGCAAAGTATTCAGCTAATTAATATGCTGAATATCTATGGGCTCCAGAAAAGCTGCCCTAACATCTGGTGTTATGATAATGAGGTGATGTCCTTTCTTCCCTAAGACCTTTCCTGTCTAGGTCCTATTGATAGAAGGAAAGCCAGAGGCCCTTTTTCTACTTTCTCATTTAAATGAGATGGGATAGGAATTTTAAATTAAGCTACTGTAATATTTCAGTCATTGCTTAAAATGAAAGACTTTTCTGGCTTGTGAAAAGTGTTGGACCTATTGCCACACTGATTGAACTACTCATCAAAAATTCTTGAGGAAAAAACCCACACATGTTCACCCTGGAAACCCACACATGTTCACCCTGGTATTTTTCTCTCCATCAGTAATTTACCTGGCTTAATCAATTGTCTGTTCTATGATGACACTCTTTGTGAATTTGGACAGTGGTGTTGTGATGTGAAAACCTACCCTCATGAGGGATTGAGAGATCAGAAACTTATTGATGATGTGATAAATACGTGAGTGGCCAAAGGCCTCTGCTTGAAATAGTTCCTTGATTGTAATTTACTCTTTCAAAGCAAAAGGAACAATACTGTTTGCATTGAATTTTAGTGCTATATTTTCCTTACAATTTTACAATTTATAATGAACCCATACTATAAAGCTAGAAACATGCTTGCATCTTAAAAGTAGAAGACTTAAGGGGCTGAGGTTGTGGCACAGCAGTAGAGTGCTCATCTAGCACATGGGAGGCACTGGGTTTGATCTTCATCACCACATTAAAAATACATAAGTAAAATAAAAGTATTGTGTACATCTATAACTAAAAAAAAAATATTTTTTTAAAGTAGAAGACTTAAATTATAGATTTTCCTAGTGTTTTGGGATAGTAAATCTTCATTTATGTTTTCAGTTCCCAGATTGGAACATTAAAGGAGATAGTCAATTTTGGACTTCTTTCAGGTTCACTGTCTTTCCATTGCAAATGTTGGATGCAATTATAATTAATGGATACTTGGCAAGAACTTCATGATGTAGACAGAGTTATTGTTTTATTTATCAAATTATAAAAATTCTTTTCAAAATAAATTTGCTTTGTTGTTACACAAATTATACCAACTGTTAGAAAGACTAGCAACTGTATTCCACAATTTTATCTTTTAGGTCATTCCTGGTATTTCATTCTGAAACTTTAGTCCTTGTTAGAATTGGAATAAACTTTATAAAATTAAATATAACATCATTGACTAATAAATAATATATTTCTAATCTGCAGTTAAAAAGAATAAACTCTTCAGGGCTCCTGTATTTGGCTGAACATTCTTTACAAGTAGAAATTACAGTACAATTCCAAGAAGTAGCCTGAGAATTAATAATTTCTGAACTATGACACAAAAAGGCCCAGATTTTATAAGCATCCCCTCCTGATTTCTATATTTAGCTTTGAGAATTTCTTGTCTAAGCCAACCATCTCTTTGAATTCCTTGAATTCCTACCAGGTGGTCCTCTATCCTGTGTTTAGATAGTGTCTGAGATCATTCAGTTTTGCTGAATTTCTGAGCATTTCCTTCATGACAAGCTAGACAGCTAAAATTCCTTAAAGGTCTTAAAGTTCAGTGAATAATATAATGGCCAGTGTGTCATTGGGTTCATTTTAAAAGCTACTTTTAAATCCATCAAATATTGGGAAAAGTAAAGTCCCAAATGTAGATGTTAGAAATTTATCAGGATCTGAAGCATAGCTTGAAGAATGTCTTCACATCTTAAGTACAACGTATTTGGATATTGACTAAGATCTTCCCATATAGAGTCTCAGTCTCTTTTCCTCTCTTTTATGAAATGTACCTGGTTATATAAAGTCCAGTGTAAATGAAGTAGCAGTAGCAGTTCTCTCTGGATCTTTTAGCCAAAAAAAAAAAAAAAAAAAAGATTATAAAAAGGAATGTGTTGAGCCGGGCATGATGGTGCATGCCTGTAATCCCAGCTACAAGGGAGGCTGTTGCAGGCGGATACAAGTTCGAAGCCAGCCTGGGCAATTTGGCTAGCATGTCTCAAAAGGAATGTGTTCCATTATTAAACAAGCATCCTTTAGTAGTGGCTTGCTGTAGTTGCAGGCAAGCTGAGCTACATGTGCTTCTAACAGAATTTGAAATGCAGAATAGTAAATCTTAGAGTTCAACATGAACAGACCTTCAGAAGAAGAAAAGATCATTTCTGAGTTGTAGAGACACATTTGTACAATGTGTAGGTTTCCCAAGGTGTTTTCTGATCAGCATAAGCATGGATACAAGACTAGAAAGAAGCCAGGATTTTATCTTAAACTTTATTGGAGGCATCAGAATAGAGAAGGGAGATGAGAATGAGAAGGGGGAGGGAGAGAAAGAGAGAGAGAGATGGAGGAAAGAAGGGGGAGAAAGACAAAAGAGGGAGAGAGTGAGAGAACATGTATTTGTGATAAGATCTATCTCATTCCATCCTATACTCCTGAAAATCTGTGGAAGCCTCATTGAGCCCCAGTGTCTCCTTATTGATTACAACCTGAGTAACCCTGGTTAAATCTTTGTAGTATCATTAATGTAAATTGGCTGGAAGCCCTTTACTTGTTGAATCTATTATATTGAAGAACCAGTCTTTATTTCTAAACAATAGATATGTATCGAGATTTCTTGATGAACTTGAATTCTTAATTTAAGTTCTAAAGTACAACATGTTCGTATTCATCAGTAGCTCTCAAATACTATGGTTTCTATTAATTACTGTGTTTGATAAATCTGTTTTGGCAGCAATTAATGTAATTTTTTAATATGATTTGTTTCTGAGGTGAGCAAAATGATTGATACTTTTTTTGTTTTTTTCCTGAATACTGGGGATTTAACCATGGGACACTTATCTGCTGAGCCACATCCCTAACCCTTTTTATTTTTTATTTTGAGATGGGGTCTCCCTAAGTTGCTTAGGGCCTTGCTAAGTTGCTGAAATTGCATTGAACTTGTGACCCTAAATTAATAGGACACATTCCCTTTGTGACTGTAGTCAATTTTTAACTCTGTTGGAAGGTAGCATGGAGTCTACAACAGTGATTCTTCCAAGAATTATTGCTGTTGAAGTGTAGTCTGTGAATACAATTGAGATACATTGACTTTTAAATCATATATTGCTTAAGCTGATACTAATATTAGTAGACTTCCTTGATCTTAAAGCACATAATATTTATAATTCAGAAAGTTCAAGGAGAAAGAGGAGAGCTGAAACTACCAAAGCCAATCTACATTATGGTTAACTTAAAAATCATAAAGTGTTTGTTATTTTTTTGTGTTAAAGTCAGAAGAAGTTGAGTGATTCTTTTCTTCTTCTATTTTTATGCTACTGGAATCAAACCCAGGGCCTCACACATGCTAAGCATGCACTCTACCACTGAGCTATATCCCTAGCCTCTGATTATTGTCTTTTGCTGCAAGTCTATCTCTAAAAAAAATAAGGAGAATCAGTAGCACTAAATATTAAAAGCACTGTGAGCATTAAGAATAATAGTTAATGTTTGTTTTTAGTCTAAGTTGGTTTTGCATTGATGGGCTCAGTAGTTGTAAGATATAGAATTATTCCTCCAGGTATACTTCTGAGCAGATTTTGTTGTACATGTTTATGAGGTTCCAACCCTGAAGTTCTCAATCAAGCTTGGGAATTAGATTCCATCAATGCCCTGGAGACTAGAATGCATAGTTGAGTAGTTCCAACAGTGGTGTAATTATGATCAGCCTAACATCTGGAATAATTAGTTTTAAGTGTTTAATTACTCTGAACTCTGACCCAAATCCAGATATACAGTTGTAGATTTTCCTCTTAATAGTAAAGAGAATTAACAATTAAGATAGTACTCTAAATTATTTTGTAAGATGTTTTCATATTTTTCAGAATCTACCAAGATTACCTTTCTCAGAATTTGACAGCTGATAAAAAGCAGATTACAAGTTGGGAAATATATTTAAATAATATTATTTGCTAGGACTTAGACATTTACTTTAGAAAATGGATAGAGAATTCTCAATAGGATTCTTGAGATGGGCAATCAGTCTCCCAGATAATCCCATGTATTGCAAACTGAGCATTCTCTCTTTTTTATTTTTTTATTTTTATGCTACTGCTGACATTTTTTGCTTCTGCTGACATTTCCTTATGGTCAGTACAGGGAGCAAAAGTTTTCCAACATCATGAAACTAAAGTGACATCATTAGTGATGTTATAAAGGAAGAAATTTCTAGGCGTGTTCATAATGGTTCACATTTCATGAGCCATGAACAAAATTAAAATTTAATAGGAAGAAAAGCCAAGAACCATAAAGATAAAATGTAACACCAGGGTTTGGAAGCCATTTTTTAAACTAAGAGATACTAATAAGAAAAAAATGACATAGTTCTTTTAAAGTTAAAAATTTGGAGTTAAGATATATAAATTGATTAAGGATTAAATTTAATTTTATTGGAGGTTTTGTTTATTGTTTATTTATTTCTTCTCATAAATTCTAAATACCATTGTTGGGCTGTTTGAAATGGTTATTTACATGATGCACTACATTTTAGTGCAACATGAAGAGATAGTGATTTATGTTGGACCAGGACAGTATGCCAAAGGCTGATTATATTGTGATCAAAGACTTAGTCACTAATTTCTATTAATGTGGTTGGTAGTTCCAATGAAATGTTTCACATATTTTGTGAATATTAAATGGGACATGTTGGTTGTCCTTGTCAAAAAGTTATTAATTTATGTGCTATTCAGACAGCAAAGAATCTCAGCTAAAATGAATGCTTATTTGTGATTTTGTTAGGGTTAAGTATAGAGAAATTCAAATCACTTTAATCCCTTTCTCTAGTGTCTTATAGCTATTAAAAATAATGTCAATGAACATAATTATTATTTTTCATATTTTTTTATAAAATAATGAAATAACACTTTAAATAGACCAATGGAAATAAATTCATTTTATAGAGGAGTTAATTGAGATGTATTGAGATTTACTGAATTTTTTGAGGTTGTATAGTACATAATGCAGAGCTCTTGACTCTTAATTTAAGAAGTTACCAACTAAGAATTCAAGCTGCAGTAATCTAGGATGGATAAGTCTGAAAATAAAAGAAAGTCATTAAGTCAGTGATCTTTTAAGTGCCTATTTTGTATAAGATACTTCATCATTATTTATGTTTGACTAAAAAGATGAAAATAAACATAACTTCCCATTGTGTTAACTTGTTTTCCACTTAAACAAAATACATAAGGTTAGTTATTATAAAGAAAATAGGTTTATTTAGCTCACAGTTTTAGAGGCTGAAAACCTAAAATCAGGTAGCCCCATCCATTTGGTCTCTGGTAAACACCTCCTTGACTATATCACATCATGGTAGATGGCATAATGGCATGTGGGAGTAGGAATCACATAATAAGACAGGAAGTCTGAGAAATTCAAAGGGTCAGTCAGGCTCTCTTTTATAACAACTCTCTTTTGCAGGAACTAATTGGGGTCCTATGAAAATTACCTTATTTTTTTCTAAAGACAGCATCCCCAATGAAAGCCTGATTATTTTCCTAAAGGACCCATCTCTTAAAGGTTCTGGTCCCACCTCTTAAAAGTTCTGTCACGTCAGAGTCATCACAGGGAGGACCAAACCTCTACCAAATGAACCCTTGGGGGACAAATCACATCCAAATCATAACAATCATAAAGCTATATTTTGTAATGATAGTGCAAATAGTAGACAAGAGTGTATACTAGTATATATTTAAGGAGAAGATTTAGAGGGAATAACTAAGGAGTTTCCATATGTATAAAGAAAATGGCTCTGAGATTGAGAGGCAATACTTCTTGAAGGAGAGGGCATTTCACATTGACCTAAATGAGATTATTTTAGGGCAGTCAGGTTGAGCAAGGGTGGTTTTGAAAATGTTTATAGTTAAGTGGGAATGCTATATTATATAATCAGAGATAAATGAGACCTTGGAGACCAGTACATGTAGTAATTTTACAGCTATGAAAACTGATACCCAGAGTGATTCTGAGTTATTTGTACAAGATTAGTCACATAGCTAGATGGGGCCAGAGCTAGAATTCATCCCTTCAGAATGGATGAAAATGAAAATATGGTGAAACATTTGTAGAGTATAATTTTTGCAGAAATATGATTTCCATCCATCCTTAAAATAGAGGAAAAAGAACCATAGTTTGTTAGGCAGAATAAATTAAAATAGGAAGATGGCTGTCCATGGAACAGTTTGAAAGTAAGATGCAGTTGTCTGATGGCATATAGGAAAATGATCTTCTCAGCAACTTCTAAGACATTTTAATAATAACAATAAAAAACATAATAATGGTGATGGTATTATTAACAATATCTATCATTATTGAATGTGAGGCACCATATTAAGCTTCTGTGTACAGTGGTTTATTGTATTATTTCAGTCCTGATTTAGTCAGCTTTTTCACTGTTACGACCAAAAGACCTGACAAGAACAATTAGAGGAGAAGTTTTTCTGGGGGCTCACAGTTTCAGAGGTCTCAGTCCATAGATAGTGACTCCATCCTAGGGGCTGGAGGTGAGGCAGAGCATTTTGTTAGAAGAGTGTTGTGGAGAGAAGCAGCTCAAGACATCACACCAAGGTGGAGGTGGGGAGGGGAGGAGAGAAAGAGAGAGAGAGCCATACAGACACACTAAGCTTAGCTCACCAATGTATACCCCCAATGACCCACCTCCTTCAGCCACATCCTACCATCCTGCAGTTACCACTCAGTTAATTCCTGTCAGGGAATTAATTCACTGATTGGGTTAAGGCTCTCATAACCCAATAATTTCTCCTTTAAACCTTCTTATATTGTCTCACACATGAGCTTTTGGGAGACACCTAGTATCTAAATCATAACAGATCTTGAAATCTAAATATCACTGTGTCATTTTGTAAATGAAGAAACTGAAACTCAGGTTAAGTAATCCCTTAATCACAAGGTAATCAGTTATAGAATCAAACTTCAAAACCTGTGTGTTTGAATTCTAAAGCTGGTGTATCTCAAACTTGAATAATGAATATAAACCCTCCTTCTAAAGGGAAAGTAATTCCCCCCCCTTATCCCATATTGATTCATTTTTATTATAAACTAGTTACTTAAATTGATGTAAACACAAATTCCTTTTGTTTATAGCTCTTATATAATTAAAAACACTAAACACATAAAAATATAAGAAAACTTACAAAATCAATAAAATTCAAATTAATGACATTTAATGTGAACGATAAAGTTTTGCAGAAATGAAAATGCTGATTGCAAGATGAATTTATAGCTTACTATTGCACAGATTTTTTTTTTAAGTTTGTTATGCTTATATTACCTACCATGTACTTGGTAAAAACTAGTTTCACCCACAAATTTTCTCTATTCTAATTTCTTCAGAATATCCCTTCGGACAGTACTGTGTAGTGTCATTTGTCCTCCACTTGGTATAATCAGTTATTGTTAATTCTTTCTCTATTTTCATTAACTATGATAAACCTTACAATTTGGTACCAATTTAATGGTTTGGGTTCTGAAATGTCCTAGCACTGTGTATTTAGTTAAAAGGTTTTGGCCAATCATGTGATCTATAACATGTTCATGTTAATTATTTTGGGGTTATTATCTAAAAGAAACCACATCTTTGTACTGCAAAAAATTCCAATGTAGAAGAAACCATAAAATTTAAGAAATTTATAGCCTCTGTCAATCATAAATAGGCCTTTGTTGTTTTCACTTAATGAAAAGAATCATACTTCAGTTTTTCTCAAAACTCTGTATCCATCCCAATAGCTATCTAGTTTCTGTAAGGCTAATAGTGGAAATCTAGGGAAGCTTCCATCTCTGTCACTTAAGTACTGCCTTAATTCAAGTCACCACTATTTTGAATCTGAATTCATGCCATGACCCTCAGTTTATCCCCCACCAAACCATCTCTACAATGTGAGTTTTCTAGAATATAAACTTTAGGGAGTTGGGGTTGTGGCTCAGTGGTAGAGCATTCTCCTAGAATGCTTGAGGCATGGAGTTTGATCCTCAGCACCACATAAATATATGATAAAGATATTGTGTCCACTTAAAACTAAAAAATTAAATATATAAAAAAGAGTCCTTGTCTTTAAAAAAAAATTTTTTTTAAATAAACTTTTGGGGGCTGGGGATGTGGCTCAAGTGGTAGCGTGCTCGCCTGGCATGCGTGCGGCCCGGGTTCGATCCTCAGCACCACATACAAACAAAGATGTTGTGTCCGCCGAAAACTAAAAAGTAAATATTAAAAAATTCTCTCTCTCTCTCTCTCTCTCACTCTCTCACTCTCTCTCTCTCTCTCTCTCTCTCAAAAATAAATAAATAAATAAATAAATAAATAAAAAATAAACTTTTGGGTCTCTACTTAGGAATAACCTTCCCTGAAACTTTTCCTCAATGCTTCTAACCTTTCACCTCCCGCCCCATAGTGCATCATCCTCTGTTCCAGTTAGCTTTCCTTCCTGTCCCTCCTTTATAACTTCAGATGCACATCTCTGGTTTAATACTTAGCACTTTGTGTTATAATCTTTAATTTTTTTTGTGGGGGGGGAGGGCGGGAAGTTCTCCCAGATAGATTATTAGCTTCTTGACATAATGCCTGCTTTATGCATGTCTCACTAGCACATTATGTGAATGGGAAGAGGATTCAGTGATGTAGTTATGATTCTTAATCACTGATCAGTGTGATTTTAGAAGTGAGGAGTCTAAGGCAAGAGCAAAGTACACATTTCCTCATCTTTCTTATTTATATAAAATCTGTATGAATTACCTAACTCATGGAGTAGACTCTTTGAACCTGTAAGGAACATAATGTTAGAGAAGTCATGTTTCCATGAAGAATTAAAAGATAGCATTGTTTTGGGGCTAGGGTTGTGTCTCAGCAATAGAATACTTGCCTAGCACATATGAGGCCCTGGGTTCTAACCTCAGCACCACGCTAAAATAAATAAAGGTATTGTGTCCAACTACAACTAAAAAATAAATATAAAAAAAATAGCATGAGATGAATGTTAACTGGTGGGCAGGAAACAGTGGAGGGGGTGTGGGTATCCCATACAATCAGGTCAACCAGGTTCATAGGCAAGGGGTCTTTTTTTAGTATGGTGTTTCATGTTAGCCTCACAAGTGGAGCAGTATGGCCAGTCTTCTGCCAAAAGGGCCAGAAAAGATGAACAGGCTGATTCTGGGGCCTGACTGATGCCAGGAGCCCAGATGTTGATTGTTGTATTGAATTTAGAGAGAATATCTCGGCCCAGCAAAGGAACTGGACATTGGGGCATAATTAGGAACGTCTGAGAGAATGGGAAGTTGTCTATGGAACAGAGTAATAGGGGAGTCTTTCTTGGATAGATAGTCTTTCCTCCTACCCCAACAATAGGAGAGGTGGACGGCACTGTTTTGACTCCAGAATTCTGTCAGGACTGAGAAGGTAGCCCCGGTGTCAAGGAGAAAGTCAACCTTGCGCCTATCCACCTGAATCTGCACCCTGGGTCCCTGTCTATTGATTGTTATGGCGAGGGACAAGGACCCAAGACTCCGTCAATTGATTGCCATGCCCAGAAGATCGGAGGGTTCCCTGGCCATAGGCCTCCTACGGGATCTAGGACAGTCAGAGCCCCAATGACCTTGTGGTTGACATTTAGGGCATGGGGTATGTGGAGTGCGTAGTACGGGGCATGCCCTGACCCAATGTCCCTCCTTGCCACACTTGAAGAAGGCGGGGGGAGGGGGGGTTTGACCTGCGGTGGGGGTGATGACCCGAGGAAGCACCCTGCAGGGCCTGGGCTAGCATCTGAAATTTCTCAGTCTGGGGGGTGGCAGGGCCTTGTTTGAGCTTTTTTAGTTTGGCCCGGATGTCGGGGTAGTTCTGCGAGAGGAAATATGTCATAAGGACATGACGGCCATCTGGGGTTTTGGGATCTAGGTTACTGCTGAAGGACTTTCGTAAGCTAATCCAGAAATTCCGATGGGGTCTCTTGTAATTTTTGGAAATTGATGGACTTTTTGGAAATTGATGGCCGCTTTTTTGAGCCCAGCAATAATACATGCAAAGAATTAGTCCCTACTCTGTGTGCCAGCTTGTATATTATCTGGGGCAGCAAGTGGCCCCAGAGGGTGATTGGGATTAACTTGGTGAGTTTCATCCGCATGGACTCTGGCAAGTTCCCAGACTCTGGTACGTTCCTCAAGAAGGAGAGTATTAGCCAATAACATAAAAGTGAGGCTATAAGCCTGGAAGACCCATTGAAACTCACTTCTGTGGTGAATGAGCCCAACCTTCGCTCGAGTTGCGTGAGGTCATTCATAGAGAACAGGACATGTACCTGGATAATGCCCTCGGGTCCAGCAACCTCTCTTAAGGGGGGCATGGTTTGTGGGACTAGTTTGGAGGGATTAAAGTTGTCGGCCGAGTCAGGGGGAGCACCTGAGGGGCTCGACAGAGCCGACGGGGGAGGTCGGTAGGGATGGGGTTCATCTTCTGGATAGGCCGGAGTGAAAACAAAGAAGAGAAAAAAAGCCTCAAGATAGGGGATCTCTTTCCACTTTTTTGAGCACTTGCAGAAGTTAAACAGATCTCTGAGAATTGCGGGATCTAGGGATCCTCCTAGGGGCCATTGACTTTGATTGTCTAATTGATAGTAAGGCCAATCTTGTGTGCAGAATTTAATAAGGGGGAATCTCCTGGGAGGGAACAAGAGGCCCCCATAGTGCAGGAGAGGGACAAGAGTGGTTAAGAGAGAGAGAGAGAGGAGTGCCTGTTCTTCCACTCATGAACCGGGTTCCAGAGAGTCCACCATGACCGTGAAGGTCGTGGTGGGGTGCGTTCTCTCCTCCAGATTGGGCGTCAGAGGTTTGCAGGATGATCACGGTCAAAGCCCCTGTGTAGCCTGTCTGAAGTTGGATACCCCATAGGGGAACTCACCTACTGAAGAGCCAGTGTTGTGTGAGTAGCAGCAGCACTCGAAAGAGTGGACGATGATGGCAAGCCTTGAGAGAGGGGGCCCTCGAGCACCAAGGCATTCCCCCTCCCGGGTTTCGGCACCAATGAAAGAACGAACAAGGCTCATGGTCGGAGAAAATGCCCGTTAATTGAGGAGCAGCTCTGCATATTTATAGAGCCGGGGGTGACTTGACAGATATGACAGTTTAATGGTTGAATGGTTTGACAGTTGGCATGGGGTGCTTTCTGATTGGTGGGTAAGGATCATGTGAGTCAGCAGGGCAAGTCTGATTGGTGGGTAAGGATCATGTTAACCAGCAGGGCTCACCATTGGATGACTCTTCTTGGGGGATGGGGAAGTTAGTCTTTGGAGCCAGGCCGACTCCCAACAATTTTGTTTCTCTTTTGGTTAGGTGCTGTGATTGTCTCCACACCCCAAGACATTGCACTGATGGATGCACACAAAGGTGCCGAGATGTTTCGAAAAGTCCATGTGCCGGTAAGCTTCTACAGCTACATTATTGAAAAAAAATGAAACTCTTCTAACTGAAGAAGCAAGTAATTGAAGAATATAGTCTGAGTTTTAATTTAGTCCAGTACAGAAATTTTTATGAAATTCCTAGTTCATATTTATGGTCACTTTAAAAGCTCTTATAGGTACCTGTCTATACATTATTAATTAAGAAAAATTCTGAAATATCCTTCTGATACTGTAAAGGTCGGGCGAGCGTCGGAGGAAGAGACCACCAAGAGACTGTCTCATGCAACAGAAAAGGGTTTATTGAGGGTCCAGCATGCTGGGGCTCAGAGCTCACTTGAATAGAGCAGAGAGAGCCCCGGGAACAGCTTAAGCAGAGCTTATATACTTTCCTTGGAGAGGGCAGGGACTTCACATACAGCATAGCCAATCATTGCACGGTTTCTGGGAGGGGTTGTTTTCATAGAGCAACCAGATGATCAGGGGAGATTTCAACATACATTTAGTGGGCATTTCCGGGAGTTGTTTTCAACTTCTACATGAGTTTCAGGTTCCAGGAAAACAGAACTCAATTCTTACATTCTTAACCTTTTCAATACAAGTTTTCTGAAAAAGTACTATTCCTCTCAAATACTTGTAGCCTTCTTCACTAAAAAAAATCATAATAATAATGACAATGATGAGCATTTTAGGAAACTAGGTAGATAGACTTGAAGAGATCACTTATGAGATCTCTTTATTACTCTTCTCTTACTTTTTTCTTTTGTTGTCTCCTACTATTATGATTTGATGTGAGGTGTCCCCCAGAAGCTCACATGTGAGACAATGCAAGAAGGTTCAGAGTAAAAATTATTGGATTGTGAGAGCCTTAACCCAATCAGTGTATTAATTTCCTGATGGGATTAACTGAGTGGTGACTAGAGGCAGGTGGGGTGTGGCTGGAAGAGGTGGGACATTGGGGATGTGGTTTGTGGGTATATATTTTGTGTCTGGCCAGTGGAGTGGCTCTGCTTTCTGATCATCATGTGAACTGCTTACCTCTGTCACACTCTTCTGCCATGATGTTCTGCTTCACCTCGAGCACCTCCAGCCTCCTCAAGGAATAGAGCCAGCTTTCTATGGACTAAGACCTCTAAAACCATGAGCCTGCAAATAAACTTTTTCTTCCCTACAATTGTGCTGGTTGGGTACTTTAGTCACAGCAGCAAAATAGCTGACTAAAACACCTACATTTTAACTCACTATTAGCCTACCTTCTTCTAAGAGATACTTCAGGATTTTCTGCACAGTATGATAAAATTGAACAAGGTAAAAATATAATAAAACAGACAAAGAATAATTTAAATCAGATAGAATGAATAGAAAGTCAGTATAAATGCATGCCATTAGAACTTCAATACCTGCTGGAGGTATGCCCTGAGTTTTCTACCAGCCAAGGGCACCATTAAAACACCCTCAACTACCACAAGGTGAAAAAAGTCTGGATGCTCCAGAGAAACAGCTGAGACCAGAAGAGAACTTTTCTGTGTTCTCAGAAAGAAGAAACTATATATATTGAACATGTTCTCATTACTTCTTTACAATAAAAAATGTTTTCTCCTTCAAGTATGCCTCAACAAGAGAAACTTTGCCAGGGGACAATTAGAGTAAGCTAAGGTGACAAGGTGTACAAGGTGTACAAGTACAAGGTCAAGGTGATACTTCTGTCTATGCAGCTCTCTAATGGACTTCCTAACTTCAAGGATAGATTTTAAAGTTTATACAACAGAGCTTTTTTAGCTCTTGGATTAGCTTCAGAGATCTCATAATTCTCTCTATCTCCTGTTTCCCATAACAAGTTGTATGCTCAATTATGTTCATTTTGGCATAGAAAGAATTCATAACTATCTTCAGATTCTTCAATGAGACCATGACACAGGATAAGACCCAATAATGTATTAGAATGAATGGACTCTCAGAAAAGCTTTCATAAATGTGTATCAGGGGAGATTTGAAAAATATAAAATTGTACAATTCAGGTGACCCTCCTTGATAAGTACCTCTTCTCTCTTGCCAGTTAATGCAGAGCTGTGTGCATTGACAAGATGTGGAGCTCTGGGTTGGATCAACATGCTCTGGTGAAAATAGAGGAGCCTGGGAAGTGGGAGTTGTGGCTCAGTGGTAGATTACTTACCTTAGATGCACACAGCACCACAAGGCAAAAAAAGAAAAAGAGGAGAAAATTGAGCCTAATAAGGAAGACACCTTAACTCTTACCTTCCAAGTAATCTAAGGCTATTTTTCACTAGCAAGGGTAAAATTGTGATTGATAAGTAGTGTAGGGCCAGTGTTCTATGTTGTAAATTTTAGCTTAGAAAAATTTTAAAGCAATGATATCCAAATGGTCATCTCATAAAACTTTGTCTCTAAAACACCTAGTTTGAACAGAGTGACTTTATGTCCTCCAAGAAAAACTAGAAATGAATAATGCCCACCCAGATAGCTAAATAGGTTTCTTATTATATGATATTTTAAATTATAAAATTAAGAGAGAGGGCTTTCTACTAAAAATGATGACTCTGAATTTATAAGTAATCTGTCATTCTTTCTGGCAGAAAAGAGGTAACAGGGCCCATGGTCTGTTAAGATCACCTTAAGGTTAGGATAATGGCCTTCTTTCTGTGTGTAAGTAAATGCTTAACTTCTCATTCTGTAAGGTGGAGGTAGAGAAACTTGTCTAGCTCATTTAAAACATCATGAAGTCTGTGAGGAAAATAAACTTAAAAGGGTGGGAGTAAGAACTTTTTCCTATTTTATCCCCTTGTCAATAGACCATTTCAGCTGACACTGTCATTTGAGGTGGCAGCGGCTATGGGAAAGTTCCTACTGGACTACTAGACTTTGCTAGTTGAGAGTCTGATAACCATAGTTGCCAAATTCAGCATGTCTAACTCCTTTTATTTCAGGAGTTAACTTGCACTTACTGGCAGTCCGTGGCACTTACTACCTGTTAATAAATAAATAAAAAGGTAAACAGCCTCATACTGTTCTAACAAAATTTTCTCTAGGTTTTAAGACAGAAAGTAGAAAGGTAATCCTTCTAGAACATAACAAAGGGGGAAAGGGATGGTCACAAAATCCAGGTTAGGCTACTATTAGGTGGATGCCATTGAAGGATAAAAGTCGAGGATATTAGGGAATGTGGGAAGAAGTATCTCAAGTGAAGGATGATGGGCTGTATAGGCACATAGGAGTATTTCAGGCATTATTTAGAGAATAAGAGAACTGTTTGGGATCGAACAGTTAATGTTGGAGTTCAGATTTACAGAACTGGAGCAGATCTGGGTCATGGTAAGGTCCAGGATGTGGTTGTGGGTGTGTGGGACTGAAGGAGAGTAGAAATAAGTCACTGAAGCTGTGTAATCTAAGATTGATTCCAAGATGGAATTAATGGTTCCTTCCTTTTTTTTTTTATGCCTTCCAATATCTTTATTATAGCCCTATTTTTTCACCCCTATTTTAAAATTATTTGCCCTCTCAACTGTGAAATTTTTTAAAGATGTAGAATGTCTTAATGATTTCTTAAACTTTCAGACCAAAAAAGATGTTCAACAACATTTACAAGTAAATGAGTGAGAACTATTTTGACAATGAGCTCTATCTGTGATTTGACAACCATAGTGCAGCTACCTTGAGAAGGGAATCTGGGCTGAAAGTGAGAAGTGGATTTGATCACTTCTAAGATTCCCTGGCTCTTAAAAGCCTCAGAGTCTAAATAATGGTAAAGTGTTTGAAATTAGAAAGTGTTCCATAAATGCAAAGGAGATGTTATGCTTTATTTATTCCACTTTATTCCATTTTTCCCCTGGTTTTTAGTCTTGTTCTCTGTTTTCCCCCTTTTGAAGTGCATTAGTTACCATGGAAACAATGATGTCATTGGAATTCATTGGTATGGACTGAGTTAGTAATGTCTGCTGAAGATAATTTAAATGATTTTCTTAAAACTCAATGCATAGATATCGAAAGGTAGAGAAGAGACGAACTATTAAATTCTCTATTCTCTGCTTGAAATGATATCAACTATGCCAGTACTTGTAGATACACAATTTTTTTAAATTAAAAACATTCAGTTTTACACATTTTTAATAAGTAATTTATGTAATTTCTCACCTAACCTATTTTTATTACCTTCATTTACAAGAGAGTCCCAGGCCCATTGATTTGGAGTTCTTCCCCTACCATTTGAATTTTTGAGTCACAGATATTTCACTTCCTTCTTTGGTCATATCCTTCCCAGCCCATGAAAATTATCTTAGAATATGTTTACTCTCTTATTCCTTCCTCAAATAAGGGATCACTTAGTAAGTACATATTTACTGATATTGAGTGCTTTCTGTAAGTACAGTACTATGATAAGCTTCCTTGTATGACTTAAAAAAGAAAAAAAGGAGACGAAGCCTGTTTCTTCAAGTACTTACTCAATCTGCCAACTAACTCCATGGTGGTGCAGGGTCTCTAAATTCTGAGGAGCATGAAAACACAATCCTCCTGCAAATGCCATGATTTTATTCTCTTTTATTGCTGAGCAATATTCCATTGTGTATATCTGCCACATTTTTTTTATCCATTCATCTATTGAAAGTCATCTAGGTTGGTTCCACAGTTTAGCTATTGTGAATTGTGCTGCTATAAACATTGATTTGGCTGGGTCCCTGTAGTATGCTGTTTTTAGGTCCTTTTGAGTATAGACTGAGGAGAGGGATAGCTGGGTCAAATGGTGGTTCCATTCCCAATTTTCCAAGAAATCTCCATACTGCTTTCCATTTTGGCTGCACCAATTTTCAGTCCCGCCAACAGTGTATGAGTGTGCCTTTTTCCCCACATCCTTGCCAACATTTATTGTTGTTTGTCTTCAAAATGGAGTTAGAGAAGATGATGCTAAGTGAAGTTATCCAATCCCAAAAAAACAAATGCCAAATGTTTTCTTTGATATAAGGAGGCTGATTCACAGTGAGATAGGGAGCGGGAGCATGGGAAGAATAGATGAACTCTAGATAGGGCAGAGGGGTTGGAGGGGAAGGGAGGGGAGAGGACATGGGGTTAGAAATGATGGTAAAATGTGATGATAATTATTATCCGAAGTACATGTATGAAGACATTAATTGGTGTGAAAGTATTTTGTATATGACCAGAGATATGAAAAATTGTGCTCTATATGTGTAATAAGAATTGTAATGCATCCCGCTGTCATATATATAAAAAAAAAGAAAGAAAACATAATTCTCCTGTGGCCCATCATGGAAAAGTCATGCTCTTTAAATATTTTTTCTTGGTATTGCAATTTTATATATGTGGTCCTTTGCTTTATAAGTCATTGTCAGCTAGGGCACTCATATCATTTTTCAAATTTCTGTTCAGGTATTACCTCCCCTAGGAAGCTTTTCCCAATATGTCAGGAAAAGTTAAATTCTTTCTCTGAACTATTTGTACATATATCTACTTTGGCTCCACTACAGGCTTACCTATCAGTTTTCACAGAAGAATGTGAGTTCCTGGATGGCAATAAAACATGCCTTAAACCTTTGTAGATGCTAAGATACCTGGCATAGGCTGTCATGGTAAATACTTCAATCTAGGATATAACATCATCTACGGCATACTGTTCCATTTTCTCCAGGCTGATGAACTGCTCTGCCTTGAATTTTCTCTGCTGTAGCCAAGCTGGTCTTCTACTTCTTTGGATTTCTATGTACCATTTTTTTCTTTAGAACCCTTGGCATCCTGTTTTCCTACTTTTTACCTGGGAAAAAGACTAAGCAAATGGCTTTTCTCTAGGAGACTTGATGCCACATTGCCATTCACTAGGTGAGCTCTTTCTCTCTGTAGTCCAGCTGTACTCTATTTCTCCTTTGTCAGTAATTTCTCACTTACAGTACTCTACTATAAGCTCTATGAGTACAGGGACCACCTGCTTCACTCTATGCATAGGACATGTAACTTCTCACTAAATAAATATATACTGAATGATTGAGTAGAATTTTCACAAGCATATCTAAGGACTTGGGAAATATTGTGATCTGAGAAGAATCAGAAAAGCTCAAGTTATGATCAGGATTATTCACTTTGCAGTTGGGGTAATATATTGACATATGTCTGGTAGACCAAGGGATTTGGACTTTATTCTTCAGATTATAGGAAGGATCCATATAGGATATGAAGCAGACAGGATAAAAAGTAGATATAGTTAGTATGGCCCTTTAAAAAGTTTAATTTGGTGGAGGTGAAAAGAAAGGAGCCAGGAGACCATGATGGCACTAAGGAAGCATTTTCAACAGTTAAAGTTTTTCACACTACTAGTTGTGACCCACCAGTGATCATGAAATCGATAGTGAGAGATGTAACCAAATATTAAGTAATATTAGAGTACATTGCTCTTAGGAAGAGACAATCTTATTTCATAAAGATTTGATGTCAGTTATAAATGCACATATATATGTGTTTATACTGGGTCAAGATGTAAAATATTTCTATTAACAGGAAGACAATCTAAAAAGTTAGAAAAAAAACAGGTGCAGTGGCACATGCTTGTAATCCTAGCAACTCAGAGGACTAAGGCAGGAGGATTGCAAGTTCAAGGCCAGCCTCAGCAACTTAGTGAAACCTTGTCTTAAAATTTTAAACAGGGCTGCAGTTGTGGCTCAGTTGTAGAGCGCTTGCCTAGCATGTGTGAGGCAATGGGTTCAATCCTCAGCACCACATTAAAAAAATAAAATAAAGGTATTGTGTCCACCTACAAGTAACATTTTTTAATTTAAAAATAAAATAAAATTTAAAAGGCTGGGGTGTGACTCAGTGGTAAAGCACTCCTGGATTCAGTCCCCAGTACTAGGAGAAAAAAAAAATGTTAGAAAAACACTAGAGTAGGTGATGGGTAGTACGAGTCGGATTTAAAACAATGGCAGTGAACATAGTAAGGGGAATTGAATGTACCTGACATTTTCAAGGAAGAATTAGCAAGCTTAGCAATTGACTTCATGGGGTCAGGGGTTGAACCAAAAAGTCAGAAATCAAAGAAATGTTGAGAGTTATGTTGCCATTAATAAATCTACCAGGGGCTGGTTTTCTGATCAGGGTGACAACAAACTAGAAATAAGAGGTTAGATTCTCACTCATGAATCTCGGCCCTTATTCATTGTGAAGGTTATGATTTAATACTGTTTGTCAAGGAAGAGACTGATAGAGAAAGCAATTTGGTCCTGGCTTTTTTAATATCATTTGCATCAGATAGAACCACTTATTATTCATATTTTTTAATTATTTAGAGGATTCGTTATTTAATGTTCATTTTGATTTCATTTAGTTTCAAATT
Organism: Callospermophilus lateralis; assembly: GCF_048772815.1. Classification (NCBI taxonomy): domain Eukaryota; kingdom Metazoa; phylum Chordata; class Mammalia; order Rodentia; family Sciuridae; genus Callospermophilus; species Callospermophilus lateralis. The sequence goes on from NC_135307.1 coordinate 43,415,369, forward strand.
AAATTACTCTCCAAATTTTATAATTTTCGGGTGATAAGACGTTTTACTTGCAGAGCCATTGTTACCTAGTAGTGAAGAGCAGGAGCTCAGGAATTTGAACTGTAGAGTTCAAATTCCAGCTGTGTCATTTGTAACTCTTATGATATGAATAAGTTATTCTATACCTCAATTTTCTCATTCATAAAGTGGGGATTATAGTAGTATTTCCCTCAGGGAGTTGAGATGAGAAATAAAGGGGATAATGTAATGCTAAATGACTCATTACAGTGTTTGGCACAATCTGAACACTCAATGTTGATATAATGTCATATAATTAATGTCCCTTATTATAATAACTTTTCATGATGTTGTCATTGAAGCAGAAACTTTGTAATTCATAGATGTTTATGTATTTGGCTTAGGCATTTTGACTAATGCATTATTTGTTAATAAGAATTTTGACAAGAAGTTTTTAAACATTTAGATAAATACTGTATGAGATTTCCTTAATTTTGAGTATTTTAGTTGAACCTAAACCATCCTTTTTCATAAAGAGTTCTTAGGTTGCTGAAGTCATTAAGATTCTAAAAATCTGCATTATTTAAAATTTGAAATAAGTTGAGCTAATTGCTTTCACAAACACACCTCAAAATATAATGATGCAAATACAAGTTTATTTTTTGTTCACATTAACATTGCTAGTAGATTAACAGGCATTCAGGGTAGCCTTCTTCCATGTGGTCATTTAGGCTGTTGGTGCCTCTGTCATTTTTTCATAGATATATGTTATAGTTGTAGAAGGATACATATCTTTATTTATTTTTATGTGGTGCTGAAGATTGAACCCAGTGCCTCACATGTGCAAAGCAAGTACTCTACCACTGAGCTACAGCCTCAGCCCCTCACATGTGACTTTTAAGGTCAGGATCATCTTTATTCTAGTCATCCTGGAGGGAAAGACACAGTACAGAAGCATATTCGTGGAAATTTTTATTGACCAAGCCTAAATGCAGTACAGAAACTTGTACTTACATTCCACTAGGTGAAAGTCAGCTAGTCACATTAGCACAAGGAGACCCCCATGTGTAGTTGAGCTATGTGCCAAGGAAGATGAGACCATTGATTTTGGTGAGAAGCCAACAGTCTATACCATATAATTGGCCTGGCAATAAATATGAAGATTAAAGCCTAATGTTGGTCATTTACCTTGTTTCCTAATAAATAACTCTGAAAATTCTATAACAGCCTTGCAAATAGTTATTCATTTTATAAGAGAGAGATTGTTTTTTCTTTGTCTACTAAAAACAAAGAAAGAAAAATTCTGTTTTGTTCTGGAACTTTTTAGTAATTTGTAAAGGTAAATGGTTATATTGTCTTCTAAGAAAAACTAGATGATATTACAACCTCGAATAGACACTTCTTATCACTGTTTTCTTTCCATTTCCCACTTTCATTACCAAATATCCTACAAATGTGAAACACCTTCTTGACAATAAAGATCAGAATTGTGGTTTATTATTTTTCTGGCAAAGTAATCATTTATGGGCCAGGTGCGGTGGCGAATGCCTATAATCCCAGCAGATTGGGAGGCTGAGGCAGGAGGATCACAAGTTCAAAGCCAGCCTCAGAAAAAGCAAGGTGCTAAGCAAGCAACTCAGTGAGACCCTGTCTCTAAATAAAATACAAAATAGGGCTGGGGATGTGGCTCAGTGGTCGAGTGCCCCTGAATTCAATCCCTAATACAAAAAAAAAAAGTAATCATTCATGGCAAAAAGTTATTCATTTGAACTGAGTGCCACATCTACATCCCTGAATGCCTTCAGAACTCCTGTGTTTGTAATGTCAACCATAGCATTTTTAGCATCTAGTTAGTCCTATTTTACCTAATTTTCTTGCCTACCAGCACTAAAATTAAAAATAGGTACTCTTTTGTGGAAGTGGAGGCAAGTGTTATATTTATTCTTTTTTATCCTTGAGCATAATTTTTCCTATGTGATCATCAAGAGGTTCTACTTAACTCTCTAGTATGTTTACTACCTTTGATGTTCTATGGTTTGGATGTGGTTTGTCTTCGAAAGGCTCATGTGTTGGAGATTTCCATCTTTAGTGTGGTGGTGGTATCTTCAAGAGGTGGGGACTAGTGGAAGTCTTTCAGTCATTGGAGGCATGCTCTTGGAAGGGATGATGGGGACCTTGAGCTTTCTTGAGAATGAGTTACAAGAGTAAGACTGACCCCTGAATCAGTATCTAGCTTTCTGTTTGGCAATACAATCTCTTGCTCTCCCAAGCTCCTGCCATCTGCCATGATGTCCTCACCAAAGCCAAACTGATGCCAGGGCCATGCCCTTTAATCTCTAAGACCATGAGCTAAATAAACCTCTTTCCTTTAAAATGTTAGCTTACCTTAGGTATGTTGTTATAGTAATGAAAAACATACTAATGCAGATATATTTAAAGAATCTCTCAATATTGCCTGTGGAGACCTTACAATGTACTATTTAAATTCTTTTTAGGAATGTATGTTAACTGGTTTGCATATGATATATCACATATGGCTTCCTTCTTCACAATTGGGTAATTTTAGTTTTAGAAAAATGACTTTTCTCTAGTGATAACCTTTACAAGACCAGACAGCATTCTGCATCTTAGCCATAATTACTTCTTAGAGACTGAAAGTGTATGTTCATCTGTGTCTTGCCACAGGATCTCTCAATTCATATGTGTTTTAAATTAGATGCTCTTCTTTGTAATTTGGATTAATTAAACTCATCCTTGCAAACAAGCCTGTGAAGTAGAGGACATTATTTAACCAAGTAGTAGCCTGCTGTTTTATAAAGCGCTCCCCCGCCCCCTCTCTCTCCCCCGTGCTGGGAATTGAGCTCACTTGCTGGGCAATTACTGAACCACTGAGATATTACCCCATCCCCTAGACCCCACATTCTTAACTGCAATTTCTGTGGATAATCCAGAGTTCGAGTTGAGTACTGTCATCATCAGGGAATATCTCAGGGTGAGATAACTGTTGGATATAGGAGTTTTCATTATAATTTGCTTATCATTGGGATTCCAATTATTCAGGTAAACAAATGAAACCAGAAAAAAATGATGGATTAAAAAATAGAGAGGAATTAAAAATCTATAAATTTTGTTGACATAAAGTCGAATAAGGATTCAGGGAAAGGGAGTTTCATGCTCAGGATCTTGGAGAAGAGAATGAAGTCTGAAGCTTGATTGTGGCACCAAGTGGCAAGAAGATGGTTCTAATCAGGCCTTCCTTGCAACTGTGCTCTTAATTATTATGTTAAATTGCTCTACTAAACCATGTGGATATTCATTATCTCAGGCTACCTAATTCCATACACCAAATCCTCATCCATTTACATCTTTTTTTTTTTTTTTTTTTTTGGTGACTTCCAAATACAAACCAGTAACTTAAATAGTTTGGATTGTGGCTTTGTTATGTAAAGTGTAATCTTGAACAAATAATTTAGCTTTACTGTTCTCTTCCATGAAATAGAGATGGCAATATCTATCGGTCACTGTGGCACATATATGCAGTATGTAGTACAACCTCAGTACCTAGTACTATAAATGGTAGCTCTGAATGTTGTTTTTATAGTGGTAGACTTTAGACATCATTATAATCCTCATTTTAGAGATTAAGAATTCAAGGAATAGGAAAGTTTAGTTATACATCATGGTCCCACAGCTACTTAGTTGGTCTCTGAGAGCAGCATGGATGCAGGCCTCCCTAATTATTGCTCTTTCCATGTCAGACTATTTCTTCTGAAAAAGAAAAAAAAGAACACCCATCTCATTTTTTAAAATTATAATATCTATAGACATGCTTCAGATGTCTACCAAAAACTGGTTTGAGGCTAATGGAGAACTGAAAAGCACTTATGAATCTAATCTGTTTCATTTATTATAATTCATTCTCTATTTAACAATGAGTTTTTCCTCCTTAATTTTTCTTGAAACATAGCTTTTAATCCATATGACAGTTTCCAACCAGCAAGCATTTAACCTGATTGTAACCTTGAGAAATTGGATTATATAGTAGCCTGAAAATCTTGCTTGTTACTTACCTGAATCTGGGTTTAAAATGTCAAGAAGAAATTAAAATTGGGGCCTTTTGAGCCTGCTTAATTCAGTACCTTTAGACACAAAAATCCAATATTCAGAGCAATGTTGATATTTCAAGAGAGTCAATTTTTTAAAAGTTAATAAAGGAAGTACCCTTCTGAGCCAATGATGGATTGAAATAACATATAAAAAAAAATGTTTGTGGTGGCTGATGTTAGCTTTCTTTCAGTAAAACAAGCTGAGGTTAAAAAGAAAAGGAGCTTATACTTTGATGAGGCATTAAAAAATGATTGAGCATGCTTACAGCTGCATCTCAATGGCGTTATGTAAATTAAGCTATAACAAACGTCTGTTCTATAATGTTTCTGCTATCAAAGGAAATACACAATAGCTCTACAATAAACAAACAGCTTAACAATACATAAAGTATTCATAAAATGTAAGGCTTTTTTGGTGGGGGCCATGTGGAAATGAATTCTTTCCTATTTAAGAAAGAAAAAATTTTATGAACAAAATTGGAATGGATATTCTAATGTTCTTCCTTAGTTTATTAGTTTTCCCCATTCAAAGCCCCAGTGATTATAGAGGATTGCTCTTAAATGAATATGAGCAGTGATTTCTAACTTTTTAATGCTCACACCTTTCTTTTATGTTTTTCTCCAGCTCACCCTATGTTTTGAAAGAGCTGTTTGCCACACAGTCTGCATGTGTTATTTAATAACTAATTTCTTTAATTAACTACAGAGAGGATACATAATATATGTATATGTGTGTCTAGCCATACATGGAGTTTTATATGTATAATAGTGTTGTATGAGCTTCTGCACAGAACAAGATAACCACATAAGAGTGCTATCACTCTTTGTTGATGTGATTCCAGCTAAAAGCAAAGAAACTTGATAGTTTAATCTGTCTTGAGTATTCTTGAAAGTAAATGTTTCATTTATGTTCAATATTTTAAAATATTTATAATAAATCAGAACCTGATAAAATGTTTTTGGACATCATTAGGACTTTGAAACTTTAAATAGGTTAACTACCAAAATATATTGTATATAAATGTAACTTATAAATTTTTAGTAGCCATATTTTTAAAAGTAAAAATAAAACACAAGAAAATGGGTGAAATTAGGCACCTGTGAACAGATGAAAATAGGCCAGACACCTGATCAGGCATTTTATAGGAAATGACATGAAAATGACCAATAAATTTTTAAATGTATTCAATTTAATTAATAATTATGGTAATGCAAATTACAATTATAGTGGAAAGGATAGCTGGGGTATAACCTAATACCCAATCCCCCACAAAAGGACATATAAAAACATTAATAGAAGCATTATTTATAGTATCCAAAGATTGAAAATAACCCGAGTGATCCCATAGGAGAATGAATATGAAATTTGGGGATCTAATGAAAATGAACCACACAGAAATAGTTTAGCTGGATGAATCACATATACACAGAAGAATGTGTTGCATGATTTCATTCATATCAAGTTCAAGACCAGATAAGATTAATTTATGGTGTTAGAAATCAGGTTAGCAGTCTATTTTGGTGCTAATACCATGCTGTTTTTGTTACTATTGCTCTGTAGTATAGTTTAAGGTCTGGTATAGTAATACCACCAGCTTTACTCTTCTTGCTAAGGATTGCTTTGACTATTCTGAATCTCTTATTTTTCCAGATGAATTTCATAACTGCTTTTCTGTTTCTATAAGGAATGTCATTGGGATTTTGATTGGGATTGCATTGAATCTGTATAATGCTTTTGATAGATTAGTGGTACAGAATAGAGGACACAGAGTCTAACCCACATGACTATAGTTATCTTATATTAGACAAAGGCACCAAAAACGTACATTGGAGAAAAGATACCCTCTTCAATAAATGGTGGTGGAAAAACTGGAAATCTACATGTAACAAAATGAATTGAAACCTCTTTTCACTCACCATGCACAAAACTCAATTCAAAGTGTGGATCAAGGACCTAGGAATTAAACCAGAAACCTTGCACATAATGGAAGAAAAAGTAGGCCCAAATCTTCATCATGTCAGATTAGGCCCCAACTTTCTTAATAAGACTCCTGTAGCACAAGAATTAAAACCAAGAATCAATAAATGGGATGGATTCAAACTAAAAAGCTTCTTCCTGGCAAAGAAACAATCAGTGAGGTAAATAGAGAGCCTACAGAATGGAAGCATATCTTTACCACAAGCACATCAGATAGAGCACTAATCTCTAGGATATATAAAGCATTCAAAAACCTTAACACAAAAAAAAAAAAAAAAAAAAAAATAGCCAATCAATAAATGGGCCAAGGAACTGAACAGACACTTCTCAGAAGAGGATATACAGTCAATCAACAGACATGAAAAAATGTTCAACATCTCTGTCAATTAGAGAAATGCAAATCAAGATTTCATCTCACTCCAGTCAGAATGGCAGCTATCAAGAATACAAACAACAATAAATGTTGGCGAGGATATGGGGAAAAGGCATACTCACATTGCTGGTGGGACTACAAATTGGTGCAGCCAACATGGAAAGCAGTATGGAGATTCCTTGGAAAACTTGGAATGGAACCACCATTTGACCCAACTATCCCACTCCTCAGTTTATACTCAAGGAACTTAAAACAGCATACTACAGGGACACAGCCATATTCACAATAGCTAAATTGTGGAACCAACTCAGATGTCCTTCAGTAGATGAATGGTTAGGGAAACTTTGTTATATATATATATATATATATATATATATATATATATATATATATATATATACACACATACATACACACACACACACACACACACATGCATACACACACAATGGAACGTTATTCAGCATTACAAGAGAATAAAATCATGGCATTTGTAGGTAAATGGATGGAGTTGGAGAATATAATGCTAAGTGAAGCAAGCCAATCCCCCCAAAAAAAAAGGCTGAGTGAGGATGCTGAATCATAATGGCAATGGGTGGGGAACATGGGAGGAATGGAGGAACTTTAGACAGGGCAAAGGGTAGGGAGAGGAAGGGAGGGGGCAAGGAGGTAGGAAAGATGGTGCAATGAGTTAGTCATCATTACCCTAGGTATATGTATAAAGACATGAATGGTATGAAAAAACTTTGAGTACAATCAGTGACTTGAAAAATTGTGTTTTATATATGTAATATGAAATGAATTGCATTCTTCCATCATGTATAACAAATTAGAATAAATAAATTTACAAAAAAAGAAATATATACCTTTGGGGAAGTGTTTTGGAGGGTAACAAGGAAACTTCCAGGGTGCTGGCAGTGCTTAGCAGGATTTTAGTAACATGGTTGTACTTTATTAAGTCCATTCAGCCATACACTTAAGATTTGAGCATGTTTTTGTGTGCATCTGTGATATGCTTTGACAAAAAAATTGAAAATTAAACATAAACTTAAAAAATTATTGATATGTTTTACCTGTTTTTACTCATACTGTCATTAATATTCAGTGTGTATTTTATACTTACAGCACATCACAGTTCTAACCAGCCACAGTTCAAGTGGTCAGTAGCCCCATGTGACAAATGATTATCTGATTGGACATTGCAGATCTATAACCTCATCATTTCACAGCTTCTTTGGCGTTAGACTTTGGTTTCAGATCTTTCATTGTAGTATTAAGAAGAACAGGAGGTTGTTTCTCCCAAGCAGCTCATCTTAATTTTAGTGCTACTTTCTTGTTTTTATATAGTATTTCCTATTTAAATCAGATGGTTATTTTGTGTGCAGGTATACAAGATGAGTAATATACCATTGTTTTAGTTACTTGTCCTATTGCTTTATTACTAGTCTTCTTATGACTACTTCTTTATTTAAGCAAATTTTTATTGGACTATGACTTACCTACCTAAAAAGCACAAACTGGAGGTGTATCCACAATGAATTTTTACAAAGTGAACGTACACACTGTTTGTATTCAAGAAATAGAACAATGGAGAACCCAGAAATAAATTTACACATTTGTGGCCAATTGTTTTTTGACAAAAGTGCCAAGAATACACATGGGGAAAGGATAGTCCCTTCAGTAGATGGTTCTAAGATAACTGGATATTCACATGCAGAAGAATAAAATTAGTCCCTTATCTCATATTATACACAAAAGTAACTCAAAATGGCTCAAAGTCTTAAATGTAAGACTTGAAACTCTAAAACTGTTAGAAGAAACTATGAGGGAAAAGTTCTCTGACATTGTTCTGACCAGTGATCTTTTGGAGATGAACCCAAAAGCACAGGCACCAAATGTAAAAACAGACAAATGTGATGACACCTGCACAAGCAAGGAAACAATTAGCAGAGTAAACAGACCATCTGTGGGTGAAGGTATTTGCAGACCATACATTTGATAAGGTATTAATATCCAAAATACCTAAGTAACTCAGCTCAAGAGCTAAAAACAAATAATCCAGCTGAAAAATGAGCACATCCTCAACAACATTTGGTATTTGTGTTTGTTTTTGTTGTACTGATTTTCATCTTTCCTAAACTAGTCTTAAGCATGAATGTACTTTGGACATCCTCTTTTGTGAAGTGCTTATTAAGTCTCGTGTCTGTTTTTTATTGTGTTGTCTGACTTTTCCTTATTGATTTACAGGAGTTCTTTATATATTTATATATTTCAGTAAAACCATCTCCTGCTCTGTGGTCTGCCTTTTCACTCTGTTGATGAAGTTCTAGTTAATAAAATGTCAAGTTGATGTTTAATGCCTCTTTGTATAGTTCTAGAAAAATCTCTGCCTGCCTCTACCTATTTTCTTCTATAAGTATTATTGTTTTACCTTTTTACATTTGATTCTACATCTACCTAGACTTAACTTTTGTGTATGTGGTGAGTAGTGGGTTGAGAGTCATTATTTTCCATGTGAATATGCAATTAACATGCAGTGCTATATCATCTCCTCTATAAATTAGTGTTTCATTACAACCAATTTTTTAATCAAGCAAAGGTATATACATATGAGAAGTTCTTAAGATAAGAAATTCTAAAGTTAAGTGGAATTAGTTTATTTAAGATGACCTAGGAAGCATTACTGGGGCATTTATCCTTGAACTGAAAGAAGTTAAATATTAGTAGTAATAGAGCCAAGTGTTGTCTAAACCTTGGCTCTCAAACACACAGAGGGTTCTTTAATTTCTAACTTTTTTGATTATGAATCCTTATCAGTAAATGATGCTTGAACCCAATATATGAATATTTATGTTATATATACATATATATAGTATGCATATATTACTGAATTAATTCTATTTGTATTATAAAGCACAATAATTGAAATTTAAAAGGTGATCATAAAATAGGAATTCTAATATTTTCTTTATATACTTCTGTATCAGCCAAAATGGGATAGGCCATGTGTGTTAACAATCCTTAAATTCCAGTGGTTTAAAACCACACCAGTTTCCTTTCTTTTGCTACATATCCATTGTGGTTTGGCTTCAACATTTCCTCTGTATTGTTCTAACTCTGGCACCCAGACTGACAGAGCAGCTCCCATCTGAAAGGATAAGGAAAGATAATGAAAAACTAACAACTTAAAGCTTCAGCCTGGAAGGGACACGTGGCATTTCTGCTCACTTTTTATTGGCCAAAACAAGTTACATGTCATTACCTAATTGCAGAGGAGAAAAGTCCTAACTTTGTGCCCGGGAGAACTGAACATATTTTAGATAGCACTAAAAATGATCACCTCTCCACGATTGATTTTGGAGCACACAGACCTGAATTTGTGTTTGTTTAGTAAATTCACAAAGACAAATTTTTTTAGTTTTTTTTCTGATATTTTGTGTTATTTTTTAAATCTGAGATAGGAACCCCAAGTAGTAAGTCCACTACAACTGCTGGCCACTTTGGCCTCTGTAACTTGAAACCATTAGCAGCTTCTCTGTGCTCATTAGAGAACCCAGACACCTGAATGTGGCCCATATGCCCTGACTTGCCATCCTGATTGCATGTCACTCTCATCACATCCCTGAGGCCTCAAGACTGGCCTTTCAATTTCTTGAAGGTAGACATATGCTCCGTGTCTTGAATATTTTTCTTCCCTTTTCCTAGTGTTTGCCTGGTTATCCTGTATCTTTTAGGTTAAATGTTTCCTTAAAGAAACCCTCTCTGACTTCTAGAGTCAATGGAGTCTTCTCTGTTCTGCTCTTTCATATACTTTGTGCTTTGCTTCCACAGAAATGTGTTTCTTGTTTAATCCATTTCTGCAATTAGAGCTCAAGCTTCAAGGGGGCCAGCATCGAGTCTGTTTGGCTCACCACAATATGCTAGCATTTGTGTTTAGCCTGGTTACTGGTATATAATAAGAGTGCATTAAATATTGTTTGGTTGTCGTTTCATATTTTATGTCTGTGACATTTATGTAGTCTGTAGGGAATATGAGATAGTTATACAATCCATGGAGAATAATTTGATAATGAGAAGTAAATCATGCAAACTGCAGGTATATTCTTGTCTCTTATGTCTTGGGAAGTCTAAGAAATTCCAAGGTAATAAGGCTTTTCCTGTTCTCTATGAATTGAAATATGCCTTGCCTAGATTTTTCACTGTCTATAAATATCCTAATCTTATTTATTGAATGATATTTCTTATGTTTGAGTTGAAAGCCCTGCAGTCAGAGTATATAAAACATTTAACATAAATGGCAGAAAAACTGCCCAAGCAATAAGTATATTCATATGGACATAGTGAATAATAATTTTTAAAAAGTGCTCTGCTATGAAGCTGTGTTTTCTTCTAGCTTTCTGGAGTTGGTGCTGAATTACCAAAACCCAGTGTAATTTATTTTTGTGATACTTTGCATCAGCAAAAGGGTATATTTTAGATGCTTGGAACATGCTTTGCTCCAAATTAATGTCTTTCACTGTTTGTCTTCATTTATATGTGTTGTGGGCAACCTTAGTCTTTTCTGTTCCTCTTTCCAAAAGAATAACAAATTTTATCACTTTCTTGTCTGTTTCATTATGGACTATCAATGCTATTCTTCATTTTATATGTAAATGTTCTAATCTTCTGCAGTGATAATCTTATGGTGGAATTGATAGGATGATCCAGACATTGTTATCTCTAAGCTTCTGATGGTAGTGTTCTGCATTTTTATTCTGGAAGTGAGTCACTGTTTTTCATCAATAAGAAAACAAGATTAAAAGGATCATGAATACAGATTATATTTGCAGAGCCTGTGTATTTATCCAATGAATGTCTGTTAAGGATCTATTTTGTGCCAGAAGCTAGGGAAACCCAGAAAGAGATGGGAATTTTCTATATTACTATAAAACTTTGTTTCAAGCAATAACATTCTAATAAGAGCTGACAGGCTCAGTTTTCACAAGGATAGAATGGGGGTGATAAAATACTTATGAATTTTTTGTGAGGAGAAAATAAGATCGTCCCTTTAAAGCATTTATTCTAATATGTGATCTGTAATAAGCACTGTTTGGGCCTGTTTGTTGGTTGTTGTTATATGTTATAGGTTAGCTATTATTGACCATGAGACTTTGCCCACAGGTAAGCTCTAAACTATTTATTTTCATCTGTTTTCTCACCTCTTGTTTTCTCCATATTGCTATCAGGACTAATCTGATTGTGTAACACTACCTCTTTGATATCATCTTTTTTTGTCTTTGAAAACCTTTGTGGTTTCCTGTGTCTAAGTCTCAGATATAAGGATGGTATTTGGCACCTTACCTTCTGACCCTGGCCTTCCTTAACAAACCATCTTCTGTCTTGACCACACACTAGGTTATAAATTATGTGGGCCCAAATAGTTACATTTGGCTGCCTCCAATGTGCCCTTTCTTCTGCCTGTATTTCCTTTTGTAGGCCTTGCCCACTCTTGCCACTTGCAACCTGAAGAAACAAATGTCTGTGACCTACTCAAAAACTCCTCTTATTCTTCCCAGACAGTTTTTCGTGGTTCCTGTTTACTCAGTGACTTTTAGTACTTATCACTATATTAATTACCTATGTCTCTATGTCTCACTAGCTTGTGAGTTCCTTGAGAGCAAAGTCTATAACTCATTATTGTATCACCACCTAGTAGGTACTCAGTGCTGAAATGATGTATTAAAATATGATGTAATTTTATTTTAATTTCAATGTGGTTTTTTTTTTTTTTTTTAAATTCTAGGTTCTTGGTCTTGTCCAAAACATGAGTGTTTTCCAGTGTCCAAAGTGTAAACACAAAACTCATATTTTTGGTGCTGATGGTGCAAAGAAGCTAGCACAGACCCTTGATCTTGATGTTCTGGGTAAGTTGTTCTAGGTTAAGTTCTGCAGTGGAAATTGCAGAAGGGAAGATAGGTCTGAAACTTTGTGATAGTGTCACAGAAAATGATCAGTGGCTTTTGGCTTTGTGTTTTAATTATGTTAGTACAGTGCCATTCTATGTGTTAACCTTTCTTTGGCTTTTTTAGTAGATTTGTTCTACGAACAATGATAATAACTTCTACTAGATAAAAACTGCCTGTAAGTTAAATTTGAGAAGAAAGTTTTGTGGTCCAAGTACAGTGATCTTGAAGCAATATTTTAAATAATGGTTATCAATTTGTTTGCTAAGTGGGCACAAATATTTCAGTATAAACAGATAAATGCAATTTCTATGTCAGTTCTTAGAGCATAAATAAAAATGCCTTCCTGATCACTTCTGTATTTGTCATTTTTCCAGCTTTAAAATGACAGTATTTACTGCTTTCTACAATATTTTTTTATTAGTACATTATAGTTATATATAGTTGTGGGATTCACTTGGACATATTAATAAATGCAATTAACACAATTGGGTCTATTTCAGTACTTCCCCCTTCTTTCTTCCTCTCTCTCACTGCCATCTTCCTCTACTCTATCTATAATCTTTTTTATGTATTTGCTAATGTCTATAAAATATGACACCTGAAATTTATATTATGTACACTGTTCATAGCACTGAATTAAAGAATCAATTTAAATTAGTGAGAAGAACTACAATCATCTTAAGTGAGTAAAACCCAGATTTGGGTTAAAACGAGATTTTTCAAAAATCCACAACTTAACGGATTTTTAGAAAATGTTTTGATATTGTAATTGTGAGTGAGTTTCTGTTCTGGGAAATAGCAGATATTACATTCTGAATAAGGGAGACAGAATATGAATTATTAGTTTTAGGTAGTTAGAAATTAAGATCCCTTAGAGATCAAAGAATTTCAAAACATTCTCTATTATAATTAAATTTCTAAAAGTTAATGTTAAATGTGTTACTGTTATTAAACATTTGCACTATTGGAGCAACTATAATGCTAGGTGAATACTAATGATATATTTTGATACATTGCTATAATCATAGCCCCTAATTATATTCTGCAACTGTTTTCATTAACTAACCTAGAAAGTTCAATTTTCCAAATCTGCATAATGACATAACAGATTGACATTCACTTATATCATAAAGTAAATGTGTAATTATAATGGCATTATTGAATTATGTTGACAATATTGTAATTCCCTAACTTATGAGTGGTGCAATTTTGTAAGTCATTTATTTAGAATTTGAAACATCTCATAAAGAAGCAATCTCTTATTGGGAAGTTACATTTTAACCAATGGCTCACAAGTGTACAGTAGCCTAAAAATGTTATCAGAAACATTGATACAATGATTCAGAAACAGTGATTTCAGATCACAAAAATTGGATAGTTCTGCAGACTGCCATGTCTAACATTATTATGGGAAAATAATTTAGAGTTCCAGCTCAGGACCCATCTCTGCCGCCTTTTAATTCAGTCACAGAATCCAGAGGGTTACCCCTTGAACTAGAGCAGCAGATTCAATTATGAAGAGATTGAGACTGAAATCAAGTAACATCTCCAACCACTATCTATATAGTGGAGGTTTTTATTATATGCTTCCTGAGAACTCTTCAAACTTATAAGTTTCATATAATGGTACATAGATTAGTAAATTGCAAAAGAAAGATGATTCTACTTGATAGAGGGGCAGACAGCTGAAGCAACAGGTTGGCCTACTTTCTCTTGGCTTACTCATCTGCGAACATCAGAAGGTTATTTTGTCGTAGTTTGTTTGGACTACTGGGCCTCTGCATCTTCTCCTCTTGCTGTGTGGCATGATGTATCTATACTGGATATTACAGGGGAAAATAATTTACAAATGTCTCCTAAGCTATTCCTTGCTGAAAGACCTCTAGTGAAAAAGAAATCGAGGCTTCATGTCTTGGTTGACTGCCACATAGACTTCATGTGCTCACATTCAGTTCTTGCCTCTAAATTTTTGTTTGAAATTCCTTTGTCCAAGATTTAACAAATTGAGAATGTCATGACTCAGCTTAATTCAAAGATAGTCATAATACAGTTTAATTCAAATGAGTTCTGTTCAGATTTTATTTATTTTTTTCCCAAAACTTAAATAGTGGAATTCCAAATGCCTGTAACAGACCTCTCTGGTACTAACAAATATCTTGTGGGCTCTTTCAGGAGAGATCCCCTTATACCCCAGTATAAGGGAGACTTCAGATACAGGCCAGCCAGTTGTGTTTTCACAGCCTGAAAGTGATGAGGTAAGTTATGATTTTAAATATTTTTACAGGATATACGCTTTTTGAAAAATAACATTGGGATAATCAAGCTTATCTGTTCATGTTCAGATGGCATATATATAAACAAGGTTTAGTTAACTTGTTCAAAATATATTTAAATTAATCACTGTTTTATATGGCAGGCTGCCAGTGTTGGCTCTAAACTACCAGCTCAATAAATTCACTTATAGAGAATCATCACCCAACCAGTTTTCTCATGAGAAACACAAATAAGAGTCTGTAAAGGGGCTAGGGGTTGTGACTCAGTGACAGAGTACTTGCCTGGCACGTGTGAGGCACTGGGTTCAATCCTTAGCACTGCATATAAATAAATAAAACAAAGGTCTGTTGACAACTAAAAAACTATTAAAAATATGTGAAATATAATGAGATAATTATATTTCAGTATTCCAAGTCCAGTTGATTGTTGAGAGAAGGGAAGCTAATGTAATAAAGTGTTACCTTGGATAAATAAAGAGTGTGCATCATCAGAGAGGTGGAATGCAAAGACTAGTAATGTTTCATTAACTAATATCATTGGGGATACAGTTAATAGATTTTAAAAATTTCCAAAATATAAAATGTTTAAGCAGAAAATCTTTTTATTTTAATCTTTTCAAAGTAGAAGTAAAATGTATCTTTTCTGTCCTAAGTAGTACTTGCTATTTAACTTTAAAAATTGAGTTGTCAACTATAGATCAATTTTGGTGTAGTTTTTGTGCCCCTTTCCTGAATATCCCCAGTCAATCTTATTCTAATAGTTTGTCTTTTTTTTAACCCATTAGCTAATGGGTGTAACCTTATAGTACTATATTATTTTGTCTTTCCATAATCTCTACCCTTTTCATTCTAATTTGCTTTGTCTAATCTTCTGTGAACTGAAAAAATAAAAGATACCAGCTTGGCTAGAGCTATAAATAAAGAATAAATTACACCAAGAATTTTGGATGAGTAAAGTTGATTCATTTTGAGTTATCTCTTTCAGAGGCCCAGGGGCCTTTTACCTTTCTTAAGGGTCAATAGCTATGGCACAGGTGATTGAGTTGCTGGTAACATGATCTTCGAGTAAATACAGCATAGCAGTTAACATTGTTTTACTTTTCTCCACCTTTTAGGATTAAATGTTAAATTATTCTCCATTTATGTATGATGTGTCAAAGTACATTCTACTGTCATGTATAACTAATTGGAACAAATTTAAAAAAAATTAAGACCAAGACCCAAAGATGTGATCACCATTAAGTCAGGACAGTGGCTACTTTGTGAGATGACTAGAAAGGAGTGAATAGAGGATTTCAGGAGCATCAGCAAGTATGGTTCTTGGTCTGGGTTGTGATTACGTATGTTTCCACTAGAAAAGTAATATATTTATGCTTTATGTTCTTTTTATATTCCACAATAAAAACGATTCTTCAAAGACTAAAAAAATGTTGTTTCCTTTTTTAGTCTTGTATAGATAGCTTTCAGATAGCAAAACTTTTATTCTTTTTTAAAATTTATTTACTCTAATTTATTATACATGACAGCAGAATGCATTTCAATTCATAGTACACATATAGAGCACAATTTTTCATTTCTCTAGTTGTACACAAAGTAGTCACATCATTTATGTCTTCATACATGTACTTAGGGTAATGATATCCACCTTATTCTACCATCTTTCCTACACCCATGCCCTCCCTTCCTCTCTCTTCCCTTTGCCCTATATAAAGTTTCTTCATTCCTCCCATGCTCCCCTCCCCATCCCCATTATGGATCAGCATCCACTTATGATAGAAGACATTCAGCCTTTGGTTTTTTGGGGATTGGCTTACTTCACTTAGAATGATATTCTCCAACTTCATCCATTTACCTGCAAATGCCATGATTTTATTCTCTTTTAATGGCGAGTAAAATTCCATTGTGTATATATACCACAGTTTCTTTATCCACTTATGAATAAAGGCATCTAGTTTGGTTCACAATTTAGCTATTGTGAATTGTGCTGCTACAAACATTGATGTGGCTGCATTACTATAGTATGCTGCTTTTCAGTCCTTTGGGTATGAACAGAGGAGTGGGATAACTGGGTCAAATGGTGGTTCCATTCCAAATTTTCCAAGAAATCTCCATACTGCTTTCCATATTGGCTGCACCAATTTGCAATCCCACCAGCAATGTATGGTTGTGCCTTTTTCCCCACATCCTAGCCAACACTTATTGTTTGTATTCTTAATAGCTGTCATTCTGCCTGGAGTGAGTTGAAATCTTAGAGTAGTGTAAAACTATAATTCTTAATTGCTTTCATAATTAAAATCTGACAATCCCAACTACTATAGGTGTATTTTATAAATGTAGTATATGAAAAATTCCAAAATTGAAGGATTTTTTAAAAAATTACACACGTTCAAATGCTTCCCAAGAACAGAATATTTAGACATCCCACAGTGACTCCTTATAAATAAGAAAAGTTACTTACTAGTTTATTTCAATTATGGGTTTTGATTTTTAAATATTTTTCCACCTATTCATTTTTTTTTCTTTGAAATTCTCCAAAAGCAAGACACATCACAGTGATGTTAGAGGAATATAATATAAGAGAACATGTAACAGTCATCCAAAGATAGTTAAGATGATTTGAAAGTCTAAACAACTGTGTTTGTGGAGTTTTTTGGAGTTACATATTTTTACAATATGATCTACATTTGCATAAATATTAGACCCATTATTTTACTGTTTCTGGGTAACATTTCTAGAGTTGTAGGACAGCCTAAACCTTTATAGTTTAGGCTAACTTTGATTTGGTGAGGTTATTGTAAAAATGGTGAGAATTTCATGTAAGTATAGGAAGATATCTGATCAATTTTTTTAGACATGGCCATAAGAAGGAAAAAATAATAATATGTTGTATCTTTCCATGGAAGATATTACTTCCTACTCATGGTTTGCAGATATTAGTTATTACTAGTCATCTTCTTAATAATAATGTTAATTATAGTGTGCTAGACACTGTCAGGCATTTTATTTACATTATTTCAGTCCTCACAAATCCTCACAAAAAATTAATGTGTAAATAGCCCCGTTATTGCAGATGAGGAACCTGAGGCTTATCGAATTTAGATAATTTTTCCAAGGTTACAGAGGTATTAAATTGTAAGGTGTGATTAAAAGACAAGTCTATTCCTTTCAAATGTTAGCGTCTTTCCAGTATATCAACTTCTGGGTCCTGTATTATAGCCAGTATTTCTTCAGTTTCTTCTATAGTGCTTCAGTATATTGAATACATTATTTTATTTGATTCTCATAGCATATTTGGGAGATAGGTATAATAATCTACATTATTTTAGATGAATAGCAGGGGTTCATTTACATTAAGGAAGCTTGTCTAAGGTAGTACTGAAAGCCAGTTCCACGCTCACCTCTGATGTACAGCCTATGCATTCTCTTCCCAACGCATTTGTCTGCTTCACTTTCTAATAACTGCAAGGTTAGTTCAGTGTCTGTTGTGTGTATAAGCTGAGTTTCAGTTCAAGTCTGTTCATAATATCACAGAGCTTAGAGAAGAGGATAAGCAGACTCTACCCCTTGGATTGCCGTGGCATGCACAGCTGCAGGGCCTAACATGATCTTCACATGGGTCTGAGAATCCCCTGAAATTAAATCCAGAATGTGTGAAGAAACATTTTTCTGGGGAACTGAACAAGAACTTTTGTTAAATTCTCAAAGGGGATCTCTGCATGGAAGGAAAAAACTAAAGCTGAGTCAGCGCAGAGATTCATCACCAAGTTTGCCAGTTTCTAAGTGTAACCTGAAGCAATTTCCCTAACCTCTTGAACCTTTCTCTACATCTATAAATTTATGTCATAATGAGGATGAAATGAAATAATAATGTGAAAATACTTTGAAAAATGCCAAATAGAATACAACTGTACTTATTAACTTCTGAAACTTGCATCTAAGATGTCATGACACGAAATGTCTTTTCTCTTCCCTTTATTAAAGGGCTGAGCCCACTTATGCCCATTCCCTTACATAACACTAGATAAATGTCACTCTCCATTGGCATTTGAAATTCACAGTGGCAGAATTTGAATTTTGAAATGAGAGTAGAGTTCCCAGCTTCAGTGTTAAAGAAGTTAACTCCTGAAGGTTAGGAAGTTGTAACTGAATCTTGGAATCTGCATCTTTCTAGTTAGTCTCATAATGAGTTTTCCCTGCTCATAAAACTCTTTCCTTTTCCTCTACAAACTGAAATGGAAATTCACTTCCAGAAAGTAATCACAACACTTTCAATAGATCTTGTGGTATTGGCAAAAGCTCAGTGCCCATTCTACCTATATACCTTCATTTAAAGAATAAAGGGAGAATTTACTTGCCAACATAAACTTCCACAAAAGTTGATAGAATGGAAACTATAAAATTAGTTGTTGCTTCACTCCCGTGTCCTGCGCAAACGGTGGGAATGGGGTTCCTCTTGGTGGAATGGGCTGGCTGCGAAATAAAGACTAAGAAAAAAAGGTTGTGTGACCAAAAAAACCACAGAACACAGGAAATGTTTTTAGAAAGGACAAGCTAGCCGACCTTAGGATGGAGCTTGCACACCGAAAAGAACAAAATGGAGCTCCCGCTTGCTTTATTTATAGCAGGGAACATCGAAGGTTTTTCATGGAATGTTCTTTGCCAAATAAGGTAGGAGGTGGGCTGTCAGGTGCTAACGGGTTACACCCAACTTCTGAGCTATGAGGAGGGGTCTTCTTCATAGAGCGGAGATAGAGGTCATGTGCCTTGGTCAGTCTAATGCGTGCAGGGGAGCAGTGGATGGATCCCAAGGAAAAACCTAAGTCTCCATGGCTTGATGTAATTCATGAGTGGCTCCCCACAGTTGCTCATTAGCCCCTTAGCCCTACACTTTTTTGTTTGCTTTTAGAGGTTGATCCACAAGCAAAATTACTAATCAGCAAAGTTTCATCTTTTGTTTTTGATTTCCTTCTTAATCCACATTCCCTTCTATCCCATCACTCCCTCCTCTAGCACCAACTGTCAGAACTCTCAGTTCTCTACCCATAGAATACTTTAAAGGCACTAAGGAGTTAACATTCCTGACAACATTTAGCTTTCAGAAGAGGCAAACACTAAAAGCAGTGATTAATTTAAAGGTGTGAATTTTAGTGAATTTGAGATATCATTGGAAAAGTTGGAAGGACTTGTAGCACCAATTAAAAGCACTGACAGGCTGCTATGGACCCAGCAAATGGCCAAACCCTATGCATACACACACCACTTAGGGAAAAGGAGGAAAACTCCAAATGTGAGTGGCATTAACAGCCAGGGAAAGCAATAGAGGAAGGTCGGGGTGGGGGGGAAGGTGATTACTTAGAAGGTAGAAACGCAATAGCATGGCCTCATGCAGGTCAGAATATAATTGTTGATTCAACTAAAACTGTCTTTGCCCTTGACTGAGACCAGGATACAAGAAATGGGCCCATGATTGACTGATAATTTTGTGGCTTTATCCTTTCTATCAAGTACAAATATTAGGTGCAGAAAAATGTGCTATAAGAAACTTGTGGTAAAGATTTACAAATGTAAGTGAAAACTTTATTGTCTCGTATTTTTCAAAGTATCACCTCACATTCTTAATATGAAATGACCATGCATGACAAATTAAAACTTCAACATCTAAAGACGAAGGAAACTTCCATAAACTTGTTGCATATTGGTTTCTCCACTGTTGCAGACAAATAGGTTCTATATGTATATTTGTGCTTCTAGGCGGCCTAATAAAGAGACCTAGAGTAGAAAGGAATGATCGGTTGTGTTGAGTTGATGGAAGAAGAGAGTGTTTGGGTAATCTCAGTCAAATCTTTTACATCTGATGTATGTGTGACCTTTTTGCCAGATATGTATTAAACAAAAAGGAGAAGTTTAGTTTAATTATTCCTCAGGTGGGAAAAGTGCTCAAAGGGCATGTTAATATGAGCTCTTCAATGAGATTGCAAATTTCTCAAGTGTATGATGATAATAGCAGCAGCTCCTCATAAATCCTATCTGCTTCCTCTGTGCCAGCACTCCACATGCCTTATTCTCACTTAATATTCCCCCAAGCCCTTTTAGGTAAATATATTTTATAGCCATTTTACAGATGTGAAAAACAAGACTAGAAGGGTCAAGTAACCTACCAGTTCTTCACCCTCAAGCTATTCTGCTTCCCTTTATATCATTACATCCCACAGTATGGGGGAAAAGTATTTGTAAGGATGATGAGTGAAAATTAACACATTAAGTTTGAGAAAAATATTTTAAAGTACAAGTTATTTCCATTTTAAACAAAAATGATTGATTCTATAAAATATAACAGAGTGAAACCATTTTTAGACTATTCATTATGATTATAATTACTTGTGTTGTGAGTAACTGCTTAATATATGGTATAGTAGAAAGAGCTGGGCATTAGAGTGAGTTGGACCCAGTGTGAGTGTTTTCCAATCTGCTGATATTAGGACCTTGAGCAAACAACTTCCAGTTTCTTCATATAAGTTGAACCCATGATGCTTGTTTTACATGACTAAGTGTGAAGTACTTGATATAGTAGGTACTCAGTAAAAAACATTTAACTTATCCATGTTTAGAAAGCTTCTTTTTTTTTAAGAACTTTTAAGATGAAATTTTAACAGTTTTCTTGTAAAACTAAAACATAATTCAACTCTTAGGGTTCAGGCAGTCTCTAAAAATGAAGATATCTGAAGCATCCTTAATACATTTCATCAAGTCAGCAAACACACCTCAAATATATCTTTTTATTGTGCGGAACTGAGGGGTTGATCATCTAGGTTCAAAGCCCAGCTCAGTATCTACTAGCATTAATGCTCTAGATGGACTCTTCGCTTTTCTGGGTCGTGATTTCTCATCTGTAAAGTGAGAATAATGACAGAATTTACCCCCATGATAACTATGTAGATAAATGAAATACTTGCCAAATATTAAGTACTCAGTAAATTTTAGCTGTTATCACTGATACATAGTATAAGGTGCATGATGTAAATATATTAATGTAGACATCAATAGTTTTAGAAAATCTTACTGTTTGTTTTGTAGTTGTGTTTTATGAGTAGGGTAAGTCAAGAAAGTAATATTTGCATGGCAATTAGTTTTTAAAATTTATGAAATTCAAATACTATGATCATTGTTCTAACTAGGACACATGGGCTTTGGTTTAATTTGTGGCCCACTCTGTGGCTTAGAAGCTTCTCTTAGTAATTCATTGCACTGCATATCCCAGTGATGAAGAGTGTAACACTGAACCAGAAATTCTTGGATGACACCCAAAATTTGCTAGGTAAAAGAGCCCACAGGTACTCAGTGCTGGTGTTACAAACCATTTAGAATGAAGAAAATGCTTTCTAAAGATAAACCATAGGGTGGTGATAAATAATCCTCCTTAAAATGACTAAGACCTCTATGCCAAAGAAGTTCCGGTACTATCTAACTCAGGATTATCAACTTATCAGAGGAGGAAGGTATAATTTTTCTACAACTACACTGGGTTTCTAGTGTGTTGACACTAGGATTAGAGTTTGAAAAACAGTAATTGCTGGTTCTACATATTTTTTCAGAAAGTCACCTTCCAAATAATTACCATAATCTAAAATCCTTTCTCCCCTGCCCCACCTGTAATATACACAGCATTATCTCCTCCCTACTGAATTTCTTCCTCTCAGCCAACCTTTTTGCCATCAAATACAATGGGCATCTATGACAAACAGTTCATGAGTCATTCAGTGTCTGCTGGGAGAAATGTGGAACAAATGAATCTCTTCTTTTCCAGGCTAAAGCCTACCTGAGGATTGCTGTGGAAGTGGTCAGAAGATTGCCACCACCTCCAGAATGATTCCCTGTGTGCCCTGGAAATTGTCCTCGTATTTGATCAGAAAGAGACCTTTGGAAACAAGCACTGTGGTGGTAGAACCTTCAGAAATAATAGCAATCATGATTGTTTTATTTCTAAGGAAATAATGTCTTATTGTACATTTGATTTGCTAAGCTATGACCCACAGCTAAAATTCTCATGTATCAATGCTAATTGCTATATATTTAGGATTTTTTTTTTTTTTTTTTTTTTTTTGGTGTCAACTGCACCAAACTGCTTTTAGTTTTATTGAACTACATCTTGAGGAATCATGGGTTTATGATGTTATAATCCCAACATGAGAGAGAACTACACTCTTCAGGATAGCAGAGTTAATCATTTAAAGGATGTACTAAATTTGTACATGGACACAAATGTAATGCCTCCCCTCCAAGAAATTTGGTCTGCATTTAAATACTGTCTATAGTATTATCTTGGACATATTTTTAATAAAGTTGAGCCTCTGCTTCCATCAAGACCAGACTCTTACCCCAGACTTAACGAATCTGCATCTCCAGGAATAGGGCCTGGCATGTGTATTATGAAAATTTGAATTTGTCATGGCAATAATAGAAATAAATAAATAATATTTATCAGTGCTTTCTATGTGTCCTCACATTCTTCCATTCATATGAATGGAATACTATTCATTTTACAAATGAAGACACTGAGGTATAGGAAGGTTAAGTGTGTTGCCAAGGGTTACTATTTCTAGCTAGTGATGAAGCTGGGATGTGAACTTGGGTAGCTGGCTACTGAATTCCTCCTTTTGTACACCAGTGTGCATTTGTTAATTTCAAGAGTAATATATTCTTCAATGTGACCATGAACCCCCCTCCACCACTACCTTTTAGGAACATTTCAGGAGTTCATGTTTCAAATAATATGCTTTGAAAAACATGTATCTTATCTAGTTAAGGCTCAGTCAAGGACTTTGCAAGGTCAGGTAAGAGATAGTTGTAAAACTGCAAGTACTGATAAGAATGAGTCATTATTGTCAGTTATAAGGAAGTGGTCTAGGATATTTGGCAAATGCTTTGATGTCCTTTGCTCTGTGGTTATCAGCCAGAAAGTTGGGAAAAGAGTTGCATATCATTATAAACACATTTTTAGGCAACACCCTGTATTGCTATTCAAAGGCGCTTTATGTGTAAGAGCCAAAAATAACCCAAAATTTCTTGAATGGGTGAATGGATAAGCAAATAGTGGTACATGTATACCTTAAAATATGACTCCACAGTTAAAAATGAACAAACTATGGATATGTGCAATATCTTGGGTGAATTCCAGATAATTATGCATGGTGAAAAACTCAATCCCTTTCAACATTCTTGAAACAACAAGATTATAGAAATGGAAAACAGATTACTGGCAACCATGTTATAGAGGGAAGGGGACAGAGGGAATTGAATGTGGCTATAAAAGGGCAGTAGGAGAGATCTGTGTGATGATGGAGATATTCTCTATTGTGATTCTTTGATGTCAGTACCTTGCTTGTGATATTGAACTACAGTTTTGCAAGATGTTACTATTGGGTGAAATCAGATTAAGGACAAATGGAATCTATATTGTTTCTTGCAACTGTATATAAATTACAATATGTCTAAATAAAAATAAAAGTCCAGTTAAAAGGAACATGTGCTGCTGTATGTGAACTGAAATTTGGGGACCACTTATTCATACTAATTTATATCATGAGTAAAACCTTTGTGGACACAATAATCATCATTCATCACTGAGAAGGAAATAATGACTTAAAGTTGCAGATGGTTATTTTTATTGTTAATTTAGGAAGGAAACAATAAAGATGACCATTGAGCACTTCTGCATACAAAAAGCAAGTACTTAAACTAAACTCTGAAAAACAGGATTTTAGCAAGATTTAGAGGAGCTTTATGTGCGATAATCTGGAACATTTAGTGTAGAAATGGGAAAAGTAGTCTCTACATATGACTGTCCCCTCTTCTCCTTCACTTAATTAGTGTCTACAGATGCTTCAGAGAAAGTTATTGGGAAAAACATGGAGATGGATTATACGTACAGATTTAGAAGTGGAAGGAGGGAAATAAGCCATAAAAGCAAGAAGTAAAAAGCCTTGAGGTCAATCCCCAGTACCACCAAAAAAAAAAAAAAAAAAAGATTTAAAGAGCTCTCTTCAAAGATAAGACTCGAGCATAGCTAGTCTGCTTGTCTTCCTGTTAAGGAGGAATGTTTCTTTCTTTCTTTTCATGTGTCTATATAGAGTGTTAGAGAATGACCATTCTGCTATCCAAGGGAGAAAGTAGACTTCCTTACTTGTTGCATTCCAGGAAAGAAGCTGTGACTCATCCTTAGGGAAAATCTCTTCCCAATGCCCTTTATGTTCTTTGACTTCAGCCAAATTCTAAGATTCCTAAGGCAGGCTACAGGGAAAACTGAAGTCTCCCTTCTCTGCTTTGGACTTAAGTAGGTAAATCCATCTAAGTTAGTGTTTGGGTATTTCATAGCCTACTGTGGTCACTTATCTTTGAATCCAGCTTTTGTGCATAGTAAAGCCAACATTTACATATGCCTTTATCTGAAATCTGCATCTCTCAGTTCCACATAAGGAAAGAACCCCAAACCCCTGCCTTACTTCAAGAAAATGCAGAATATCTTTATTGACTCCTAGACAGAACTCTAGAGTGTATTAGAGGTTAGCCAGTCCCACTCCTCCATTTGAAGCACATATAGTAAAAAGAAAGCTTACCACAGGGCAAAAACTTTTTTAGGGGGTTGCGGAGATTCTCACATAGTAAAATACATACGCTGGAAAATGCTGAAGTCACAAATATACAGCTTCAGTGATTATTCACAAAGTGAACATTCACATGACTACCAGCCAGGCTAAAAAGTAGAACCCTGCCAGCATCCAGAAGCCCAGGGGTTTCCTTCAGTCACTACCCCTCTGCCCATGCAGAGCTAACCCACTGCTGAGGTCTTAATACTTAATCTGTGCCTTAAACATTAGAGTTGGCCTATTCTTTGAAACTTATATTAAGTAGAATCATATATAAAGCTTTAATAAAAATTTAATTTTTAAAAAAATGTTTGGGGCTGGAGTTGTGGCTCAGTGGCAGGCAGCTTGCCTCACATGTATGAGGCACTGGGTTTGATCCTCAGCACCACATAAATAGGTAGGTAGGTAGGTAGGTAGGTAGATAGATAGATAGATAGATATACTGTATCCATCTACAACTAAAAAAAAAATCTTTTTTAAAAAAGAATGTTTTGGCAATGCATGATTTTTTGCATTTTCATTTTAAATTCGGGGGTAGCTTACAAAGTCCAAAAGCAACAATGACAAACTACTGAGGAGAATTTGAGTTTTTCTTAGGTAGGAGAAAATCAGAAAAAGCATCATACCCACATTTGCAACAAGAAAAAAAACTGATCCAGGTGTGGTGGCACACAACTGTAATCCCAGCAATTGGGGAGGCTGAGGTGGGAGGATCACAATTTTGAAGGCAGCTCCGGAAATTTAGTGAGGCCCTAAAAATCTTAGTAAGACTCTGTCTCAAAAAATAATAAAGACTGGGGACGTAGCTCAGTGGTAAAGCACCCTTTGGTTCGATTCCCAGTGTGTCCCCCACCAAAAAATCTGAATGAACTACAGAATTACAAATTGTCTTTTTAAAATAATAATTATTAATACATTTTAATTCTACAAATTAAATGAATTTCAAGAGTGTCATTTCCATACATGTGCATTTTATGCTTTGATTATCTCTACCTCCCCACTGCCTTTGTCCTCCCATCTCTCCTCTCTTGCCCTGGTCTTATTCCCCTTCCCTAATATTCCCTTTTCTGCTTTAGTGATTCTGTTTTTTTGGTTCTTTTACTTTTCACATGAGAGAAAATATGCAATACTTATCTTTCTGTTCTTGCTTGTTTTGCTTAATGTGATGACCTCCAGTTCCATCTATTTTCCTACAACTGACAAGATTTCATTCTTTATGGCTGAATAATACTCCATTATGTATACATCCCATATTTTTAATCCATTCATCTGTTGAGGGGCATATCTAGGTTTATTCATATTTTGGCCATTGTGACTAGTGCTACAATAAACATAGGTATGCTGACTTCATCTCCTTTAGGTATATGTACCCAAAAGTGGTATACCTGGATCATATGGTAACTGTTATTTAGTCTTCTGAGGAACCTTGATACTGTTTTCCATTGTGGCTGTACTAATTTACATTTCCACCAACAATGTATAAGGAAGGGTTTCTTTTTCTCCACATCCTTACCAGTATTTTATTTTTTTTTAATAATAACAACTCTGAAAAGGGTGAGAAAGAATCTCAGTGAAGTTTTGATGTGCAGTTTCCTGATGGCTCAAGATGTTGAGCATCTTTATTTCATATATTTACTTCTTTATTAAAAAAAAATTTTAGATGTAGATGGGCACAATGCCTTTATTTATTTATTTATTTATTTATTTATTTATTTATATGTGGTGCTGAGGATCAAACCCAATGCCCCACACGTGCTAGGCAAGTGTCTACCACTGAACCACAACCCCAGCCCCATATTTACTACTTTTGAGAATCATTTGCCCAGTTATTGACTGGATTTTTCTTTTGTCATTAATTTTTTTTGAGTTCTGTATATATTCTGGATATTACTGCTCTGTCAGATGAATAGCTGGCAAAGGTTTTCTACTATTCTGTGGGTTTTCTCTCCACTCTGCTGATTGTTTCCTTTGCTGTACAGAAGCTTTTGAATTTGATGTAATCCCAGTCGTCAATCCTTGGTTTTATTTCCTAAGCTATTGGAATCTTATTCGGGAAATCATTGCCTGTGCTAATACCTTGAAGGGAAAAATATATCCCTATATTTTTTCTCTAGTAGTTTTTAAAGTTTCAGAACTCCATTCAGGTCTTTGATCCATCTTGAGTTGATTTTTGTACAGGGTGAGAAATGTGGCTCTACTTTCTTTCTTCCACATGTCGATATCCAGTTTTCCCCACATCATTTGTTGAAGAGGATATCTTTTCTCTAACATATGTTCTTGGCACTTTTGTCAAAAACACAGGTGGCTGTAGGTGTGCGCATTTATTTCTGGGTCCTCTATTCCATTTCCTTAGCCTAAGTGTCTGTCTCTATGCCAGTACCATGCTGGTTTTATTACTATGGCTCAGTAATATATTTTGAAATCAGATCTTATGATGCCTCCCAGCATCTCCTGACTATGATTGATGTTGGAGTCTAACAGAAAAGTTTGACAACATGCTTGAGGAAACAAGGGATTTTAGAAAAGTGATGGAAGCTAAAAACAAATCAAAATGCTAGAAATGAAAAAACAGCAACAGATGAAGAACCCCTTTGGGCTCATCAAGTAAACATGATAAAGAAAGAAATATGAATTTGAAGACAGATGAACAGGAAACACCCAAATTTGGATACAAAGAATAAAAAGTTAAAAGCACACACAGCATGCAAGAGTGGGGGATAATTGGTACCTCATAAGAAGAGGAGAGGGACACTGAACAAACAAAACATTTAAAGGAAACTACTAGATTTCCAGAAGGTATAAAACTACAAATTCAGAAAGGTGTCAACAAGTTTTTTTTTAATCTAGACACTTTGTATTGAAACTGTAGAAAAACAGAGAAAGAGAAAATGATGAAGCAGTAAAATAAAAATGTTACATATAAACAAAATAATTACAGCAGATTTGCTGTAAGTCATAAGAGATATGTTTAAAGTACTAAATTGACAAACACAACTGTCAATCCAGAATTCTATGCCAATGAAAACATTCAAAAGGTAAGATTCATTTCAGAAAACAAAAGCTGAGACAGTTCATTTACAATGCACTACACTGCCATAAATGTAATAGGAAGTTCTTTGGGTAGAAGAAAGAGAACACCAGACACACACTCTGATCTATGTGAGGAAATAAGAATCTCTGAAAATGGTTCAAATGAAGGTAAATACAAGAAACACTTATTTCTTATTTGTAAATATTCTAAAAGACAATTGACTAAATATAAATAGTAACAATGTATTATGAGTTTATAGCAAGTGGCAACAATAACACAGGAGATGAGGAGCATATACTAAGAGTATGCTGTTATAAAATTCTGACACTATACAAGAAATGATGGTATATTATTTGAAGGTAGATTGTGAGTAATGAAAGCTAAACATTGTAAATTTAAAAACAGCTATTAACAGTTTTAAAATAAAGTTAAGTAACTGACCAGCAGTAGAGAGAAAACAGAGTAATAAAAATACCTAGTCCAAAAGCAAGCAGAATTAGAGGTACAAAAGAAATACTAGAACAAATAAAAAATAGCAAGATGGCAGATTTTAATCCAAATATATTCATAATTTCAATAAATAAAAATGTCCCAAACATATTAATTAAAAGACAAGAGACTGTCAGTTTGGATAAAAAAAGAAAGACCCAATTATATACTGTCTAAAAGAAAGCAATTTTTTTTCCTTTCCTTCTTTTGAGACTCATTATGTTTTTCGTTGCCTTAGGCTGGTCTCCAACTCCTGGGCTCAAATGGTCCTCCTGCCTCAGACTCTGGAGGGGTTGGGATTAAGTCATGAGCCACCACACCTGGATAAGAAAACCATCTTAAATAACAAGATAAAAAAAGATGGAAACAAATGCACTATAAATAGTGAAAGGTAGAGGGCTGGGGCTGTAGCTCAGTGGCAGAGCACTTGCCTAGCATGTGTGAGGCACTGGGTTTAATCCCCAACACCACATAAAAATAAACAAATAAAAGTGTTGTGTCCATCTACAACTACAAAAAACAAAGGTGGAATGACTATAACATCAGATACTAAAGAGCAAAAAGTATTACCAGGGATGTAGAAAGACATTACATAATGATTGATAAAGAAGATAAACAAGAAGATGTAGCAATACTAAATATCCACCTAACAAAACAGGCTTGAAATATAAGGAACAAAAATAGAACTAAAATTAAATAAATTTGCAATTATAGTTGGAGACTTCAATATGTATCTCTCAGTAATCAATGGGACCAGAACAGACAATTAGTAAGGATTATAAGACCTAAACAAAACCAAACACTTATAGGCTACTCCACCCCCAAACAAGCAGAATACATATTATTTTCCCATGCATGTGGGATATTTAACAAGTTAGACCATATTCCAGGCCATAAACATACTTAAGCACATTTAACATAACAAATCGTATAAAATATTCATAAAAGAATTATAGAAAATAATAACAAAAGGATATCCAAAAATTCCCAAATATGTGAAAACAATTTGGGGAATCCAAGATGGCGGGCCAGAGAGAGCCAGCATTCTGTGTCTCTCTGTGACCTGAGACTTAAGTAGTGAGAATACTGCTTCTCTGTGAGCAATATTCCTGCTTCCATGCAATAATCATGGCCAACGTGCCTGTCCAGGGCCCCAGGTCTCAGCGTCAGAGTAGGTCTCCCAACTGCTCGCCCACACAGGACTACCTGGTACCCAAGAGGGACAATCATCAGCGGCATAGAACTTTTGGCCACCCACCCGAGCAGAAATCACCAACCCCACTCCCACACAAGACACCCAGCAGCTTTCCACATACAGGAATTCCTGCCACCACTCCTGTATGAACCCCCATCTATCAGCGTAGGGCTCGGCCGGTTGCCACCATCTTGGGGCTCTACAGCAGCGGACACAGGCCCCTATGCGCAGTAGCCTGCCTGCACGCCAGAACTTCACACAGGCTCTGAAGTCAGCCGACGGCCACTCACTGCAAGGCACAGAGCTCCTCTCTGAACTCAACGACCAATGCCATCACTCGGCTCCCTGCACCCTACCTGACAGCTCACTGCTGAAAGCAGGCGCCTCCATCTTGGGTCACCTTCATCACCCTCAGTGGGGGGCAACTCCCAGTTTGGAACTCCGGCTGGCCAGGTACCCAGTTTCTAACTCCCCCCTCTCCCTAGAAGCTACTACCCTGGCACAGTGACATCCTGGTTACCTTCACCATCCTGAGGGTGGAGATAAAAGCTAACAACAGACAACCCCACCTATTGGATAAGAAGGGAAGCAGGAAAGATGCTGATTTCCAACCAAAACAATCCCTGTGTCTTCCTTCAAGATTTTTTTTTCCCTCTCTCCATTCTCCCACCCTCACATCCCCAATATATGTGATGTGAAACCAAGTACTTTGCATGAATTAGGATTTTGAGGACTGGGGCATCTGAATAGTATATTCTAGTTGTGTTGTATATCCTTTTTTTTTTTTCCTTTTTTTCCCTACCAATTTTTACTATTTTAACATTTTTTATTTTTCTTTATATATGTGTGTTTGTTTTATGTATTCTTTCTTCCCACTTACTTGTCTACCCAAAATTACTTCCTCTCTCTTCTTTTGCTATTAATCATCTTCTTTAGATTTCTCTTTCACACTTCCTAAGATATAACAACTCTATATCCTCACCTCCTACCTCCTCAGCATATCATCCTACTCCTCTCTCCTGATTCTTGTCCACCATCAGAAACTGTAACCCCTTTTACAAACCTACTGAGTATATTGTAGATAATAATTGAATTCACCATTTCTTACATTGTGACCAAACTGTAAACATCTTATTAGCAAACATTTGTTTTTTAGGGTGTATGTTGTTTATATTGGGATCTGATAACATTGTTCTTCACCTCAAAGGAGAGGTATTGGATCCTTACAGGGGCATTATAAGCCTATAGGGTAAAAATGGTTACACCTTGGATTCACAGTGCTGAAACGGAAGACACACAAGCAATTTGAAAAGACAAGAGAAGAAAGTGCCCCAAACAAATCAAGATACCACATTATCAAAATCCATGGCCAGCACAGCAGAAGAAATGACAGAAGGATATCAGGATGTACATAATTAAAGTGTTCTGCGAATTAAAGCTGATAAAGAAGAGCAAATACAGGCAGCAAAAGATCATTTTGACAAAGAGCCACATGAGCAAATATAGGAAGCAAAAGATGACTTCAATAGGGAGATAGAGGTTCTTAAAAAAACCAAACAGAAATCCTTGAAATGAAAGAAACAATAAACCGAATTTAAAGTTCAATTGAAAGCATCACCAACAGATTAGACTACTTGGAAGACTGGACCTCAGAAAATGAAGACAAAATATATAATTTTGAAAAGAATGTAGAACACACATTGAAAATGGTAGGAAACCGTGAGCAGAACATTAAAGAAATATGGGATAGCATAAAAAGACCAAATTTAAGATTGGGATAGAGGACGGTATAGAGTTCCAAACCAAAGGAATAAGCAACCTATTCAATAAAATAATATTTGAAAATTTTCAAAACATGAAGAATGAATTGGAAAACCAAATTCAGGAGGCTTACAGGATACCAAATATACAAAATCACAACAGCCACACCAAGGAACATTATAATGAAAATGCCTAACATACAGAATAAGGAGAGAATATTAAAAGCCAAGGTAAAAAGGAGTCAGATTACATATAGGGGAGACCAATTAGATATGTGCAGATTTTTCAACCCAGACCCTGAAACCTAGATGATCCTGGAACATATATCAAGCTCTGAAAGAAAATAGATGCCAACCAAGAATCTTATATCCAGCAAAATTAAGCTTTAGATTTGATGATGAAATAAAAACCTTTCATGATAAACAAAAGTTAAAAGAATTTACAACTAGAAAGCCTGCACTACAGAACATTGTCGGCAAAATATTCCATGAAGAGAAATTGAAAAGGAACAATGAAAATTAGCAAAGGGAGGTATTACACTAAAGGAAAAACTAATCAAAGGAGAAACAAAATCAAGTTAAATACCAAAAATAAACAAAAATGGCTGAGAATAAAAATCATGTCTCAATAATAACCCTGAATGTTAATGGCCTAAACTCGCCAATCAAAAGACATAGACTGGCTGATTGGATTAAAAAAAGATCCAATAATAGTCTGCCTCCAAGAGACTCATAGGAAAAGACATCCACAGTCTGAAGGTGACAGTTTGGGACAAATCATACTAACTCACATGGACTGCAGAAGCAAGCAGGGGTTTCCATCCTCCTATCAAATAAAGTAGACTTCAAGCCAAAGTTAATCAAAAGGGATAAAGAAGGATATTTCATACTGCTTAAGGGAGCCATTCATCAACTAGACATAACAATGATAAATTTATATGTCCCAAACAATTGAGCATCCATGTTCATCAAACAAACTCGATTCTCAGGTTCAAGAGCCAAATCGACCACAACAAAATAATTCTGGATGACTATAACCCACCTCTTTCACCACTGGATAGATCATCCAAACAAAAGCTGAACAAAAACTATAAAACTCAATAATATAATCAGTAACTTAGACTTAACTGACATATATAGAATATTTCATTCTTCAAAGAACGAATACACTTTCTTCTCAGCAGCATGGATCCTTCTTTAAAATAGACCATATATTATGCCACAAAGCAACTGTTAGCAAATATAAAAAATTAGAGATACTACCCTGCATTCTATCAGATCATAATGGAATAAAATTAGAAATCAATGATAAAAAAAAAATAAGAGGTACTCCAACACCTGGAGATTAAATAATATGCTATTGAATGACCAGTGGGTTGCAAAAGATATCAAGGAGGAAAAAATTCTTAGAAGTAAATGAGAACACAGATACAATGTATCAAAATCTCTGGGACACTATGAAGGCAGTAATAAGAGGAAAGTTCATTGTATGGAGTTCATTTCTTAAAAGAAGAAAAAAGTCAACAATAAATGACTTAACATTTCAACTCAAAGCTCTAGAAAAAGAAGAACAAATCAACACCAAAAGCAATAGAAGACAGTAAATAATTAAAATTAACGAAATTCAAACAATTGACAAAACAAAAAGTTGGTTCTTTGAAAAAATAAATAAAATTGACAAACAGCCATGCTAATGAAGAGAAGAAGGGAAAAAAACTCAAATTACTAATATATGTGATGAAAAAGGAAATATTACAACAGACACTACAGAAATACAGAGGTTAATTTGAAATTATTTTGAAAGCTTGTACTCCAATAAAATATAAAATATCAAAGGCTTTGACAAATTTCTAGAGTCATATAATTTACCCAAATTGAATCAGGATGATATACACAATTTAAATAGATCAATTTCAAGCAATGAAATAGAAGATGCCGTCAGAAGCCTACCAACCAAGTAAAGCCCAGGACCAGATGGATACAATTGAGTTCTATAAGACCTTTAAAGAAGAAGTAATACCAATACTCTCCAATTTATTTCAGGAAGTAGAAAAAGAGGGAGCACTTCCAAACTAATTCTATGAGGCCAATATCACCCTGATTCCAAAAACCACGCAAAGACATATCAAATAAAAACCTCAGACCAATATCTCTAATGAACATAGATGCGAAAATTCTCAATAAAATTCTGGCAAATCGAATACAAAAACATCAAAAAGATAGTGCACCATGATCAAGTGGGGTTCATCCCAGGGATGCAAGATTGGCTCAACATATAGAAACCAATAAATGTAATTTACCACATCAATAGACTTAAAGATAAGAACCATATGATCATCCCAATAGATGCAGAAAAAGCATTTGACAAAACACAGCGCCCCTTCATGTTCAAAACACTGCAAAAACTAGGGATAACAGGAACATATCTCCACAATGTAAAACTAACTATGCTAAATCCCAGGCCAACATCATTCTAAAGAGAAAATTGAAAGCATTCCCTCTAAAACTGGAACAAGACAGGGATGCCCACCTTTACTACATCTATTTAACATAATTTTTGAAACACTGGCCAGAGCAATTAGACAAACAAAAGAAGTTAAAGGGACAGATATAGGAAAAGAAGAATTCAAATTAGCATTATTTGCCAATAATATGATCCTATACCTAGAAAACCCAAAAAAATCCACCAGAAAACTTCGAGAATTAGTAAATGAATTCAGCAAAGTAGCGGGATACAAAATCAACACCCATAAATCAAAGGCATTTCTATATATCAATGACAAATCTTCTGAAGGGGAAATGAGGAAAACTATCCCATTTAAAATAGCCTTAAAAAAAATACTTGGGAATCAAACTAATGAAAGAGGTGAAAGAACTCTACAATGAAAACTACAAAATACTAAAGAAAGAAATTAAAGAAGACCTTAAAGGATGGAAAGATTTCCCTTGTTCTTGGTTAGGCAGAATTAATATTGTCAAAATGACCATACTACCAAAACACTATACAGATTTAATGCAATTCCAATCACAATCCCAGTGACATTCCTCATAGAAATAGAAAAAGCAGTCATGAAGTTCATCTGGAAAAATAAGAGACCCAGAACAGCTAAAGCAATCCTTAGCAAGAAGAGTGAAACAGGTGGTATCACTACACCAGAGCTTAAACTGTACTACAGAGCAATAGAAACAAAAACAGCATGGTATTAGCACCAAAATAGACAGGTAGATCAATAGTACAGAATAGAGGACACAGAGACAACCCACATAATTACAGTTATCTTATACTAGACAAATGCTCCAAAAACATACATTGGAGAAAGATAGCCTCTTCAACAAATGGTACCAGGAAAACTGTAAATCCATATGCAACAAAATGAAATCAAACCCCTATCTTTCACCATGCACAAAACTCAAGGACCTAGGAATCAAGATCAAGGACCTAGGAATTAAGTCAGAGACCTTGTGTCTAATAGAAGAAAAAGTAGACCCTAATCTCCATCATGTGGGATTAGGCCCCAACTTCCTTAATAAGACTCTTATAGAGCAAGAATTAAAATCAAGAATTAATAAACAGATGGATTCAAACTAAAACTCTTCTTTTCAGTAAAAGAAACAATCAGTGAGGTGAGCAACCAGTGCAGGCTCTCTAAACCTACAGCTTGGGAGCAAATTTTTTACCACTTGCACATCAGATAGAGCACTAATCTCTAGGATATATAAATAACTCAAAAAGCTAAACACCAAAAGAAACAAATAACCCAATCAATAAGTGGGCCAAAGACCTGAACAGATACTTCTCAGAAGGTGATATACAATCAATCAACAAATATATGAAAAAATGTTCAACATCTCTAGCAATTAGAGAAATGCAAATTAAAACTACTCTAAGATTTCATCTCACTCCAGTCAGAATGGTAGCTATTAAGAATACAAACAACAGTAAGTATTGCCGAGGATGTGGGGAAAAAGGCACACTCATACATTGCAGTATGGAGATTCCTTGGAAAACTTGGAATGGAACCCCCATTTGACCCAGCTATTCATCTCCTTGGTCTATACCCAAAAGGCTTAAAAACGGCATACTATGGAGACACAAACCACATCAATGTTTATTGCAGCACAATTCACCACAGCTAAACTATGGAACCAACCTAGATGCCCTTCAGTAGATGAATGGATAAAGAAAGTGTAGTATATATACAGAATGAAATATTACTCAGCAATAAAGGAGAATAAAATTATACATTCATAGGTAAATGGATGGAGTTGGAGACCATAATGCTAACCAAAAAACCAAAGGTCAAATGTGTTCTCTGATATAAGGAGGCTGATTCATAGTGGGGTTGGTAGAGGGAGCATGGGAACTCTAGATATAGCAGAGGGGAAGAAGAGCAAGGGAGGGGGCAAGGGTATAAAAAAGATGATGGAATGAGATGGACATCATTACCCTAAGTACATGTGTGAAGACATGAATGGTGTGAATATACTTTGTATACAAGAGATATGAAAAATTGTGCTCTATATGTGTAATATGAATAGTAATACATTCTGCTGTTGTATATAACAAATTACAATTTAAAAAATTGAAAAAAAAAAGGAAACAATTCTAAATTATCCATGGTTCAAGAATGAAGAGAGGAAAATCATAAAATATTCGGAATTATATAGAAATGAAAACAAGCCATATCAAAATTTATGGGATGCAGCTAAAGCAATGCATCTTAAAGGGAAATTTATAGCATTAAATACATACCTTAGAAAGGAAGAAAGATCATGTATCAGTGATATTCCACATTAGAACCTAAAGAGAGAAGAGAAAATTAAACCCAAAGCAAGAAAAGGAAAGAAAAAAAAATCAATGAAGTTGAGAAGAAATCAATGGAGGAAATAGTGAAATCAAAAGTTGGCATTTTGTAAAGGTGAACAAAACTGAGAAACTCTAGCTAGTCTCATTAAGAAAAGAGAAAAAGAAGGAAGACATAAATCACCACATGAAAGAGGAAATATCACTACAATTTAATTGTACAATTAAAAGGACAATAGGAACCATTACCAACAACTTTATGCGCATAAAACTGACAACTTAGATGAAATAAATGCCTTGATGGAAACTATCAAACCTCACTCAAGAAATAGATCACCTGAATAGTCATGAATCGTGTAAAGAAATGTAATTTGTAATTAAGAACTAACAAAGAAATCTCCAGCTGGGGATGCATTCTGTGGCAACATGTACCCAACACTAAAGGGAGAAATAATGCCCGTTATATGCAAACTTTCCCAGAAAACAGAAGAGGAAGAAGCACTTCCCATCTCATTGGATAAAGCTGGAATTGACCTGGTACTCAAAACATGACGCAGGTAGGGAAGGAAAAGAAGACTACAAATATTTCTCATTAACAGGGACAAAAATTCTCAGCAACATCTTAATTAATTAAATCCAGCATTACGTTTAAAATACAAAAATGTTATGGCCATACTTTTTTTTTTTTTTTTTTTTTTGCAAATTCAAGATTGATGTAATATTTGAAAAGCAATCCAAGTCAACAGCAGATTAGCTGGGTATGGTGGCACACTCCTCTAATCCCAGCGGCTCAGAAGGCTGAATTTGAGGATCACAGTTAAAGCCACCTTCAACAAAAGCAAGGCTGTGAAGCAACTCAGTGAGACCTTGTCTCTAAATAAAATACAAAAACGGGCTGGGGATGTGGCTCAGTGGTCAAGTGCCCCTGAGTTCAATTCCGGATACCCTCCCCCCACCCCCCAAAAAAAGCAGATTAAAGAAGGAAACTGACTAAAGCAGAAAAGACTAAAGAAGGAAAACCATGTCTCTCTCATTAGATATACACAAAGCATATACAAAATTTATTATTCTTTTTCAACCTAATAAATGGTACCTACCCACCCCACCCCCTCCCCCCCAAGAAAGAAAGAAACATTTCACATCATAGCTAATGGTGAAGACTCATTGCACAGCTCTCCAAACTTACCACTTTTATTCAATATCAGACTGAAGCTCTTACACAGTGTAATAGAGAATGAAACACATGCAAACAGATTAGAATGGAAGAAATAAAACTGTTCATTGATGATTCCATTATCTATGGAAAAAAATGCAAAGAATATGCAAAAAGGCAACTAGAACTAAGAAGTGAATTTATTGGGATTGAAGTACTCAAGGTCAACGTACAAAAATCAATTTTATTTCTATATACTGATGAACAATTAGAAATTGAATTTTAAAAAGTATAATTTACAATAGTACCCCCCAAAAAACCCATGAAATATTGACATATAAATGTAATAAGATATTAAAAAATCTGATATGCAAACAACTAGAAAACAATAATGAGAGAAAACATGTTAAGTGGTGAGAGGTACTGTGCTCATGATCCGAAAGACTCAGTATTGTTAAGATAACTGTTCTGCCTAAATTGAACTATATCCAATGCAATCCCACCAAAATCATAGGAGACATTTTTATTGAAATGAATGACTCTAAAAATTATATGTAAATAAAAAGGACCCTGAATAGCCAGAACAGTTTTTGAAGAAAAAAAAATTTAAAGTTGGGGACTTATATCACCTGATTTCAAGACTTATTATAAAGCTTGAGTAGAGCAATTAATACAATGTGGTCTTGGTATAAATATAGAAATATAGAATGGTGAGATAGATTAGAGAATGAAGACATAGACTACATAGTTTGGTGACATTATTTAGAGCATTGGTGTCAAGGCAACTCAGTGGAGAATGGAATCTTTTCACAATTGTGCTTGAACAGTTAGACATCTTTTTGCAAAGAAGTGAACCTCTCCCTACACCTTGCTACTTGCACTTGTATGAGTCAAAGGAGGAGATGTAGGCTGGGGACGGTGGCACACTCTTGTAATCCCAGTGGCTACGGAGGCTGAGGCAGGAGTATTGCGAGTTCAAAGCCAGCCTCAGCAATGGCAAGGCACTAAGCAATTCAGTGACACCCTGTCTCTAAATAAAATACAAAATAGGGCTGGGGATGTGTCTCATTGGTTGAGTGCCACTGAGTTCAATCCTGGGTACCCCTCCTCCAAAAAGGCAGGGGTGGGGGATGTAGCTCAGTGGTGGAATGCCTGCTTAGCATATAAGAGGCCCTGGTTCAATCTCCAGCAACACTTTACACACACACACACACACACACACACACACACACACACACAAAATCCTATGTACCTAAAATGTAAAAATGAAAACTGTAAATATCCTAGAAGGAAAAATATAGGTGAATATCCTAATGATCTTGAGTTATGCAAAAACTGCTAAATAAGACACAAAAATCACTCTAAAACTAGAACACTAATAGCTGATAAATTAACAGTTTGAAAGGCACAGTTAAGAAAGATTAAAAGGCAATTTATAGACAGAAAACATTTGTAAGACATATGTCTAGCAAAGAATTTATATCTAAAATATAGAAGGAGCTCTTATCACCCATTAATAACACAATTTTAAAATGAGCAAAATATGTGCAGTTTATTATGCAAAATGCTCAACATTTTTAATTAGTAGGGAAATGCAAATTTAAATCACTAAAATGGCTACAGTAAAAGATTGACCAGGCCAGGAGCAGTAGTGCAGGTGACTATAATCCCCGGTACTTGGGAAGCTAAGGTAGGAGGACTGCAAATTTGAGGCCAACCTAGGCAACTTTGCAAGACCCGTTTCAAAAGAAAAAAAGATCAACCACACCAAGTGTTTATGGCCATGTGGATCTACTGGAACTCTTACACAGTGATGGTGAGAGTCCCACTTTGGAGTGCTATCTGGCACATTCTTAAAAGTTAAAGGTTCACTCTCCATAAAATCTATTCTCCTTCTCAATATTTACCCAAGAGAAACAAGACATACATCTCCATGAAGACTTACATGTACATGTTCCTAGCAGCTTTGTTTATAATATACAAAAACAGGAAATAACTCAGATATGCAACAAAAGGTGAATGGCTAAAGTTTGCTATATCTAAACAATAGATACTCCTTGGTGATAAAATGGAAAGCATTATTGATGTAACAATTGAGTATTAAAATAATAATGCTAAATGAAAAAGATAGACAAAAAACAACGCAACCAGCATAATTGCAGTTACATACAGTTCTCCAGAATGTGAATTCAATTATGTGACAAAGTGATTAGTACCACCGGGAGGTGAGTACTGGGGGAGAAGGGTTGTAGAGAGAGGGATGGATTAAAAAGGAAATGAAGAAACTTTTGGAAGTTACAGAAATGTTTGTTAACTTGATCCTAGCAATGGTTCCACAGGTATATATACATTGGTCAGTGTACATTTTAAATATGTGCAGTTTATTATGCATCAGTTATACTTCAACAAATCTGTAAAAATGACACATTAATGATTTGCTTTCTGATAGTGGATTATGCTTTTCAGGACAATATTTTGTCTATTCTTTTTTTTTTTTCGGGGGGGGGGGTACCAGGGATTGAACTCAGGGGCATTTGACCACTGAGCCACATCCCCAGCTCTATTTTGTATTTTATTTAGAGACAGGGTCTCACTGAGTTGCTTAGCGCCTCACCTTTGCTGAGGCTGGCTTTGAACTTGCTATCCTCTTGCCTCAGCCTCCAGAGCCACTGGGATTATAGGCATGTGCCACTGCACCCGTCTTAGAATAGTATTTTTATAAGACACTAACCTTTTTTAAATGCCTAAAATGTCACAATTGCCATATAAGATTATTTTAAAATTACTTTTTCAAAGTCTCTCTCTCTACTAATGACACCATATTGAAAAACTAGATGAGCATTCTCTTCCTTTCGCTTGTAAGTTTGTATAACTACTGACATTTGGAGTTCAGGTTGAAAATTGAATAATAATCAGTTCGATTGTTCTCTTTTTTCTTTCTTTGCCACATCCTATTGTGTGATCTGGAGCAGCAAATTGTTAATCACATTTTAAACTATTTTGAAACAATTTGGCTTGAAGTTTCCAAAGAGCATAATAACACTAGAACTTAGTTCTTGACCACTTTCCTAATCAGAAACTCTTACTTAACGAACATTTAAATCCAATCTTCAGTTTTAAGTTCCTAAAAGAACTCTGAAAATGTGAAACTCTGAAATTGGATGGCCTATATAAAACAGAGATGTGCCAACTTATTAATTGCCAAGTATTAACTGCCAACATTCCCCTTGAATGTTAGGTTATTAGCAACAGAGTTGTTTAATAGAAGAAGGATTTTAATACAAAAAAAAAGTTCTTTAATTAAAAGAAGACAAAAAGTGTCTGTATATTTCAGTGTCTACTTTACTGCTGTTTATCCCTTTTAATCTTTTAGGTATTTAAAGTTCCATAGCTGGGAGTTTTTGTTTCATCTCACTTACATTTTGTGCCTTTGGTAATTTTATACTGCAGGTTAGTTTGGACCTTTAGAGTAACACCAGATTTCTTTTAGAAAAACATGTCAAGCAATGAAGATTTTCATTTTTAAATAATTGAAAAATAAGGAATAATAAATCCTTTTCAACTACATATGTTTCAAGCCATGAAAATCCACTGAAGGGTATGCGTGTCGCAGCTGCTAAACTGTTGTTTAAACATTATCTTTCACACTGTGCCTAATAGATTTAATTATGGTTCACACAGTTGTTTCTTTATCATCTCTTCAAATGAAGAACTATACAGATACATTGTAAACCACCATAAGATCATGTTATTAAGCTGTCTGTGCTGATGAAGGTATTTTCAAATTATGTTGTAAAAGCCACTTGCAAATAAATTCCATTAGATGTTGGCTTTCCCTCATAACTCACGAAGCATAGTTGCTCACCCAGATCAAGTACGACAAAAAGCCAGCATAGGAAAACTAAAAGGCCTTATTGTGACTGGATCCAAAGGTTGGCAATCGTGGTTAGTCTAAAATACATTGAACACGAGAAGAGCCAATCAAGAATATTCCTTCAACTCTTTTTCAGCCTGCACCTGCTGTTGGGGAGTCATGCTTTAACTGAGGATACTAAGTTACCACAAATTAAGTGGATTTTAAAATAAAAGAGTCTATACCTGACAAATGGTACATTTGCTCTTTTAAGGAGTGGATTAGGGAAAGAAGACCTGGAATCAGGCTTGAAAAATAAAGAATAAGTGGTTGAGGGCTGGGATCGTAGCTCAGTGGTAGAGCACTTGCCTAGCATGTGTGAAGCACAGGGTTTGATTCTCAGCACCACATATAAATAAATAAAAAGATCCATTGACAACTAAAATAAATAAATAAATAAGTGGTTGAATATGAGGAAACAATTTGTTCAAGAAATGATGAGGGTGAGAAAATTATACATGCAGAAAGCCAGGAAGAAACCAGCCTACTGGAGATGTAGCTTCATATGTGTAAAACAGGTAACAGGGTGGAAGACAGATCAGAATACAGAGAGCCTTGAGTGACATAAAATATTATTTGACCTTGATACAATAAGCAGTTCTGAAAAAAAAATGTTTTTCATAGGGCTGGAGACTTAACTCAGTGATAGTACAGTTGCCTAGCATGTGTGAGGCCCTGGGTTCAACCCCAGAACAGCCCCCCAAAATTATACATACATATATATATAATAGATACATACACACACATATATGATGCACGTCTCCCAGACAAAAACTTAAAAGTACAAAAAGGCATCCCATGAAACATAATTATCCCTTTTTAAAGAGCCCCACGAACTGATTTTTAAATTTACATGAAGAACAAAGGTCTAGGAATAGCTGAGGAGCTCCAAGATAGGGCAACTCACTCTATCAAGACTTATATAAATCTATAGTAATTAATACGGTTTAGTTTGATACAGGAATAGAAAATTGGAAAAATAGACTTGAGATAGTCCATTAAACATTTGAGCACTGATATATGATTTTTTAAAAATAGGGCATTCCAGGGCAGGGGATGTGGCTCAAGCGGTAGCGCGCTTGCCTGGCATGCGTGCGGCCTGGGTTCGATCCTCAGCACCACATACAAACAAAGCTGTTGTGTCCGCCAAAAACTAAAAAAATAAAGAAATATTTAAAAATTCTCTCTCTCTCTCTCTTAAAAAAAAAAAATAGGGCATTCCAGATCACTGGAAAAATTGGGATGGGACAATTGATTATCCAGGTAAGAAAAAATAGATTCCTACCTTGTGCAATGTAAAAAATCAACTTTTAAGGATAACTTAGAGGAAATTTTTGGATTTTTCTGACCATGGGAAGAAGCTCTTAAACAAGATACAAAAGGCACTAATCATAAAAGAGTAAATTTATCTATATTACAATTTAAAATATCTGTTTAGTAAATGACATCATGTAGAAAGTGAGATAAGCCACCAACAAGGAAGATGGTTGAAGCACGTAAAACCAGCAGAGAACTAGTTGTTGGGAATAATTCAAGAACTCTTACAAGTCAATAAGGGTATTCTACTGGAAACTGAGCAGTGGAGACAAACAGGCATTTCACAAAAGAGAGAACATGAGTCACCAATAAACAGAACAAGCTCAATCCCAGTAATGATCAGGAAAAGGCAAATTAA
The DNA here is from genome assembly GCF_048772815.1 of Callospermophilus lateralis. NCBI lineage: Eukaryota > Metazoa > Chordata > Mammalia > Rodentia > Sciuridae > Callospermophilus > Callospermophilus lateralis. The sequence continues at coordinate 43,458,704 of NC_135307.1, forward strand.
AACCAATGAAATGCTGTTTGATACCTACTAGATTGTAAAAGTTGAAAGGCCTGATAAAGTGTTAGAAGAGATGGGTCTTGAACAATGCTGGCAGGGGTAGTAAAGTGGCACAACCATTTTTAGGAACACTGTTGTAATACTGTAGTCATACAGCTTACTACTCTGCTTCTTGGTATTTCCAGAGAATTCCTTGTACATGTCACCAGGAGACATGTATAAGAATGTTCAGAGCAGCACTGCTCAAAGTAGCAAAAATCTGCAAATAATCCAGTTGTCTGCTACCAGTTTGAATGTGCTCTCCTGCTATCTTTGGGTGTGGATTGAATGTTCCCCAAGAGTCCATTGTGATTGAAGTTTTGGTCACAGAGGAGCCCTACTGGGAGGTGGTGGGTCCTGATAGGAGGTCATTGGAGATGTGCCTTCCAAATGTGGTTCTCCAGAGATCCTTGGTTTATCTCAAAAGAGAGCTGTTATAAAAGCCACCCCCCACACCACCTGTGTTCTGTTTCAAGATGTAACTCCTTGCACATTCCTGCCATTGTTATCCGCCAAGACGTCATGCTGCTGAGAACTGAGCCAATGGAGGTACCATGCCCTTGAACTTTCCAGAGTTATATGACTTTTTGTTCTTTATATGTAACTGGCATTAGATATTTCATTATACTGACAAAAATATAATACAGGTCCCCAAATTTCTATGTTGAAATCTTAACCCCCAAGGTGATAGTGCCAGGAGGGTGGGGCTTTGAGGAGGTGACTCGGTCATGAGTATTTCATGGCTTTTAATGCCTTTATAAAAGAGACCCCAGAGAGCTACCTAGTCTCTCCTTCCCACCATGTGAAGTTATAGTGAAAAGACAGCCATCTCTGAACCAGAAGTAAACCTGTATGAGACACCTTTTTCTTAGACTTCTCATCCTCCAGAACTGTAAGAAATTAATTTCTGTTGTTTATAAGTTACCCAGTCTATATGACAGCTTCACCAGACCAAGACATCTGATTATAGAAGAATAAATAAATTCATTGTTGCAGTCACACAATAGAATATCATGCATCAGTTTTACTTTATAAAATGGATGAATCTTAGAAACATAATGTGAGAAAAGTGCACATTACAGAAGATTATTTACAGCGTATCATTATTTCATAAGGCGTAAAATCAACACATGTCTGGTTTTTCCATATAAAAATGGGATAAAAACATATGGGATTGGGGCTGGGGTTGGGGCTCAGTGGTAGAGCACTTGCCTAGCACTTGTGAGGCACTTGGTTCCATCCTCAGCACCACATAAAAAAAATAAACAAATAAAATAAAAGTATTGTGTTCATCTACAACTAAAAATATAAAAAAGAGAACATAAAGGGTGATAAACATTCAAATCAGGTTTAGAGTTCCTTCTAAGGTATGAGACGGGAACATGAGGCAGGAAAGGAGCACAATGAGCAGGTATGATATTGGTAAATGTTAAGGTTTTTTTTTTAAGTTAGGAGGTTGAGTGGGAATCATGGGTATTGTTCTATTTAACTTATTTTTACATTTGTGTGTTTGTACAGAAATAAAACCTTGTAATATGATGTGGAGAAATACATACAACCTCCTCCTGACTCAAGCCCATTCCCTTCAACAGAGGCTTGTTAGAGAAATTACGGAACATGCATACATACCATGGAGTACAATACAGCTACTAAAAAAGAACGAAACAGCACAAATGTTCTGAAATGGAATGATCACTGGATTATATTGTTATAAGGCAAAGTGTGAGAAATGCTACAATTTACGTTGCATGCGTCATTATCTTTACAAGTTAAGATAGGTAGAAAAAACAGTTGATAGCATTCTACTGACGCATCCCTCAAAATTCTTATGGACGTTCTTGACTCTGGACATAACTTATAGAAGCCATATTTTTAGAAAGATTGGTCCAGCCCTATGCAGGAAGTTAGGTGTTGTTGTTGGTGTTGGTGGTGGTGGTGGCAGGGGAGGGGAAGGTCATTCAGTTACAAAAGCAGAGGAAAACGGTTGGATGCCATCACAGGAATATAGCCAGGAGGGAGCAAGACCTGGATAAGGAGGACGGCAGTGGCTCTAGACAGTAGAACATAGGGAAATATATATTTTGATGATGTAAATGATTAAGTGGTCCAGTCTGCTTAATTACTGTTGCCAGAATCCAAAAAGTCATACAAAACTACATTTCCAATCTATTAAATGCAACTTAGCTTATTATTAATGGCCTGTTAAATTCAAAGTGTAGTCGAATACTGTCACAGAATAGATGGTCTCCAGAGGGTCTTGTGGAATCTCCTTTTGCACTAATACCACAAGGGATAAATCTCTACAAAAACTGAAATTCTTCCTGATTCATTCTATATAAACTACTGATAAGTCTTTGGGGGATTATAAAAATGTTTGCCTCCTACTATGCCCTACAAAGCAATGTCAGAGCTGTGGGTATCTTAGATTTTAAAGGATTTATTCTCTTGACATCTATAATTAAATTTGATAAAACTGCTATGTCAGTCCTTTTCGATTACTGTAAAAAAAGAAAGAGGAAGGAAGGAAGGAAGGAAGGAAGGAAGGAAGGAAGGAAGGAAGGAAGGAAGGATTTAAGGGAAAGAAAGATAGATTGGGTTATTTGTTCATGTTGTAAACATGTTGTTTAGGTTTCTATGCTGCTATGTTGCCCAGGCTGGACTTTAACACCTGGGCTCAAGTGATCCACTCACTTCAGCCTCTCCAGTAGTAGCTGGGCTACAGGTGCACACCACTGTGCCCGGTTTACATTTAAAAATAATAGAATTTCTTAAAGTTCTGGAGTTAGGATATCCCAGATCAAGACACTAGCAGATGTGGTGGCTGATAAGGACTTACTTTTTGCTTTTAAGATGGTGTCTTCTGTCTCCATCTTCATGTGGCAAAAGAGGAAGATAAGACCAAGCTCCTTGAAGCCTCTTCTGATGGCACTAATCCCACTCTTGAATGTAGAACTGTGGAGATCTTAAGGCCCCAACTCTCACATTTGGGATTAGGTTCACCATAAGAATTTGATGGCTGCAGTCAGACAGTGGCATGCTATAAACTGCTTTTTCTACCTAATTACTGTATTTTGTAGAATGAATTTTTGCATATTTATAGAACTGGGTTGTTGGTTTTTCTTAAGTTGTCCCATCAATGTTGACATGCCCATATTTCCACTAATTTCTGTGTGAACTGTCTGTATTCCAATATCAGAGTCCTGTCCAGTTTTTCTCCCTTCCCACCTGTCATCCCCCTTTCTTCAGCTTTTCTTGCCATCATTACTCTTGCTTTTGTTGCCAATAAGAAGCCAGGAGCTAGCCGTGTGCAGATGTATTGATGTAGTGCTGTATGGGTGACTCTGTGCCCTATTTTCATGCACCTTCGTTGGAGTTGTCACTCTCACCACTACAAATCAATTACTTCTTATTGGAATACCTTGGTCTCCGAACATCTGTTGTCCTTTATGTCATCATTTATGGGACTCAGAAATCCACTTGAAGTTTTTTCTCTCATACCACAGGGATTTTCTAAAACTTGAGTTATTTCCTGTGGCCCAGAGATAGTTCCATTTTCCTGCAGGAGGGGGAAAAAAAGGATCTAAATGCTTCCTGTGATTGCATAAAGTTTATTTTAGGAACTAAGATCTGCAGTCTTTTTATTTTTTTCTATTGCACACTATTTTCCTTGCTGAACAATTACTATGAAATATTGTGTGATGATCACTCCTTTGCACCAAAGGAAATGTTTCTCTAACTGATTAGAAAATATAAATATTCTGTGACCCTCTAGTTCAAAGTCCAGGTTGCAGTGTCTTATGGAGGAGCGACAAGACGTGTTTCTGAGTTGCTTTTCCTGGTGTCATTAGCATTCAGACTGTTGCTGGAAATGATAGTGTTCTTTAGTCTACCTCTGCAGGAACCAGGTATATAAATATATACCTTCTTGGTTTATATGTCTTTATGATGAGGAACTTTTTTACTGTCTTGAATTAGCAAGTGATTTTTTTTTTCCTGTTGACTCAGGAAGATTTCTTTTCTTTCCTAGGGAGGAATTGTCATATAAACAATATTGTTGTATCCACCTAAGGCTTCTGATTCCTTAAAGTTTACAACAGATTATCAAAAGTGAAGGTTTGTGGTAATCAGTTCTTTTTGGGAAAGAATAGAGTGCAGGAGTCCAGTCAAGTTGCATGTTATAAAATGAAACATCTCAAGGGTGGGAAAGTGTACTATCTAAGACCTGAGGCCACCACCTGTATAACCTTCTTTATTTATGGATGATGATTTTATTGCCATACTCTACCCCTGAGCTACATCTCTAGTCATTTTTTGGTTTTTATTTTGAGACAGGATCTTGCTAAGTTGTCCAGGCCTGCCTTGAACTTACAACCCTCCTGCCTCGGCCCTCCAAGTTGCTGGGATTACAGGCATACACCACTGTTTGACTTGCTTGAACATTTTCCAAGAACATGATTTTCTAATGCAGAATAGGTGCTGCTCCTTCAGTTCTGGTTTCACTTCACAACTCTGTTAATAAAAATCCTTGTAGCAAACTAATTTTCCTTGACAATTCCTAGCAATCCTTGCAGGCTATTATTTTAAGCAATAATGGAGTTATTGTTTCCCATGTAAGCAAGAGCATTAGTCACTAACTTCAAAATTGGTTTGAGGAAGGAGGAGGGGATTGATTTCCTGATGATACAGGAGATCCAATTATGGGAATAATTTCCTCTTTGTGTAGTTAATTTATCTGGGCTTGAAAATACCTTACCAACATGAATTTCTTTCCTTGTGTTTTTACATATATTGCTAAGCCTACGGTATCCATTGTTTTTTAAGGTGCAAGAAACAAGTTTGGAAAGTTCAATCAATATGCCTTAGACTGTCTAAGAAGGATATACTAAGGAATCGTGAAGTCCACAGTATTAAGTGGATATTAATTGATGTGGCTGAGAGTTTGTCCAACAATATCTATATCCAAATTTCCTTGCTTTACTTTCTGGACGGGTAATTAAGAACTTGAAGGAAACTTTTAATTCACATAGCTTTTGCCATTCTTGTTGAATTAAATATTAATCGGGAATATAATTCTGACTTATTTCTGTTATTTATTTACTATGACCCTCTTCTGAAAGATTTTTTGGTTTTGTTTTATAGCTTAAAGTAACATTTGCTTTCTCCAACTTCATTGCTCATGCATGTCTGGTTTTTATAATAGTGTTGGGGAAAGTTTTCAAGGAGGTTGGCATCTGGGAGAAATGAGGAGTTTGCCTCTTGATTCCCCACCATGGAGGGCAGTGGAGAGGAAGTGTGGAGTACTTGAAGTGATTAAGTTTGCTGGGCCATCTGGTCATCAGGAAAAAGCTGTGTTTTCAATTTCACAGTGAAAAAGAAGTTTATTAAAGAAAGAGAGTAGTTAGTTTAAGAAGGAAGGGAATCATACTTTATTTCTTCCACTGTATGCTTCAGCTTGCTTAATTATAAAGAGAAGGGTCACTTGTGACTGGTCGTAGATGGAGCTGTACTGGCATGTCATCTGTATCACTAGGGAGAACTTGAGGGCCATGATTGGGAAGAAGAGTAACACGCAAGGTAACCACTTGCAATGGAATTGTTCCTAACACGACTCCTCGCCTCTATACAATTTTTATGGAGGGAAAAAATGAGTCACAGGGGTGAATTTACTCAGGCCAAAAAAGAAATAGGGAACCTGATTCCATAAAGTTTATTGCCAGAATCTCTGATCCAGGTATCAGTTGGAAAGCCATGAATCAAGTGTAATTGATTACCATCTGTCCACTTATCTATTTATCGCACTACCTCATGCTTTAAATGCTAAAACCAACTCATGTTTTATTTAGCACTTTTTAAATAAAGCACTAAGTTCAAGAGAGGCTGTAGGGAGAAAATCAAGAACAGTAAGATAAATCAATGCAAAAAGCATATATCTGCACTAAACATTGCAAATGGAAGTCTGGCAGAGAGATGACAATGCAAAAAATGAAGAACTTGGAGGCAAACCCATTCCTTGCTACCTGCTGTGAGCTCAGTCTTGAACTGAATCAAGAGATCTCAAATCCTGGGATGTGATTGAGATTGAACAGTCTGAAACTTTTAAAACTATTTGTAGAATCTGCAGTTCCATAGGAAAGTGCAATTTGCTCCATTGAAAGTTCAACTCATCACTGAGTATAGGAAGAAATTTTCCTGACCCCCTTAAGAGACTATTGCCCAGATAGCCATTGGTTTATTAGGAGTGGTAGTCAAAGTGAGGATTCTTTTTGACCTCATTTTAAATCTCCAGTATGGAAAGAGGAGTAGGGGCAGGAGCAGAATGCCAGCCAGGAAGAATGGGATATGAAAAGACTTGCAGGCGGGAGCATAGTGTGCTTCCAGATCTCCTGAGAAAAGTTCAGTGTGGCTGAAGCCAGGCTGGGCTGGGGCTGAGCAGAGTCAAACAGGGAAGGTGCAAAGTGCTGAGTCAGGAAGAGCCTTCCTGCTATGCAAAGGAGCTCAAGGGCACTGGAGAATTTTAGCAGGCAGTGGTCCCTGTCTACTGACAAGCTGGCTCACCATCTCCTCTGTCCATTCCAGGCCCCACACTGAAGTGGAAGGCACCCCTTCATTGTGCACATGAAGCCCATCCAGCTCCCAAGCCTCAAAGTTCTCTCAGTTCCACCTTGTTTACATTTATTCTTTGACTGTTCTTATTCAGATGCACTCTGCACAAAACCTGAAACTCTCCTCACTCTGAAGGCAGTGACCTACCATCCTTCTTAGTCCCAGACAGAGTTTCCTTCACTGAACTTACTGTTTAGGGCTCTGATACCTTGATGTCCCTTCACCCAGTTCTTTTCCTCTGTCCTGATTTACCTTCTATATTAGTCAGAGTTCTCCTGAGAACACAATAAATAGCTTTCATGTATATCTAGAAAGAGCTTTATTTTAAGGAATTGGCTCAAATGATTACAGAGGCTGCCAGTCTATGATCTGCAGGGAGTTGGGGGCGACAGGTTAGAGACTCAAGGAGGATCCCCTATTGTGGTTCAGGTGTGAAAGCGGTCTGTTGGCAGAATTCCTTCTTGGTTGGGGGAATTCAGTCTTCTGTTCTATTTATATCTTTCAATAGATTGAATAAGGCCCACCCAAATGTTTGCAGGCCATCTACTTTTCTCAAAGTATATTGATTTAATCTCTTCCAAAATCACTCTCACAAAAACTTAAAGAATTTTGTTTAAGAAAAAGTATCTGGGCAATGTTTTCAGCCACATTGACGCATAAGATTAACCATTGCATCTTTCTTTTCAACCTAGACCTACACAGTGGATGGTTTCATTTGCTTCCTTCTCACTCTCTTACCTTATTTTATAACCACTGCCTCTGCTTTGTGAATGCCAAAGCTTGTGTCACCCCTACTGTTACTGGCCCCAGGTGGGGGGTTTAATCCCTTGAAAAATCAATCCAAGAGACACTCAACAGACAAATGTTAGCAAGAAAGAAAGTCTGTATTTGGTGGACAAAGAATGGAGAAGAGGGAGTTTTGGTCACAAATCAGCTTCTCAACTCCATGGGGTTGAGGAGTTGCAGATATAGGATGGAAATAATGAGGTAGAGGGATAGGTTAACAGTGTCTTTTCTGGGAATAGACAGGGATCTTCCAGGAACTTGGGTACCACCTGTTGTTATTCCTTTCATGGTTTCTGGTCATGGTGACTGGTAGGTGTCTTTAGCCGTAAGGGTTGGTGGGGAGGAAGACTAGGCAAGTCTAGATCAACTTAACCCTATATTATCACTTTGGACTAAACACATCTCAAACGTTCAACAGGTCTACATATAGAACTGAGTAGAATCTAACCCCAAAGTCAAGGCAACAAAGGAGAACAATAAGAACATGGAAACAGACATCAAACCTTTTCATCCCAATCCAGTCACCCATCAGACATCTGTAGGCCCCAGTGAAGAGTCAGTGTTTTCAGCAAAAGCAGGCTTAGGGTCACTGAAGAGTAACCTAGTCAACCATTACCATCATAACCCATGTGTCAGAGGTGTCACCCACCCCAAAGCTAGTGGGAGACTAGTAATGCATTGCCCAGCTATGCACATGAATTCCCAAATTCATGGTTTTTAGGTCAATTCAGAGCAAATGAAGCTAGAGCGTTTATTTAGGTTTCTCCTTGTTAACACTGCAATCTGTTTCCTCTTTTCCTGAAACCATTCAATACTAAAGAAAACTATAAGTCAAAGTGGTAATGCGTAGTCTTCAGTTTCAGCTGGATCACAGGGTTGTTGGGGAGTGTTTTTGTGTCCCTGATCAACTTCCTCTCCATTCCCAGAAAGGTTATTTCAGACCCACACAATTCTTTAGAGTTTTGTCTCTTTCTCCACCTCCCACCCCCGTCTCTCTCCCTCTCACCAGATCAATTTACTTGTTATTGCACAGTGACAATCAAGGTCTTGAGCATGAACCAGCTTGTCCTGCTGCTCTTCGCCCCTGTGCTAATCATTTGAATGATCTCAGCTTGCCCACATGAGAGAATGTTGGGAGCTGATAAAAAGTCCAATACGTAGGGGATGGGGTTGTGGCTTAGCAGTAGAGGGCTCGCCTAGCATGTGCAAGGCACTGGATTCAATCCTCAGCACAACATAAAAATAAATAAATAAAATAAAGGTATTGTGTTCAACTACAACTTAAAAAAAAAAAAAAAAAAAAAGTCCAGTAGGTATTTACACTACTTGTCTTCAAAATCCTTTCCAAGTAACTCGGATTCTTCTCAGTTTTGACTTTCCTGGTGACTTCCTTCCATTTTCTGCCTTGTTTCTCTCTTTCTTTCTTGAGACAGGATCTCCCTATGTTACCCAAGCTGTTCTCAAATCCTGGGCTCAAGCATAACCCCATCTCAGCCTCCCAAGTAGCTGGGACTTCAGGTACACACCATTGCACCCAGCTCTATGTCCCATCGTCCACCTTAACCCTTCAACCAGGGACTCAGTGTGATCTCAACATGTTGGCTTTGACCTTCACACTTCTCAAGATCATATGTTCTGGTGGCTGTTTTCCTCAGGAAAGTAGAGGGTAGCAAGGATGGAGACCTGCATTCAGTTTCTGTATCTGTAGCTCAGCTAGATAACATAGCTGTTCTGAACTGCCACAGACTTCAGTGACTCCATATCTAACACAACACCCTATAGGTCTTACTACTAGCCTCTCAGCAGTCATCCATTGTCTGCAGCAATTACAAATCTCCAAGTAGATTTCTTGACACACTCTGATGATTACTACTGAGGTCTCTTTGAAGGGCAGGGGCCATTACCACCTGAATCCTGAATCCATCTGATCTCTCCAGAATCATCTATTTCATCTTTCAACTCACCTTACCTCCTAAATGTCCACCTTCAACTCCTACATCTGACCCACCAACTCAGGATAAGGGAGCTAAATTGGATTTAGAGATCCTAGGACATGGTGTCTAGATGTGATTCAGCAAATGGTACCAGTCATGGAGAAATGGAAATTGGAAGAGGTGTTTTAAGAAGATGCTATGTAGTTTGGACCATGTTAAGTCTCAGGACTCTGAGGAACATATGTAACCACTGTCACCACTTGAATGGTTTTTTTGCAGGGCCCTATTAAAAAACAGTGTTACCAGTGTTACCAGGGATTGAACTCAAGGGTACTTGACCACTGAGCCATATCTCCAGCCCTATTTTGTATTTTATTTAGAGACAGGGTCTCACTGAGTTGGTTAGCACCTCGTTTTTGTTGTTGTTGTTGTTGTTTGTTTGTTTGTTTTCTGAGGCTGGCTTTGAGCTCGCAAACCTCCTGCCTCAGCCTCCCTGGCTGCTGGCATGTGCCATCACACCTGGCTTGAATGGTTTTTATTATGCCTAGAACATACAGCCTGACTTATTCCCTTCCCTTAAGATCGTGTGTGTTCATTTTTTATCTCCTAGGTCACAGAAATGAAAGGAACAGTGCTAATCACCTAATCCCTAAGAAAGGATTTGTTATATGTAACTGAAAAGACCTTTGTTCCAGCAGAGATACCATGCACATACATCAGAGGTAAGTCCCAACTCATGGCAGCTTCAGCAGTCTATTACCATCTTTATATAAGATCTTGCTCTCTTTGCTTAACTATTAATGGTCAGAAGCTCATCACAAACCAAGTGGACTCAGAAGCTGGGGAGCTAATAATGAAGGAAAAATACCTCTAATATCACAAACTAACAAGTATTGTTATAATAGTCAAGTGTACACTTTCTGAAGAACTATCAAATAACATTCTTCAAAAAAACCTCTGTTTATTCATTGGTTAATCTAAGCATATAAAATCATAGCTCAATCAAATGTGAGCCAAGGAGGAGACAGAGTAATATGGTCAGTACCTAACTATACCACAGGCATCTGAAAGGGCCTAGAATTATCAGTTGCCATTTGCAACATTGGTTGGCCTCTAAAATAGGCATGGAAGAAGACATGAGCTGAGATGTCTCCTGAGCATGCCTCTATCCTGAAAACCTGGCTCATTTGCCACACAAAGGCCCACTCTTAAAGGCTGTTTTATGAGCTGGGTGTGGTGGTGCATGCCTGCAATTCCGCCAGCTCAGGACTCTGAAGCAGGAAAATCCCAAGTTCACAGCAAGCCTCAGCAATTTAGTGAGACCCTGTCTCAAAAGAAAAACAAACAAACAAACAAAAAAGGTGGGCACAGTGGCACACACTTGTAATCCCAGTGGTTCTGGAGGCTGAGGCAGGAGGATCACGAGTTCAAAGCCAGCCTCAGCAAAAGTGAGGTGCTAAGCAACTTGGTGAGACCTTGTCTCTAAATCAAATACAAAATAGGGTTGGAGATATGGCTTAGTGGTCAAGTGCCTCTGAGTTAAATCCCCAGCACCCCCCGCCCTGCCACACACACACAAAAGGGCTGGGAATGTAGCTCCGTGGTAAAGTGCCCCTGGACTCAATCCCCAGCACACACACACACACACACACACACACACACACACACACAAAGGCTCTATTATCAATTAATTATAGGACATGCCAGGCGTGCATGTGTGTGCATACACATGTGATTTAAATGCTGAGTATTTGAAACAGGCCTTGACAACCTCTGTCCTATCAGAGTGATAGTGTATAGCTCTGTGTGCAGCCAGGAGGCAGAGCTTTCAGAGTGATGACATGCTGGTGGAGGCTGAGACATTTTGTTCTTTCTTGCACACACAAAATTTCTTAGTTTCAAAGGTTCAGCAAATAAGGTAAAAACTTTTTTTTTTTTCTTTTGTACTGGCAATTGAACTCAGGGGCACTCAACCACTGAGCCACATCCCCAGCCCTATTTTGTATTTGATTTAGAGACAGGGTCTCAATGAGTTGCCTAGTGCCTCACTTTTGAGGCTGAGGTTGAACTCATGATTCTCCTGCCTCATCCTCCCAAGCTGTGGATTACCACCACACCCAGCACAAGGTGACTTTTTTAAAAACAAAAAATATTGCAATATATTCTATTATCAGAGTTGTTAATACCACTGCTATATGGTATCAAGAACCATTTTAGTGGAAAAAGAAAGGGTGAGGACATGGTGAAGTTTAAAATGAGGAAAATTTTTGAACTATTTTTTATTAATTTCAGGAAGATTGGAAAGTGAACAGAATTCCTCTAAATGTTTTACAGGATGATTTCAGTCATCCAAAGAGTCAACAGAAGACATAGAAAAGTGGATAAATCAATTGTCCTACTTTTAAAATCTAAAGAACATCTAAAGGTATAACTGAGAGCAAATTAAAGAGAAATGAATGAAGAAATGAGTCAGTAAGTTTTCGTTGGGAGTAAATTAAGCTCTTTGGGATGTCCCTTATCTTCCTCAGCCTACTTACAAATTATTGCCATGGTGCTCCTGAGCCAGAGAGTCTCTTGTTATTCCTAAGCCAAAAGTAAAAATGATGGATCTAACACCCTTATTAATTCATTAGTTAACTCTGCATTATTTCATCAAGTTTACCAAGGAATCATTGCCAGTCACCCAGTTTTGTTTTTCTCTCTAACGTATGGGAGCTGCTCCACATAGGTGCTGCTCTTCATTCATTCTCCAAGTCAACTTTCCAAGAGAGGTGGTATTCCAGGGCCAGGAGACCAAACTTCCAAGGTTGGTGACAACAGATCTTACAATGAAACCAAATATGTTTTCTTGAAAATATTGATGAAATAATTTGTTTTCATGGAAGGCTGTTTACACTGATAGATGGTCAAATAAAAGAAGCAAAATAAATATGGTTGATTCTGGCATTACTGCCTTCAACTTTTTTATTCTTTAATTCTTTTCTATATAATCTATAGGTATGGATGAGTGCCAAACTGCATTCATTTTTTTTTAATACCTCCTGGAATTACAGTTGTTACTTTTATATCCTAATTCTTCAAGGAAAATACATTTTTTATGAAGATGTGGTGCTTCAAATTAATAATATGACTTGTACTTTCTAAATATTTTAAACTTTAATGAACAGGGATGCATGTTTAATGAGATATAGGGATTAATTGAAACCTTCTTAAAACAAACACAAATTTCATATATCCTTGCCTAACTAAATTATCTTTAGTCTAGTCTACTTCCTTTGATTAATCTGGATTTTTGTCATGCTTTGGGATATAATTATTTATGTTTCTGCTGTAATATATATCTGCATATATTGAGGAAGAAAGCCATTTCATTCTATTTTTAGGTTCTAACTTCAGAATTGAAGCTAAAACAATAACTAAAATCCTTTATTCCCATTTGTTTTCTTTTGGTTTCCTCTTTAACCTCAGGGATAACTGAATACTGTCCCAAATTCAATTTCATTGGGGATTTAGTTATTGAGGTTTTAAAATCACTCAATCTTTTTTTCCTATTTCAATTGGAAGTCAGATTTTTAATAAAATATGTTTAAGTTGCTTACTAAACCCAAGAAATGAGTATCTTCTAAGTTCCAGAAAGTATTATTTAAACAAAATCTAAGTTAGATTTCCTTAGATGTGAATTTAACTGATGATTGAATGCTATAATCATCTGCAGACTTTCTTCTAACTTTGACTCATTGTTCAGGCAATGAATATTTATCAAGTGTCTACACCTGTCAGACAATGTGTGAGATGCTGGGGGACACCTAGATGACAAATCACAATCTCTGCCCTCAATGTACTTAAAAGGTAGTGAGGCACCAGACAGGAATTCTTTTCAGCATCAATGACTGATAGAATCAAGGCTAGATTTCAAGTTCATTATTCTCAGACAATAAAAAAAAGTAAAATTTTAGCAAGGCTTCCTGGAAAAATAAAGCTTGCCTCTGGCTTCTAAAGCTTCCAAGAAGCTTCAACATATGATTGTTCTGTATCAGTGGTCTCAGACACTCATGTGCCTGAAATCACTGGAGGGCTCTTTAAAACACAGATTGCTAGGTCCCACCCCAGAGGTTCTGATTCAGTAGGTCTAGAAGGTGGGGGTGGGGCTAGATTTGCATTTCTAGCAAGTCCACAAGTGAAGCAGATGTTGCTGGTTTGGGAATGACACTTTGAGAACCACTAGACTAGTTATCTTGTTGCTTAATAAACACTCCTTCCAATTGCAACGGTGAGGTCAATAATGATGATGGAAATGGATCTCATTTAGTGCGTTCTTGTGGAATGTCAGATAAATTGCCCATTGCATCCCTCATTACCTTCAGCCTTCACAACAATCTAATGAATAGATGTGATTACACCTCCATTCTACATCTGAGGACATCTCCACCACGATCCGTGCAGATGAGATGAACTGGGTTTAAAATAGCTGGCTGCAACATTAAGCTAAGAAAGCAGCAAAAAAACCACACAACACAGAGAGTACTTTTTAAACCGAGGGCAGGATGGCTCTGCGACCTTAGGGTCAGCTTACACTCTGGAAAGAGAGAGTGAGCCCCAGGAATCCTTTTATAGGGAAATTAACAAAGGAGTCTCGAAAGAATGTTCTTCATCAAATAAGGCAGGGGGTGGGCTGACATAGCCCCACTGGGTAACGCCCAAGTCCAGAGCTATGAGAAAGCAGACTTCTTTGCCGAGTGAAGGTAGAGACCACCTACATCAGGCAGCTCAAACAGCATGCAGTACCGACCAACACCCGCTTGGCTCAAGGCTGAAAAAGGATGCTTAATATAGCTTATGGGTGTTCCCCCAAAGGACATGGACATGAGGAAAGGTGGATTAAATTGCTCAAGGACAGAGTTAGAAAGGGACAAAGATCAGGGTTTGAACTTAAATCGTGTATACTCCCACCATCTTACTCTCCTGCCATCCTGTGATGACCAGCACACCTGGGCAGTGAAGGGACAGTGCAATCATCACCTCCTGGGAGACACCCATGGCATGTGCTTGACCTGTCTTCTCCTGCTCCCACACCTTCGGGATTCTGCATAGAAGGATCTTTAGTTTCTTGTGGCAGAGTTTTCCTTAGTAGTCTATTCTGGTGGTTAACCGGCTTTTGTAATAAGAAATTCTCTGTTTCGTTGGATAAAAAGTTTTCCTTTTACAGATTTTAAAGCCATTAAAATTGTCAAGAATTAGATAGCACAGTACACTCAGTTGAGCTGACCACGGCTCTAGATGGAAGAGGACTTGACGATGAGGGCTGGAACAAGGTCTGATGTTTTTTCCAGGAGGTCATATACCCCCTATTCCTCATCCACTTATAGCCCTTTTTAAAGGTGTCTGCAAAAATTAGCTTGAGCTTTCCTGACTTGTCTCAGTTAAAGTTATTTTTGCATATCTTCTGACATAAAAATAGCAATTATCCAGGATATTAATTAATAGTTCTCTCAAGAGGATTCAATGATTTTTCCTTCCCTACAGGGTGAGGAACATCAAAGAATGTGCTAGTGGTGGTCCATCATCCCAGCATCCTGGGAAAGCCATCATGCTGCCTGGTTAGACAACATTGTCTTTGGTGCAGAATTGCTTTCATCTCCTGAGCCTACACCAGACTCTGCTCCCTCCCACAAAAGTGGGAGGTCCTTTTCAGGTGGGAGTTCAGAGGCCCAACCTGTGATTGAATTTGATGGCTCTGCTCTCCTCTTTCCTTCTCCCCACCCCCAGCGCTGGGGATTGAGCCAGCTGATGACCTTACATATCTAGGCAAATGCTCTACCACTGAGGTACGTCCCCAATCCTTTTTACTTTATTTTGAGAAAGGCTAAGTTGATCACACCGGTCTTGAACTTTCAATCCTCCTGCCTCAGTGTCCTAAGTAGCTGGGATTACAAACATGTACCACCACACCTGGTTTCTTTCATCTTGTTAATCCTAAAATTAACTAAAATCACTAAATCCTAACCCATGGTGCAGGGAAGTGTATTATTTACTTTTCCCCATGATTGATGAGTGAATAGAACAGTTTCTTGTACTCCTTGTCTCTACAGTGCTGTTTATATGTTTTAGTTGTCTTTAAAGGAAATTGAGGTACCTCGGCTCTGACTGATTATTTGCTAGGTGTCAAACTTTAAGTTAACTCTCCTCCAAGAGGACTATTTGACCAAGCTACTGGCCAAAGAACTACTTTATTAAGTAGCAGTCTATGTGATACTTTTTAAAGCTTTAGGGAGCTTTATGCTCTTCCTCCTCTTTCTCTTCCTCCTCATCATCAAAAAATTAAGCACAGGTATAGAAAACAATACAAAACAACTATAGGACACAATGAATTATTCTAATGTGAACATTTTTGAAATATAGTGTAGTCAAGGAATATAACTTTTTCACCCATTCCATGCGCCCCATTCCAATCACAGTTCCCTTCTCTACAAAAGAAACCAGGTCCTGACTTTATCACAATGACTTTAGTGCATGCTTACAGTGTTATTCTATGTGCATCATTAGTTTAGTCTTACATTTAAAATTTATTGCGCCTTTTCAGTCTCTCTGTCTCTGTTTCTCTCTTTGTTTCTCTCTCTCTCTCTCTCTCTCTCTCTCTCTCTTTCTCTCTCTCTCTCTCTGATGGTTCTGGGGATTGAACCCAGGGCCTTACATATGGTAGCAAGTGCTCCATCACTGAGCTACACCCTCAGCCCTAAGTTTCTTTTACTTTATAGATTTCCTCTCCATCCCTTTCTTTTCTTTAAACTTTATGTGAAATAATCCAGGTCTTTGGTCTTCAGAGTTTCTCAAAGTCTGGGTTTTGCTGATTGCAGTCTCTTGGTGCAGTGCAGCATGTTCCTGTCCTCTGTATTTCCTGACTATTTCACAACTAGATGCAAACAGTGCATCAGACCCATGATTACTCCCTTTTCAAGACTCTAGGTGGTATTTGTCAAGATCATAGGAGGCACGTGAACATGCGGTTCTCTCTCTTTTTATGACAGTAACAGCTTTGTTGTTTAATGTCTATATCTATGAATTCATTGGGGTTGCAAATGGTACTATTCTGTCACTTCTTTCCCATTTATTAGTTGGACCATATTTATAAAGAGCTACCTAATTTACTACTGATTTATTGATGGAGTGGTTCATGTAGAAAAAGAAGGGTAAATGCTTGATTCTTTCCCTTTACTTACTAATTCTTAAGATAATAAACTAGTCCCCTCTAATACTCAAAGATGACCAATTCCTTTTTTGAAAACTCATTTAAGAATTCATGGATTTAAATGTGTTTAATAGGCTTCAAAACTTTATATTTATTATCACCACTGTAGCTTAAACTGTTAATATCTATGACTAGCAGAAACCCTCTTCAAAGTGACTCCTAAGTCCTTTAGACGCGACCTGAGTGTTGTTCATAGCTTAGTTGCTGTTTTATGACAAGATGTCCTAGACTTGTCTTGTGTACTTCCTGTGCCGGTCCTGGAATTTACCATGTATATAATTTGTATTTTCATGAGAATTTGTATTTTAATACCACATCTGATATAGGGATGCTCTTTGTTACTAGATTAGTGTTTATTTCTAAACCTCTTCCATGAACAGAGCTGTGAAATGTTTATGTATGTAGACACATACATGCATACATGCATATATTTTGAATCTACTCTTTCTGCCCCATTTTTCAATAGCTATACTTTATGTATACTGTTGCCAAGCCCTCATGGAGTCTTAGTTCACAGAACAAGTGTGTTTTTAATGCCCACCTAATTTCATGTCAGTGTCACCCTAAGACAGTCTGTTCCTTATTTATTCCTCAGGAGAGGCTCTTGAGTCTGTTGATATATATGTCTATTCCTTATAATGCTAAATGAAGTTAGCCAATCCCAAAAAACCAAATGCCGAATGTTTTCTCTGATTTCAGGATGCTGATTCATAATGTGGTTGTGGGGGGGGGTGCGGCATGGGAGGATTAGATGAACTCTAGATAGGGTAAAGTGGAGGGAGGGGAAAGGGAGGGGGCATAGGGGTACGAAAGATGATGGAACGAGATGGACATCATTACCCTAAATACATGTATGAAGAACGAATAGTGTGACTCTACTTTGTGTACAACCAGAAATATGAAAAATCGTGATCTATATGTGTAATATGAATTGTAATGTATTCTGCTGTCATATATAACAAATTTTTAAAAATGTGTATTCTTTTTATATGTGAAAGTGAGTTTTGCTGGATTTAAAATTATTGGCTCATTCTTTCTTTGAGTATCTTAAATATATTACTTCATTTCCTTCTAGCAGAAAGCAACTGTGGAAAAAAACTAACTATCTAATTTATTCTATGCTAAGTCTCCTGTTCTTTTTCTTAGGTGCCCCTTTATTATCTTCCCCTCCCCTCCCTTCCTGATTTTGTTTGTTTGTTTGTTTGCTAACAGCATAGGTTTTTTTTTGTTGTTGTTTTTTTTACTACAGTGAGGTTTGGTATTAGTCATTCTGGGTTGATAAGTTCAGGTACATGGTGTATTTGTTTTTCAATATGTAGTTTCAAATCTTTTTGTTTTAAAATTTAGAACAATATTTTGTGAATCATAGTTTTTAGAATTTGTTCTATTCCCCCACTTTGGTGGCTTTTTTTCTACAAATGATGCTTGTTATCAATTTATTCAAACTCCTTTGTGCATTTTAATCTTTCTCATTTTCTCTTGAATTCTTTTTATTTATTTTTTTAGTTTTAAAATGCTTTTCTTTTGCACATTTTGTTTCAGTTAAGGCATTATTTATTGTGTATATTTACTCTTATGTTCCTTCTAGTTCATTCATCATTCCTGAAATATTTGTTTTTCTGATTTTTTCTTTTGCATTTCTGAATTTTTCTAATTTTGATTTGTATTTTTTAAAATTTTCTTTTTTTTTTAGTTATAGATGGACATAACACCTTTATTTTATTTGTTTATTTTTATGTGGTGCTGAGGATAGAACCCAGTGTCTTACAAATGCTAGGAAAGTGCTCTACCAATGAGCCACAACCCCGGCCCTTGATTTGTTTTTCTTTTTCATATTTTCTAAATGTCTTTTAACTCATTTTCAAGGATTAGTTGACATTTGTTGTTTTGAGGCATACCTTCCTAACATACTTTCTTTGCCTATGGAATGCTATTCAAGTCCTTATTTTCTTTTTCCTTATAACTTATGATAAATACTATTATTTGGTATTTAGTTTGATACAATTCTATAGCTCATTTTTAGCAAAATCAGCTTTTCTGAACTTCAGAATGCTTCCCTTACTTCACTGAGCTCCCTCTTTTGTTGTTTTTGTGTAGTATTCAAATATATGGGCAGTTGCTTTCTGAGCTGTCTTGGCCTGTTTCCCTCCCCCACTTTGTTCTGAACTTTGTTTCCTCTGTCTTTGTTCTGCTTCCTTTTTGATTGTGCTCTGAGCAGCTTCTTCCCAGCAGGGCCCTGTCCTAGAAGGGAGTGCTGATGAGTGGGATTGGGGAGTACACAGGGACCTTTCCAGTTCTTCTTACTGCAGGCCCTTTGCTCTGCTCACTTGCTACTTGAGAGCACAACACCTCCAGTTTCAACTGCTGTTCTCAGGTCAGTCCTTCATATTTACCAGTGAATACCTGCCGACTGTGTTGCACACTTTTTGTTCTCAGGTTCATAAATCAGAGTCCCCACTGTTTCCTCTCTTCTTCCCTCTGTACTGATGGGCTACCATATAGGTCTTGTGTGTATTGGTGTTTGTTTCCCCTCACTTATAATTAGGGGAATTTATCTAATTTTGTTCGAAAAGATGTTCATTTGCTTTTCTTTTTGCTGTCTTGTTCTGTTTTTACGTTTGTGTTTGGAGAGATTGAAAAACTACACTTGCCACTACTGCTGTCGTCTCAGAGTCTTCCTCTAGAAGGCGCTCTTAAGAGATGTCCCCTGCACCCCATTTCCTTCTCACTTAGAGCAGGGAGAATTAATTTAGCCTTTGTGGTGAAGACCTTTGAAAGGAGTTTGTTGGGATTTTTGTTTGTTTTTGCATATTTGCTTTGTTTTATGGTGGAGATTGAACCCCATGCCTCAGCCATGCTAAGCATGTGTTCTGCCCTTCTGTTACAAACCCAGCGTCTGAGGTGTTTTTGAGGGAGAACTCTCTCTCTTCTCTGTGGTCTGCTCAAGACCCCTTCTCCCTCCCTTATTCCCCCAGGCAGGCTTTGGCAGGATGGAAGGGAACAGACCTGCCTTAGAGTTTAGCAACAAGAATGAATATGTGATACATTACTCTCCATAGAACTGAACCAAAGAGTGAATGAGAGCACAAAGTTTCAGAAGCAAAAGCTGTTTCTGCCCCCACCTAGAGCTTAAATTGTTTATTCTTTAATGGGAGGAAGTCATTTAAAGTGTCACTTTTCTGGGGCTGATAGTACACTCCAGGCAAAGGCAGGACATCACTGGAGAAAACCGGCACTATGATCCGAGGAGCATTTGTAATGCTTGTACCATTCCATGGGGAAAATTGGAGAGGTCTGGATTAACCCTTTTATAAAGACCAGTCTCAAAAGTATAAAAATACATAAGATTCCCCCCCCAAGATGGCTTCCCTCCCTGCTCCTGCCTCAGGAGGAAGGAGGTCAGCACTCCTTCCTCCCTGCCTGGCCGGCATGGTGTTTTCCCCAGGTCAGTGAAGGACTGTCAAGTCAACAGGCTCTGCAGTTTTTCTGTGCAGGTGGTGGACATCCTTGAAAATCCTAGCACTGTCCAGTTTGGGGCCCCTGCTGACAGCTAGGGCTCCATTTGAGTTTGGACCAGGCCCGAAGGCCCCCTTTGATTGGCATTTCCTTTATTAGCTGGGAGCCTTCAAACAATCAACCCTTCTACTGCATGCCAGCATTTGGTGTTTGGCCTGCAAGTGTCTCTTGGTGACCTTTATTTGCATTGGCCTGCAGATAATAGTCAGTTTCCTTAGTGAGGAGGAGGCGGGAGGAGGTAAAGGGCACATGTGAAGCCTAAGTATTAACTGTGAGGACTTAAGTATAGGATGTGCGGCCTGCTCTGGCAACCTCAGTTCCGCTGCGCTTTATGAAAGGGACAATGACTGTATCATTAACCACCCTAGCCAAGCGCCACCACAGGGCACTTACAAGTTCAAAGATTTTAGAGATTAAACAGCCAGCGTCCTTCAAGAGATGCCCCCAAATAGGAGACCACACCTGTTAACCATGAGAGGGGTCAGATTTTGCCATGTAGGAGATTGCCAGTGGACAGCCTGCAGAGGAGTTTTGTTTGGATTTCATAGTTAAAAACAATTTCCTAACTTAGTTGCCAACATTTAAATATCAGGAGGTTTTATGCTTTTGATTTAAAAAAAAAAAAAAAGGCAATTTCTGGCTTCCCTTGAAAAACCAAAGACCTGGCAACAGTGGGTTAGAGCTGAGTGGCAGCTCTCCCCTAATCTAGGGAACTGTGCTCCTCGTTGCCATAATCTCCTCTCTCTCCTCTCCCACTTTTTTTTTTTTTTTTTTAACCCCTCTATTCTGGACACTGACTCCAGTATCATTTTTGTTCTTCCCCTGGATTATTTCCACCTCACACAACCCTAATGTTATTTGCCCCTTCCTTAAAGAAAGTCAACCTTTTTCTGAGTCTACTTCCCCTGCCAGCTGTTCCTTCCCATTTGCTTTCTCTTTGAAACAAGAACTCCTCAAAAGAGTTGCTCATGCTGTCTCCATTCCTCTGCTCTCATTCTCCCTAACTTAAACTGAAGTCAAGCTTGGCCCCCATGACTCCACCCCAATGTGCTGTGACATGTTTTATAGTGTGACACCACATCGCATTTTTCCTCAAAGTGCACCAGTGACACAGTGTCCCCTCCCTCCCTTTAGTGCAGTGCTGTTCTTCCCTGGCCTGACCTTTAGGTTCCTCTTTCCAGAACTTTCCCTTCTCTCTAGCCTGGTAGCTGAGAGATCCTCTGGTCTCTGCCCCTTGTCCTCATCTCTCCCCTTCACACCCTTTGTGATCATCTTCAGACTTATGACTTTACAAAACCTGCTGAGTTCCAAGCACACATCTCCAGCTCAGGCCATAGATTCAACTGCCCACCTGACATTTCCTTTTGATGTCTAATTGGCCTCTCAGATCTGACACATCCAAAGTGAACTTTATTCTTTCCCCCTTTGCCAGCTCACTTCCATGTGTCTCCCCATAACCACTCTCCACCTCCCCTCCTCTCCTTCACGCTCCCCACTGGGAGATCAGTGTAGATCCCAGCAGGAAATGGGGGAGACAGGAGTGTGAGGTCAGGGTGTTTATTCCCCAGGGTGGTCCCAGGGCTGGCTGCGCCCTTCTCTCGGAGGTAGATCAACACAGCATCTCCACATGATTCTTTTCTGGGTCTGGTAATTCCCTGTAAGGCTGAGGGCTGGTCACTGCCCTGCTGTTTACTAACCTTGGGGTATCATTCTATGGCTTGTGATTTCCTTACACCCTGCTCACACCTCTGTAAACAGTCCCTTCATTAAACTCTCTATGAATTATCCTAATTCGAGTATGCCATCTGTTTCCTGCTGGGACCTTAATTGTACCCCATATTGTCACTCTTTTTATTTGAAGAAAATATTATTGAAAGTGACCATCCATTGTGTCAGGATATTAGAAAGGCATACATGTGTCCATTTTCATGTTACACCTTGATGAAAGCCTGAAGGGAATAAATATCTGTGTCTAGATCTTCAACCATGAGAACAGGTAACAATTCAGAAGTAAATGAAAATGAGCTGAAAGAGCATTTATTTTAGATAATGACACTGTAAGCACAAGTTAAAGACTCATGTGCTCCACTCCAGCCATGGAAATATAAAATTGTAATGTGTAGAATTTGTCAAAGAAGGTTGTAAACTGCATTCTGGTGCAGTTCCAACCACTCTCCCCAGGATACATGTAGTGGAGGGGCACTGTATCTCCTTACTCTGAAAAGTGGGCATTAATTCAGTGCCTGAGACATATAGAGGCAACCATGATTAAGTTATCTGCAGGCACTGACCCACGCCAATCGGTGGTAAGTGAACACCAATGTAAGGAATATGTTTCATTGATGCCATTGTTTACTTTTGTTGGTGCCACTTATATGCTCAGCAAAACTCAAGCAAGATCTCAGTTTTTTAATGTTTCACATTATTTTTGTACCAATGGATCTTAAAAGGAAGAAATGTCATAGATAGCTCATCTACTAAGGATGGTTAGGATAATAAAACAGAGACTTCCTCTTAATGTGGAAATTTGAGGTATGCAGAGATTTTATTTGTAATTTCACTTCCATATTCTGTTCTTCTCCACCGCCTTCTCTTCCCTCGGAATTCCTTTTACCTCTATCTTTTAGGATTTAAATATAGCCTGTTTTTCCTTTCTGCACATAAAACAATCTAACAAATGCATTAGCACAAAGGCTTCAGAGATAAGGTCTGTGGACCAAAAAGGGGCATTTTTGTTTTTAAAATGATAAGAAAAAATAAATAGCAAAGGAACACATAAAACATAAATCCTGATGAAATACGTATCAGTTCTTTTATAATCTAGAGAGCTCAAAATTTATTTTTAAAAATTCTATTTTCAAGAAGCCCAAGTAGAGGAAAGTGAAGGCAGAAAGGGCAAATTATTATATGCCAGGGGCTTGGTACTATAATTTTACATTCTGGTAGAAGTAACAAAGATATTCTACAATAGAGGAATAATTAGATAAATTCTGATATTCCCATATAATAGTTAAATGAGTTGTTATACCCCCATATGTACACATCAAATAATCAAAGTATCTTGGAATACATAGAAACCTGTTCAAGGTAAAATGTTAGGTAAGAAAAGCAACTATATGTTTTGTATTTTCCCTTTTTGATTATATACATGTACATACATATATGCACACCTATATCAATAATCAAAAAATTGGAAGGGCATATGCCAAAATGCTAGCAGGGATTACCTCTGGGTGATAGGATTATAGATGATCAATATTTGGTTCTTTATAAGTTTCGTGTTGTTATAGATTTTTTTTTGTAATGAACATATGAGTTTTTTGATTTTATAATTAAATATGGAAAAGAACTCCTAAAGAGAGAAAGCATTGATTTACATAAAGGTTGAGTGGAATTTCAAACCATAAGAAGTAGGCATTTTAATGTGGGTAAGAGCTTTCTATTGTGCCAAACATAATAGACAAGAGAAATTAACAAAATGTTTCATAGAATAATAAATGACGAACCTTTATTTCATACTTACCATTTGCCAGGCACTATGCATTAACACCCTTTACAGTCATCGTATTACACACTCATGGATTCTCTTCTAATCCTCTTTCAACAGCATTATGAAGGTAGGTACTAGAGGTAACTAAAGTTTAGAGAAGTTAAAAATATTAGGGTTTTAGGTTAATCTTGCTGGATTAACAAAAAGAAACATTATTCCTTAGTCATGTAGAGGTTATTTCTTAATCAAGTAAAATTGCTTTGGCAGCAACCATGGGATGGGATTTTCACTCCATGCACTGATAGAGGCCTTTGTGCTTCAATATGTGGCTTCCCAGGTTGCCCTGGGTATTCATTCATACCAGGCCAGCAGCCAGGGTGGCAGAGTTAGCAGAGGTCTGTACAGTTTTTAAGAGCCAATCCTAATTTCCACCCACGTTCCAGTGGCCAGAACTCAATCTTGTGGTCACTCCTAAACTCTGGAGAGGCTAGGAAAGAGAGTCTAGTTGTATACCTCAAAAGAAAATAAGAATTTTGTGAATGGCTTACTAATCTTCGCCATGTGAGATATCTTACTAGAGATCACACACCAAGTGGCAGAGCCAGAATTGAATACAGTCAGTACTGTTCCAAAGCTGACTGTCTAAACCACAGGGCTGCACATTCACTGTAAGAGATGTGTATGTAGATAGTGTTAAAATCTCAAGATTATTCTTTATTCTAAAATCTGCCCCTACCACTCCACTCCTCCTGTCTCTTAGCTAATCTCATAATATTCAGTATTTCTTGCCAGAATTATTGCATTCCCTTCTGATGAAGTCTCCCAAGTTTGCACTCCAGCTGTGCCAATCTATACTTCACATTTCTGCAGAGATGTCTTTTTAGCATGCAAATATGCTTATATTACTTCTTTGCTTACAATTTCCAATTACTCCTATGAATAAAACTCAAATTGCTTAGACTGACACAAGGCTCTTGTGAACATGTCCCTGACTGCCCTTCTACGTTCGCCTTCTAGCATCCCCCTTTGTAAATCCTGTGTAGTTCTCTGAACACATACTCTCTCTTCCACACCTTCCTGGCTTTGCCTGGAAAGTATTTTCCTGGTTGTCTGCTTGTCTGAATTATACTGCCCCTTTAAGATTCATCCAGGCATTATCTTCTGGAAGCCTTTCCTGACTACCTCCAGCCTGTGTTAAATATTCCTTTGATTCAGTTAGGAATTAGTTACAGCTAACAATCTGTTCAGCTAGCTTTAAGAAAGGCTGGGAATGGAAAGGATTAGGTTCCTATAAAATTATTGGAAGGGTTAGAGGAAATGTAGGCTGAGTTTCCAGGAATGATTCCCAAATTAACAACGCAGAACTGGTCTACCAAGAGATTGCTGCCTTTGCATGATCAGAAAGTCAGAAAATGTGGAAGGTGCCACCGCAATCCTTTACTCGAGGTTCACGCTGCCTCTGCCAAGACCCACATCAGCATGGTACCCAGGAAGTTGGGGGCTAGACATTGGCACCATTGCCACTAAAACCCAAAAGCCTCCGCAATCATGTTCATCAGTATGAACAATGGCTACAGGCACATGTGGGCTCTCCCTTGTGGTGGTCAATCTTTGCTTCTGTTTGACAGAGGTAAGGTCCTTGGGGGAAATGGAGCTGCAAAGAGATTAGGAAATACAGTCCTCAGGGGTCCCATCCCTAGTGCACAAAAAGGAGTGCTAGAAGGAAGTTGGAAAATATCCTTTCAGCAGCTCTCATCATTTCATTATTAACTTCAATTACGTCATTCCATTCTATGGTATAAACTCCATATCACCATCATACTTATCTTTCTAAAACATAAATCTGTGTTCACTCCCCAGCCTAAAAATCTTCCTATGGATTTTCCTTTATTTCAGATTCCTCTGCCGCAGTCTGGCTGGGCACAAATCACCAGCCACTCAAGCGGGAACAAACTTTATTTCTGAACTCCACCAGCACACTCCACACACGCTCCGCGGGAACTCTCCCAAAGGCTCCTCCAGGAACACCACACACCAACCGGAACTCCCTCCCCCGGGCTGCGCGCGCACTCACTCTCAGAACCTGTGAGAACTCAACGGGAACTCCAAAGTAGGGGCGCCCAACGCAGCAAGAGCCATCTTATTACCAGACAGTAAAGGTCTAATATACAATTGAATCAATCCAGCATCATCTTAATGGCTGGCCTCTCAACCATTACTTCTGGCAAAATGCCAGGGGCCATTCCAAGTCGGTTGTGGCTCTCAACATTCCTCAGCATGGCTTTCAAGATCTTCCTCCTTCCATCCACTGTCTTCTTCTCCAGCTTTGGTTAACACCATGATTTCTGGGCTAATGAAAATGCCAGCTCCTTAGCTTTGCTCTGATTTCCCAATTCTGTGCATCCTTCAAGATCAGCTTAAAGGCCGCTTACCTTAGGGAGGTTTTCCACTACCTGCTCTTTATTCCTTCACTCCCAACACTCCACCTCTAACCAGCAGATTACTTTCACCCTCTCCTGAAATTCTAAAATGAGGTTTTGCACTGATTTACACAAGGCTCTGAGCTCCATGGGGTGTTTTGGGGGCTCCAAAGGGAAAAGATGAAAGCTGACAGATGAGGTTATGAGCTCCCCATCTCGCTTAACCAGAGCAGTTCTCTTCACCTGTGTTTCTTGTAAGACTTTGTTGAGACAAAGTTTATATTGCTATGGTAAAAAGAAAAAATACTTTCAAAAAGCAGTTTAGATGTAATGATGATTCTCATATATGAAGTGTGTCTGCTATTGCACTATGCTCATTTTTTAATCCCCTGTGTTTAACCAGATACAAGAAGCTAATATGCACCTGTTCATGGACTGAAGAGAGAAGACTTAAGGAAGACCTGGTGAACATCAACTTCATGCAGAGCTGTATGAGAGAGGCAGGCTCGCCTTCATCTATTTCTTCAGAATAACAAAAAGTGAGTGTGAATCGATGTTGTCTTAGCTATTTTGCTGCTGTGACCAATTTTAGAACAATTTTAGAGGACGAAAAGTTTATTTAGTGTTCATGGCTGCAGAAGTCTCAGTCCATAGATGGCCAACTCCATGGCTGTCTGTCGGGGTTTTTAGCCCCCCCCCCACTTCCCTCCTGACCTGCGGGAGAGATTGGGGGAGCACGCCCAAAATAGCTTCTGCTGCTCAGTAGTAACCAGGATGGGCCAAGAAAGGTAAAGGTCGACTGGCCGCCCACACACAGCCCGCACCCAACCCTCCATTGCAGGAGGACAATCAGATGTGCCAGGGAGAACAGTCAAAGCAGGATCTCGTTTATTGAGAAAACATACACAGCTAATATAATGTACAGGAGCCAATCAGGGTAAAGGTCAGCAGGGTGGGGAGAATTTACATCTATACCCATCCTACAGGCAGGAATGGGAGACACAGCTGTCCGTGAGAGCAGAAGTGTTCTGAGCCTATCCTAGAGGTGGTCCGATTCTTCATCACAACCCACGGCAATGCCTTCTGGCTAATCGCTAGGTGCTCTCTTAGCCACACGTGGCCCCACGACTGGGAAGCAGGTAGCAGCCAGCAAGTTAGGTTTCCTCTTTTCTAATGCAACATACCCCACGTTACATCATGCCCTACACATGGCCAAGGAGAGGCAGAACATCATGGTGGAAGAGTGTAGAGAGGAGGAAAGCAGCTGGGGCTGGGGATGTGGCTCAAGCGGTAATGCGCTTGCCTGGCATGTGTGCGGCCCGGGTTCAATCCTCAGCGCCACATATAGACAAAGATGTTGTGTCTGCCAAAAACTAAAAAAATAAATAATAAATAATAAAAAATAGAGATTGAGGAGGAAAGCAGTGCAGGACATGGCAACAAGGAAGCAGGAAGCAGAGAAAGAGAGAGGGCTCCACTTGCCAGGGACAAAATATAAACCCCAAAGCCACACCCCAGCAACCCACCTCCTCCAACCACACCCTAGTTGCCTATAGTTACCACCCAACTAATCCATTCAAGTCCTTTAATGTGCTGATTAGGTTAAGGCTCTCCTACCCTATCATTTCACCTCTGAACTTTCCTGCACTATATCACATATGGGCTTTTGGGGATACCTCATATCTAAATCATAACAGGGGTGTTACAGGAATGGAGGTTCTAGATTTACATAAACAATTGTCACTTTGATTTAAGCGGTGATGGGCTATCTTAGGAAAGCCTCCCTAGCAGTGGGGTCATCTACCAGAAATGTCACCGAAGCAATCCCAGTGTGGGGTTGACCGTCCCTCAGAAGACCTCACAAGTCCCTGTGACTTCTGCGCCTCCCAGATCTTCTGTTGTAATTATAAACAGGCCACACTGTGATTCCAGATGGCTCGGTCTCTGCATTTTTTTTTTAGACTGTGAGATCAGTAGTATTTTTTTTTTTTTAACTTGGAAAACAAATTGGTTTGATGCCTTTATATTGAATTGGTTGTTGTCTGCTTCTTAAAGTCTCCTGAGGCTATTTTAGAAAGGCAGCCCCAGGGCTGCAGTGCTGTCAGATGGGGAAGCCAACGCTGTTGCTGAGGCAATGTTGGCAGCTCTGGTCATAGATTTGCTATGGCAGCACATTTAGAGAAAAATTTATAGCTTCTGCTGCTCAGTAGTAAGTGGGAATTTACTTGAGTGGGGTAATGAATTGCGGGGGCTTCTGTAATTGTCTCTGTGGGTGGTTAGCAGCCACTTGTCAGCAGCATTGGAAGTGAAGGGTTTACTTTATGCCTGCTTCACATTATACTTTTACTGCAGTTTGATTGAGTTTTCCCTCTTAGAGTTTGGGTAATAGTACATTTTATTCCCAGAACAACTAACTTTCAACAAGAAACCAAGATTGCTTCTTATTTCCATGCCTTCGGGTCTTTTGTGGGTATGTTTTGGAACATATTGGCAGGGGAGACTAATAATGACCCTAGGGTTGCTAAAATTATCAGAGAATTTTGACAAAGTATTCTTAGAACTGTGGAAAAGATTTGTTTGCTCACTTAACTGGACCACATACCCATCTTTTCTGGAAATGTTTCATAAGATGGAAAAGTACTAAATGGAGCTCGATAATTCTGTTTTATTAATATTATTCTAATTAATTCTAGAAGACCTGGCTGATGCCCTCAGGAAGAAATGGTTGGCACAATTAGTTAATTGTATTTCTTTTTACCTTTCTGTTTCTAGAGGTGGTCATTTAATTAAAGGCTTATGACATAGTATTTTTCTTTAATAGGAATAAATGTTTGATTTCATAAATCTTGTATGTCATAGTAAGAAAACATATTTTACAAATAAACTTTGAAGAACATATCTTTATATCAAGATAGGATATCCTCCTTAACCAATTAGGCTTGTGACTAGGAGACTAAACAGAAGTATAATTTATGAATTATAGATTCTAGCTGACATTGTCATTCATACTAAATGCCTGGCTCATATACAACACCACATAATTTTTGATTTCTTCTATAGCTTAATCTGTCCCATATCCCTTAGCTTCTTGTACATATATGCACACTTTCCATGTCTGTGTCCTAATCCTGTTGTGTCCTCCTCTTGAAAAGCTAGCTTTGGGGATGGGAATTTTTTCACATTCAACCATTTTATTATTATAGGAATAGCTAAAGATCCCTTTTCAAATTCTGGCAAAATCATTAGTTATATCATTTTCTTAAATCTGATGCTTTATTAGCAAGATAGTTTATTTATTCAGCAATTGGAACACAGTGAATAAAAGAGGAATTTATTTAATTGTCCATGGTTAAAACTAACAGGATTAAAAAACCCAGATAGTATGTGTTATAAACATATGGCCCCCCTTTTATGACTAACCACTTGAGATATGTAAATGGTGTCACCATAGAAGCAGCAGAAGGAAATATAAAAATATGTGAAATAATCATGTTTCAGAGGAGGAATAACCAATTATATTACAGAAGATAAGCTCTAAAAGAATCAAGAAACTTGTTGTGTGTGGCTAAGGATCAAAGAGTGCTTTATTTTATATGCTCAAACAAATAAGTTCAGAAACCAAAGTCCAGGATTAAAGGGATTGTCATAAGGGATGCAAAATGCTTAGCACAGACACAATCTTTGATGCAAATGTCACAGTTCTAAAAATCGCCTGGTAGTGCTGGGCAGCCTTTGAAATTTGGTTCATATGTCGAGCTTGTCAATACACTACCCATTCTGCCAGAGGCTTAAAATTGGTTCTTTCTTGGTTCATTTGGGGTGGGGTTAAGGGAATGCAAAATTTGTTGCTCATTCATCATACATACAAGGCAACATCTGTTCCCGGCTAATGTTTTGCCTGCAATTCTGTCTTCAGAATATGTTAAGTAACCATAGAAATGAACTCTGTGGTAACCTAAAGGTGCACATAAATAGGTAGGCACATTATTTGGGCTAACATTCAGCTAAGATGCACCAGCTATGAAAACACTAACCCCTTCCATGTTAGTTGGGAAATAGCTACAATTCTGACACCTCCAAGTGCTTTCTGCTCTGCCTGCCCTAGCCCACCTCTTGCAATCCTCTAGACCTTTCTATAATACAACAACTGAAAACAGGACCTAATAAAACAGGGGCTCCAAAACACTGCTAGAGCATTATATTAAACATTTGAAGAGCACCTTAGCATATTACCAAATTTCTGAAAAGCAGACTTCCAATAAAAGACTGGATTGTTTCTACCCCTTAATATGGAGCAGTATAGCATTACCCAGTGACCTAACAGGAAAGAGATGGCACACTGAAATTAAGATAATCTGATAAATGTTTGTTGATGAGGGAACTATTTACAAATGTGCATGTGTGGGTGTGGGTGTGGGTGGAGTGAAATCACAGGGGCAGGCAGTAACCCTAGGGCAAGGAGCAGCAACCTGCCTTCACTCTGCACCCTAGTGGATGGAGGAAGGTGACTCCAATAAAGAGAAGGCTGCCTTGATAGAAGTGACCCTCAGTCAAAGACAGTCAACCTAAGGAACTCTGAAGGCAGGGGTTCCAACAAACCCTGTACAACTCACAGAAGGCCAGCTCTTCAAGTTTCCCATTGGTAGAACCCAATGGGAAGCCTGAAAGAGCAAGAGCCATTGATAGTCAATAGGCTTGTGCCTCCTGGGGCAGTGCTCAAAGTAGAGAGGGTGGAGAATGATCTAGAAGCAAAACACCTGGCCTACCATCTAATTGTCTTTCTCATCTAGAATTTCTCAAAATTGTTCAAGTCCCACATGAAATGCTCTACACTTTACAAGAAGGAATCAATTAAAGATTTGGTTTCTTTAAATCTATCACTTTAGAGTAGGAAACATATTTCTTTTTGTTCTGTTAACTATCTCCTTTCTCCATGTTAGACTTAATATCAAACCAAAGCCACATCTCTAAAGTGGATTTTTCACAATCAATTGCATTTACACCGTTTCAATAGTAGAATGATAACAAAAAAAGTGAACAATTGCTCAGCAGAGATTCCTAAAAATAAGGCTACAGAAACTAGATGTAATTACTCCAAAGTAAAACAGAATAATCATTTATTCTCCATGTGATTCAGTTAGTCCTTGTGATATCTACAGTGTGAAAACACATATCTGTGGCTTAAAAAAACCAACTGTTTTAGAGAGGTCACAGTTATTTCTGACCAAACTGACTCTTGTTCCTTCCTCATGAAAGAACAGATGCTTACTATCTACATATTAAAAGATCAAGAGAGAGATTATAGGCCAACAAGAAACTGTGCTTCTCTTTTGCCCTTGTTCTTTTCCAGCCCCACCTCCACCATGAGGAGTACACAGTGGCCTTGGTCAGAGTTGGGTTTGTGCTGCCCGCTACTTGCCTCCAGGTTCCCACAGTTTCCTGTGGTCACATGCATTCCCTTGGCAGCTTCAGTTTGAGGGAACAACAAAGTGGGAAGCATATGTGTGGCCAACCAGCAGATGGAGGAAGGACTCCTGAGATGTGGGACAGCAAAAATCCTGTTGCCTTGATGATATAGTTGATTTGGGGATGTTGCCAATTCCTTCATCCATGGGGGACCCTGGCCACACTCGGATGCTTGAATTATACTCCCAGAAAGTAACAAGCTTATCTCCACAACTGGTAACAAGAAAGAGCCGAGTTCTAGATTCCACTTAAATAAATGGCTTAACTTCTTGCAAAAGGAGATCTTATTTGACTTCAGAGGACTTTCAAGAATACTGTTCAGAACTAGGCATAATGGTACACACCTGGAGTCCCACCTACTTGGGAGCCTGAGGCAGGAGCATCCCTTGAGCCCAGAGTTCAGGACCAGTCTTTTTTGTTTGTTTGTTTGTTTGGTGGTGGTGCTAGGGGAACTGAACCCAGGGCCTTGTGCATGTGAAGCAAGCACTCAACCAAATGAGCTATATCCCCAGCCCCAGGAGCAGTCTTAACACAGTGAGACCCCCATCTCTTAAAAAAAAAAATTAAAGAGAAGAGAAAAAGAGATAGGACTGTTCAGCACTCTAGTGGCCTGCCATAGCCAGAGGGACCACTTTCCTTTTAGCCAAGGTCCTAGAGAGCCATTTTTACTTCTTTGTCATCTGAAGCTTTTGCATTCGGAATGATGTCAGCCCTTCTTGGCACTGCACTAAGGAAATTATAATGTCCTTGCTTCTTAAGAATATAATCTAATGCAAAGGCATACAAACAGTTTTGTGTTATCCAAATGAAAAGGGAAAGAAATGAGTCTTAAAATTCTCTGAACACTGAAGTTTTATTTCCCTTTCAATTATATATCTCAAGTGAGCAGCAAGAAATTTGGATAATGAAGAAATTCCAGGTAATTCTAAGTCATGAATCATTTATTAAAGACCTGCTGAGCACCTAGCAGTGCACCAAATGCTAAAGCAATAATAGCTATGTCTTCCTTGGTCTTGGGAAGCTTATGATCTGATAGGACAGTATGTATATATATTCATTTATTTTTTAAATTCCTTAATTATGATGGTTCTAGGAATTGAGCCCAGGGGTTTTCTACCACTCAGCTACATCCCCAGCACTATCTTTTAAAGATTTTATTTTAAGATTGGGTCTTGCTAAGTTGCCCAGGATGCCCTGAACTTGCCATCCTCCTGCCTCTTTCTCCCAAGTCACTGACATTACAAGTATGTGCCACTTTGCTTAGCTACGAAGGAACATTTATACTTAGCAGCAAAAGGTTACAGAGTAGGGAGTGTATGTATAGTTGTTAGTAGTACAGGAAAGACTTCTTAGAAGAGGTGACAACTGAGCTGGACTTTAACAGATAAATTCTAAGCAGTGGAAACTACTTAGGCAAAAGAATGGAGGGTAAAAAACAGCATGGTGGGTTTGAATAAGGCGTGGTTGAGGAGGGTGGATCTAGAAAAGGAGCAGAGACTGTCATGGAGGAACTGGTTCTAGAAGTTGGATTGTATGCAGTCCGGGACATAGTTTAACATGTTAGGGCCATCAGCCTCAAGTAGGTTTGGGAGAATGAATTAAATATTCTTTTTTAATATTTATTTTTTTAGGTGTAGTTGGACACAATGCCTTTATTTTATTTATTTATTTTTATGTGGTGCTGAGCTACAACCCCAGCCCTGAATTAAATATTCTTATTCCAAACATTTTTCTGGCACTTCAGCATTTACTAAATAGCTTTCTCATTTATTTTAATTTAAATTAATAATGAAATGATTATCAACCAGGAGACAGAAGTCACATCAGTTATTTCAACGGGGAGAACTTAAAATAAGGAGTTTTTAACGGGATGTTGAAGAACTGAGAAGACAAAGAGTACATTTAAATGTCATGGTAGTTAGTAGTAACTGAGGGAAACAGCTACCAGTCCTGAGGATAGAAGGACATGGAAAGAAGTCAGAATTATTAAAACCTAAAAGCTTTCGGTGTGTGTGTGTGTGGGGGGGGGGTGGCTACAGACTATGAGGTTAGTTCTGTGAGTATTAGAAAAACTGCAAAGTAGAATCCACCACTGCTGCTGAAATGAACTGCCACTTCCATGAAGAAGAAGTGAGATTCAGGAGGTGCTGACAAGTGAGAAGCAACTATAAAGCAAACAGGAAAAAGGAGGTCCCCTCTTCCTTCTCCAGCCTTGCCTTCTCTGTCTAGCACTCCTTGGCAGAGCCTGCTAGGGAGCCAGTGGGCCAGAGTCCAGCTCAGAACCACAAGCCAGAGCATAGAATTTGAGAGATTATAGCTTACTATGTACACAATCGCCATTCCCAGGGTGGATATCCGCGGACAAGAAGAAGTGGGGCCACCATCCCAGAAGCCAAAGATTCCATCAGCAGGTAACAAATCATCTTTTAGATTTATTTTCATAGTTATCTGTGGGTACTACAGCTGTCTTTGTGACCTCTAACTCTCACTTTCTTTAATGTCTTAGGACTTCTTGCTTAGAACTTTTCAATATCTCCCACCCCAAGTCTATTATTGTTCAGACGGTAGAACTTCAGGGAAATGACAGGATTGGGTACAGGGCATGCCAAGAGTTGGGCAGTGCCATCCTGAACCCACCACCTTATAGCTATCCTCTTTGTCATCTCAGATCATCTGAGGTGTATGTGTCATTGATAGAAAACTCTTACTTCCTCTAGTCATTTCTACTCCATTAATGTCCCTGCAAGTACTTTGCTGAGGGCCTTGCTCTTTGTAGGCACTGTACTTGTTTGTAAAATTGCACTTGGGAGCCCACATTACATGAATTAAGGATTTAATTATGTTTTTGATTTGATTATGTTTCACTTGTGTTTTTCTCCAATTGATTTTTCTATATAAGTCTTGTGACCCATTAGATGACAGTCTTCTCCAGGGCAGGTCTGTGTGGCGGGAAAGCATGGATTTAGAATCAACAGAATTAGGTTCAAATCCCAGGTCTGATATATATTAAGTAATATACTTAATATCTAAATCTTAGTTCCTCATCTGCAAAATGGTGAACAATATCTATTTTTACTAGGTTAAGATGGTGAAATGAAATGATATCAAAGCTTAGAATCTGGTACTTAATGGTTGGTTAATAACACCTTGTACATTCTCCCCCCTTTATTTTGCATCTCTTTGACCATATCTCATGCTAGGAATGCAGTAATATTGGTGACCTGACTTACCAAAATAGAAAAGCTGTAGAATCCTTTTGGAGAGGAACTGAAATATCTTTATACAGCTTCCTCCTCCCCAGCCACTGAGAACACTGGGTACACCAATAACAATTAAAATTATATATAAATGACTGGAAGTTATTTCTAAAGAGGAAGGTTGTCTTCAGTGTATGCAGACTCGAGCTGCCGGATACTCTGTCAGAACAATAGCTATTCATTGTGTCAGTTTCAAAGCTGGCACCGGCAAGCCAGTATTCCAGTGCTATTCCCACACAAACAAATCTGGAGCAAAATTTCCATGACCTGAAGGTTTGGTGTAAACAACTCATTGCAAGAGGTTTTTACATGTATATCTATGTCATTGGTTCGGACACTCAATATTTTTTGGAGACTATCTTATAAACACAGCTTAATAACTAATGATTAAAACAACAACAACAAAAATCAGAAAACAAATGCTCATCAACCCCTGCCCTCAGGTTTGTGTTTTGTTGCTGCGTACATATGGTAAACAGTTCCTTCCACCAGAGCTGTAGATGGAAGATACAGCCTTCAGATAACACAGACTCAAGGAAAAGCCTTTTAAAGGCACCAAAGCTTTGCTGGGCTGGCTGAGGCATGCAGGCTGCCAGAGGTCCTGACTCCTGGGCCAGAGAATAATGGCAGGCTTTTTATTTTTAAGTAGTAGTTAGCATTTGATAGCTCTTAATATTTGCAGTGACCTTTACAGCTATTGTTATTAGTTATTCCTCCCAGAGGCTCTTTGAACTAAATGACACAACTATTTTTATTCAACTCCCCCAACGCCTCCTTCCACTCCAATCACAAGACCTGCAGGGCTCTCTGCACATCGAGCTGATGTTCACTTAGGAATAAGCTGCAGTTCCTCATGAGCAATGATCTCAGTGATAAAGCAGATTTTCAAGTGAAGATAGTATTATATACAGTGCATTTTAATTTATCCAATGTAAGTTGGATAGTGTCACTTGTCGGCTTAAAAATCCTACCCTGGATTCCCATCTCACTCTATGTAAAGCCAAAGTCTTCACAGTGACCTGAAAAACCAGTGACCCTTTCCTCACTCGTGGACCTCACTTCCTATCCCTCACCTGCACCTTTACCCTGCCCCAGTCACACCCACCTACCTGCAGCAGCTCCTCCCATGCCAGCTCTTAACGCAGGCCTTCACATGGGCTGGTTCCTCTGCCTGACTTTTTCTTCCTACAGATATGGCTGCCTCATTTCTTCCAGGTCTTTGCTTAGATGTCACCTTCTCCATGAAGTCTCCCCTGCTGATCTAATTTAAAATCACAGCTGTGGTCAAGTACTTATTGCCTTCTGAGGTCCTATACATCATTTATTGAGTTATTAGGTACACTGTTTATTTTCACGCCCCCTTTCCAAGAGGGATAGGGAGGCAAGGTAGAGGATGTTTGTCCATTTAGTGCACTACTCTATACCAAGCACCTAGAACAATGCATACATATAGAAGACA
Source organism: Callospermophilus lateralis (assembly GCF_048772815.1). Classification (NCBI taxonomy): domain Eukaryota; kingdom Metazoa; phylum Chordata; class Mammalia; order Rodentia; family Sciuridae; genus Callospermophilus; species Callospermophilus lateralis. The sequence continues at coordinate 43,494,917 of NC_135307.1, forward strand.
CGTAACAAATATTTATTGAATGAGCAAATATTACTCCTTTAAAGATTGTTGTAACATTTGACCTGCAGCCTTAGAATGCCTCTTAATATGTGGTTTATCTTTATATGGCTTAGTAATAGTTGCTAAATCTGCTTTCCACCAGTGATATACAGTTCATTTTGACAGCAATTCTGCACAGCTAACTGAAGCACAAAAATTCTTCAGGTTGGAAGGAATGGTACAATTTCAGTGGGGTGGCATGGAGAGGGACTTTCTAGGTGTTCTGGTTTGACAGCCCATCAAACTAATCCCATCGACTGCATCCCTACGTGGTATTGCATCTCCCTTTCCATCTGTACAGGGAGTCAGAGGTGTGCAGAGGTTGAAAGAAAAAGCTCTGTGGCCAGGCAGCCATATCATCCAGTTCTTGTTCCACGTATGGCTATTATGCAACCTTGATCAAGAGACTTTAGCTTCTCTCAGCCTCAGTTTTCTTACCTGGAAAATGGTGATAAATAGTCCCTATCTCAGGAGGACTTTTTTCTTTCTCAATTTTTAAAAATTGTAGCAAAATATATAACATAAAATGTATTGTCTTAATCAATTTAAATGTACAATTTAGTGATATTAAATACATTTCATAATATTGTGCAACCATTATCAGCATCTCTCTCCACAACTCTTTATCTTGCAGAACTGAAACTCTATACCCATTAAACACTAACTCCTCATTCCTACCTCCCCCCAGTCCCTGGCAACCACCATTCTACTTTCTATCTCTTATTTTATCTACTCTGTGTACCTCACATAAGTGGAACCATAAAGTATTTACTTATTTCACTTAGCATAATGTCTTTAAAACCCATCCATGTTGCAGCCAATTCCCTTACTTTTTAAGGTTGAGTAATATTCCATTGTATGTGCATACCATATTTTGTTTACTCATGTATCTGTCTGTCCATGACCTCTTGAATTGTTTTCACATTCATGGGATTTTGTGATAATAAATGAAGTAAGGCATGTAAAGAGTCTGGCATATAGTAAACACTGAACAAATATTAGCTGCTGTGATTATTAATTCTGACTTTTATGAAATCCTTAGCATTGAGCTTAATCAAGGAATTAAAACGTATCCAACTGAGACAACACATTTAACCACCACTTTGAGGGAAGGGGGAAATAATAGATGTATCTCCCCCACCTCATCAGTTGCCAGAACATTGTCCTACTCACATTAGTAGCAAGTGAAATACTTAAGTGAAATACCCCTGAGGCCTCCACCACCTTTTCTAAACAGCTGAGATTGCCAAAACCCTGATCTTTCTTTTGTTCAGAGGGCCAGTCTAGTACTGAGTGCTTAGGCTCCAAGATTACAGCTCTTTGACAAGATTTCAATTCCTCTTGCTCAATCATTGTTCGCAAACACACCCACATCCAGAAGGATTTCCTGTCTCAGCCACAGGTTGTGTTGGAACCAGTCACCCTCACCATCACCACCACCATTAGTTACCCAAGATCAACGGCCACACTATCTCTTTTCTTTGGTGAATTTCCCCTTGGGAATTCCTGGTGTCCTTTTCTCCAAAGGGCTTTTTGTGGGGTCTTTCCTAACCCACCAGGGAGATTGTAATCCTCCTACTCACCAGTGACCAGCTCCGCATAACACCTCACTTGTATTGGAGGGTCAGGCTTCCTCAAGCCACACTGAGTTCTGCTAAGCTCTCCCCTCCAAGCAATAGGGCAGAGACATCTTACAGCATCTTAAGTAAGAGTGGTCACTTAATGACTCTCCTGAATGAAGAAGATCTGTATCCTTATGGTAGAAAAGTAACTGACCTTACCCAGCTAGCTAATTTCAGTTTGCATCTTATCAGATACTTGTTACACTTAATGTTCACTGGGTCAGGTTCTACTTCTGGAGGTCAGTAGGAGCCTCTTCCTTCTTCCTTAGACAAGTAACTGCCCTGGGGCCCTGGATTCTTCTTCACTGGCTCCTCCACTTACTCATTGCGTGAGTAGTCACATTTTTAACAATAATAGCTGTTGAGCTTACCACATGTCTAGCACTGTTCTAGAAGCTCTAATACGTTATCTAATTTAATCTTAAAACTGAAAGAATTCCCCAGGCAAAGACACTTTGCCGGGAGAATTCCAATTTTATTGTAAAAAGCTGTGTGCTTATATAGAACTAAGGGGTAGGTGATAGGGCTTAGATAAGTGGCAGACAACCCGTTTATTGGCAAGTTCTTCCAGATATCAGCTTTGAAGCTCAGGAACTAGTTCTCATTGGAGCTAAGGTTCCCCACCAGCGAGGTTTAAAATTGGCGCCGGCGGGAGAGTTCACACGGGCGGGAACTTTTCGCGCCACTGCAGAGAAGAAGAAGGTAAGAAGAAGAGGTCCTTAGGCGTCATGTTGGGGTTTTTTCTCTGGGGTATGGCTGCCATTTATACTTTTCCCAACAAAAAGAACCATATCTTTTGTAGGGAAAGCTTAGGAGTATTCCTGAAGTCATGTAACAGCTAGGATTTGAATCTAGGCTCTCTGGCTCCATGACACGGATGCAATGCTGCTTCCCTAACTTGATTTTAAAGAACAGAGATGATACTTATCTGAGTGCTATAGTTAAGGACTAGTTGCAATAAAGTATGAAAAAGCGATGATCGCTAGTTCTATAAGTGCTCCGAAAAATGGGCATTTGCCACCGTTCTCCTATTCAAATGAGCATCTCATCTTAACCACTCCATGTTTTTAAAGTGCCTGACACATAATCAGCTAGGGGTGACTATTCCTATGATTGCAATATGTGGTTTGAAGCCTCTTCCCAATCCTGACTGTTCTCCTCCAGCTCAGTTAGATCTTAAAATGGGACACCCAGAATGGCCCATGCTCCACAAGGTGGGCTCAGGTTAAAGCACAGGGAAGGGGACAGTCACCTCCCTCGCACCAGGTGCTATGTCCTATTACCTGAAGTCTTAGGAGGCATTACTTTTCAGTTACTCATTTACAATGTCAACAGATGTTGAAATTGCTATTAGTCAAATTCTTGACATCTCTTTACTTAGGCTGTTGCTGCTCCACAACTTCTTGACCTGCCCTTCCTTTCTTCTTTTCTGAAAAAAATATCATTTTTTCCTTTGATTTCATGTTTCTGTGAAAAATTTTTAAAATGTAGAAGAGTGCAAAGGAGGAAATTAAAGTCACCACGAATAGCATGATCCAGAGATAACCACTATTCTTCATTTTTATTTTTCTAATATGTTTGTGTATTTCATTTTTTAATAAAATTAAGATTATCCTATTCAAAAGACATTGAGTCTGCTGCTTTGCCTAAGTCACAACCTTCTCTTTCTTAGACTATTGCAAAACTGCTAGACTACTATTCCCTAAAATTAGTTTCTCTGCTGCCATACTTACAGACTCTTCTGTACGGTCTATTCTCCAAAAAAAATTGGCCAGCGTAATTAACATCATCACTCTTTCCTGCTCACAGTCCTCCATGGCCTCCATATCACATAAAAATAAAACCCTAGCCAGAGCTTGCCCTGGCCTGCAGGGCCCTGCACTGCCTGCTGGTCAGGCCTCACTGCCTGCCCCTCTCCCTCATGCTCACCTGCTCCAGCCTCATGGGCCTTTGCTCTTCCCAGCACTCCAAGGCCCAGATCCTTCATTTCAGTCTGATAAAATAACCATTTCCTTGGAAAATACCTTCCCCCAAATAGTACCTCCGCCTCCATATTCTCCTTTCCCCCTTACTCTCACCCATTTTCTTTACTACATTAAATAGTCTTCTGAAACATGATTTTATTTTGATTTATTTAGTTTATTTTTGCATGCTTTGAACTTTATCTTCCCATTCTTCCTCCTCTAGGCCCCCCTGGGAAGCATCATTCTACTCCATTTCTATGTATGTGTGTGTGTGTGTGTGTGTGTGTGTGTGTATATATATATATATATTATTTTTTAAAGATTCCACATATAAGTGAGGTCATGTAGTATTTTTTAGTATCTGGTTTATTTCACTTATAATGTTTTAATCCACGTTGTCACAAATGGCAGAGCTGTTTCTTTTTTTAAGGCTGAAGAATACTGGGTTGTGCTAATACACGCCACAAGTTCTTCTTCCACTCATCTGTTGATGGACACGTCAGTTGTTTCCGTATTTGGGTTAGTGACTAATACCCTAACGAATTTGAGAATGCAGAAATCTTTATGAGCTAGTGACTTCATCTGGGTGTATACCTAAAAGAGGGATTCCTGGGTCATATTTAATTCTATTTTAAACTTCTTAAGGAACCTACTGGTTTCCCAATAACTGTACCAATCTCCATTTCCATCAATGTAGGATTGCACAAATGTTCTGTTCCTCCACCCCTTACCAGCACTGGTTATCTCTTGCCTTTTTTTTTTTTAAATAGAAGTCATCCTAACAGGTGATATCTCATGGTGGCTTTTTTTTTTTTTTTTAAAGAGAGAGTGAGAGAAGAGGAGAGAGAGAGAGAGAGAGAGAGAGAGAGAGAGAGAGACAGAGAGAGAATTTTTAATATTTATTTTTTAGTTTTCGGCGGACACAACATCTTTGTTTGTATGTGGTGTTGAGGATCGAACCCGGGCCGCACGCATGCCAGGCAAGCGCGCTACCGTTTGAGCCACATCCCCAGCCTCATGGTGGCTTTGATTTGCATTTCCCTGATGATTATTTATGTTCAGCACTAAAACCTATTGACCACTTTTATATCTTCTTTAGCAACTTCCCTCATTTTTCAATTGGGTTGTGGTGGTGTTGTTTTGTTTTGCTATTAAATTATTTGAGTTCCTTTATTTAGGATATCAGCCTCTTATAGAATATATGGTTTGGAAATATTTTCTCCCAATTTTTAGTTAACTTCTTTGTTTTGGTGATCTTTTCCTCTGCTATGCAGAAGCCTTTTAGTTTGATACAGTCCCACCTATTTATATTTGCTTTTGTTGCCTGTAACAATTTGAGTAAGTATAATATTGCATCCCCTGTTGACCAGAATTTTAGATTGTATTCCTTTCAGGTAATATGAGATATATAAATATCTTTACAGTGTTCATTTTATGAGATTCTATCATTTCAGCTGTGCGGAGATGGTTGGGATCCTATTTATCACAACTTTGGTAATCAGATACAAATGTTTTATAATACTAACTTGATCTACCTCACTAAGTAGATTATCATCCCCATTTTCTTGGTGGAAAAATTGAGTCAGAGAGATAAAGTAGTTTTTTTAACATCACAACTAGTAAGTGGTAGAACTAAGATTCATTCAGGCTGCTTCTGAAGCCTGGGGTCTCAGCCCCTCCACCACCTTCCAACTGCCTCCTGATCTTTCTCCCAGCAGATGTCAGCAAACTTCTTTTGTCATACAAGTCACAACTGCCCTTGTATAGTGAGGTATTAAAGACTAAGTCATGTGCAATTAAAATCCCTCTGCAGACCTGTTCTCCAGTCCTCTTTGAGCATTATAGCTGAGCCACTCTGAGTGCCCCTAATGGGACTACCATGGAGCACGTGTTTTTCTATCTGCACCAAGGGATTATGCAGCTTTATTTGTTACCATTTTCTAACTAGACTATGTCTGCAGAATAAAGTTACCATCTGAGGAATCCCATTAGAGAAGAGACATTTGTCAGACCAGCATTCATCTTTCTGGGTCAACACAGGGTGTTTTATCTGTGCTAGAATTTGGCAAAAAGTCTCTACTGATAAAAATTGAGACATTTGTTCCTCTTCGAGTTATGGGAAGTTCCACCATGCTTCATAAACTTTCATATATTATCATATTGCCATTTTTTCCCCAGATAACATTAGATATTGTACTCATGGATTCTTATTTTTAGCATACCAGCGCTCTTTTTATTTTGTTTTGCTTTATTTTACCATCTCTATTTGAGTCCACGTACAGACATGCTGAGATATCATTCATCTGAGCCTAGAGACTCAAGTGCAGCAGCCAGGTGCTCCCCTCCTATCTCTGCACTATCTCAGACTGTAATTTCCTATTGGCCCCGTTTTTGCTCTTCTTTCTGGCTCCAAGTTCATTCTTGATAGAGAAGATGAAAAGAGAGTAGGAGCTCAGTAATTCTGTTTTAACTGTGTCATCTGCCCCAAGGAAGAGGCTAGAGCTTCTCTTGTCCTTTTCCTTGTTCTGAACATACCCCAATGGCTCTTGTTGTTCTACGTGGGCATTATCCCAAGCCCCAAACTTATTTTTAGGCCTCTCCTTTTTTTTCTGCTCTTGACTGCAAATTCCTCCTTCCTGCCTTTACAGGTGTCCTGATAAAATATAAACTCATTAAAGTTAAACTAATTTCTTTGAATAGCTCCCTCTCTTCTTCCTCTGTAGAATTTTGTATGAATGGATGGTCAGAATTAAATATTGTGTGCCCTCAGTTCTTCTTGAATAAAGAAGAAAGTCTCTGATCTTGGAAAACAAAAAGCATCTAACCTCATGCCTCACATGTAGGAATCATGCAATAATGATAACAATAACAGTTAACTTTTATGGAGTATTTACTATGATTCAAGCACTGTGATAGGGGCTTGTTTTGTATTATCTAATTCTCACAAGCAATATATAAGATAGTTCTTATTTATGATTACAGATGAAGAAATTGAGATTCAAGGAGGTGACATTTGCACCTTTAAGGGCAGAGTCAAAGCCTGGCTCAGGTTGTCTATCTTCCAGAGAGTGGACTTTAACCTCCACAATATGCTGCTCTCTGAGACGTAGTTCACAGAATCTCCTTCTTTTCTTTGCACACGTGGAGTTCTGCTTTCCTTAAGCCTCAGAAACACAAACTGCTCATATTCCCTTTCCTAGCTCTTACAAATCATATGATGACAAGGTCTGTATTTCACTCCTGTGCCAGTCACTTCCTCTCTGTCATCCATGGATTCTCCCTCATTGGTCAAAAACAAGTTCAAGCAGCAGCTCTTTTCACTGCATCCTTGTCCTTCCGTGATGTGAAGTTGTCAGGAGAGCAAGGCTTGAGTGAATTAGATGCTCTGCTTCTGACAGATGGGGGCTGCTAACTGACGCTGGATGGTTCTTCAATCATCCCAGCCTGTAGAGAACAGGGCCTGAAGGTGGGAGTGACAGGTGCTCTTGGACTGGTGGGCCTGAGGGGACTCAGCCTCCCCTTCATCTCCTCCTCCTTGGGCTTTTCATGCTCTGGGAATATTGTGCTGGTTTGAAGGTTTTTCTTCAACTCTGATTTGCATGCTACCTGCTCACAAAAAGGTTCACAATAAAATATGTCTAAAAAACACGACAGTTAGAACACATTTTAAAAAGAGAAGCAGACAGAGGTCAGAAATCACTTGGTTTGAATCCCTGACAAGAAGTTTTATAGCATATGAATGTACGTGATCAATTCCTGGCACAAATGTCTAGGTGAATAGGAATAGGAAAAGAACTTTGCAGATGAGCAGGGCCTGGAATTCACAGGCCCATTCTACATGTTTCTAAAATAACAAATAACAAATGACATCTTTAAATATCATCAAATAACATCTTTCCCAGTGATTTCCATGGAAATACTCATACCTCCTCATCTCAGGGAGCCTCGGGGGAGGGCAGGAGAGGGACAATCACTGGGATTGATTCTAAGTTTACAGTAGCCAGTCTGTCCAAAGGTCAAAGTCAGTGTAATTAATCATTGTCATTGACAAGGGACCACAATAAAATTGTCTTTAAATATTAATATCTAAATCACCTATTATACAGACAGAACTCACACGATCCATTTATCTCTCTGCTATTATTTTTAATCACAGAAATAGTATAAATCATAATGGAACTTTTAAAATTTCCACACTTGCTTCAAGGGACACTTCTGCTCTGGTTTATCTATTATGTTATATTTCCAGTAGGGAATGGATAAGTGAGGAATGAATGAATGAGCGCCCTCATGGTCCTGACACTAACGAATCATCTCACACTAGAAGTGCCACAGACAGTTCACTCATTAGAGCTGGGCAGAATCTCAAGCATCTCTTCCTATTGTGAGAGGATAGGAAGGGCCCTAGGGGAGTTCTGAGTCAGACTCACAGCCTGCAGCATGACTCAGGACACCATGGGGCAAGACAAAGGAGCACAGGCACTTCTCTGAGCACACCCAGCTTGGTAGCTTTATGCATGACCAAGTTCATTCTGTAGGTATGTAGGAAAAGAGAGAAAGAACATTGGTGACAGAGAGTTAGCTTGTGAACTTCTATGTCATTAAAGATGCAATAAGCACCTACAGTGACCAGGTGAATCAGAAGGGAGATTTAGGAGGTCCCTCATGGATATTTTCCCTCTTCTCTACAAATGTATGGGAGTATTTCTGTAGTTTGTGGCATGGAATCAAAGTGCAAAGACAACTTAGAAACTAAGTACTGACCAGTTTCCGTTAAAAGCAAACAAACAGTATCAGCCAAGAGATCTAACTATTCTTTTTCTGTTTTCTTAATGTGGAGATTCTAAGTGTATTGGTATTCATGGGAGAGTTAAAAGTTATTTGCTGTAGGCAAATACCTCCTCTCAGCTACAGAAAGTCATTGAAGATGGGGATGATTAGGGCAGGGGAAATGGCATTGGTAAGTCAAGATGTGGCTGAGTTTTGTCACCTGATAGAAGCTGGTGAGTAATAATTGGTGATAATGTTTGGTGAGCAATAATTTTTAAATAAAATTTTAAATGTCTCATAAGGCTAGATTATTATACGTAATTTAAAAAATTTAAAACCTGTGAATGGTACTACAGCAAAACCCAGTTTCCACAAGTGATTGTGTAAATTCACTCATTTCACCAAGCATTTGCTGTTTACTTGGTTGTTCATCCATCCATTCCTCCATCCATTCATTTATTCATCTGCCCGTACTTCTTCTACTTACTCATAAAACACTTATTCAATACAAGCTGAATTGTGTTCTCCCAGCCCCAATTAATATGTTGAACTCCTACCCCACAATATTTCAAGAGATGACTATATTTGGAGACAGAGTCTTTAAAGGGAAAATTAGTTAAAATGATATCCTTAGGATGGACCCTAATTCTGTGTATGACTAATATTCTTATAAGAAGAAGAGATATGGACAGATGCATATAGAGAGAAGACCACATACAAGAGAAGATGGTCATCTACAAGTCAGGGAAAGAGAACTCAAAATAAACCAGTCTACCATCTTGATTTCAAGCTTCCAAACTCTTTTTCTATAATAAGATGAATTTCTGTTTAAGCCACCCAGCATGTTACATTTGGTTTTCAAATGTACCTAGAAGGTACCTGTCGTATACCAGGCACTGTGCTAGATATCATCTCTGCCTTCCATGAGCTTTCCAGTCTGCTTAGTGTCTAATATGATGAATCAAATGCTTAGTTCTGTGTGACATCAATATTATATAAAAACAAAGCTCTGGCCTCACTGATTTTAGTATAGGTGCTACAATGGGCATATGCCCCCATTTTATTTTGCATTCCTACCAAACATGTTTCTGGCTGTGGAAGGGTTCAGTTGGAGAATTTAGTAACATTTTTACCAGCCACAGGATTCTAAAACTCAAAGAGGTATCAAAGGTTGTGCTTTTTTTTTTTTTTTTTTTTTTTAATTCATGTGGCATCATTTAGGTGTGAAACAGTCTTCAGAGTGTTTTTGCTGCTTTAGACTCATCACAAAACTCATTTTCACAGTAAAATCCTGTCTTCATGGCAGATCCATTTATTCCCAGCTCACGCGGCCTCAGCTGATCTCCAGAGTGAGCAGAAGGCACAGCAGTGACAGCTGGCAGCCTGGCTCACTTACGTTCTGTTTGTGTAATTGCTGTTTATATGGAGTCACCAACACAGGGAACAAATCATGGCTTGAACGAAGGTGAAAGACGTGGGACAGGGGCCTGTGACTTTGGAGTAGAACATAGTCACACATTTTAAGAAACAGCAGGAATCCAACTATAAAAACTTGGGATTTTGAGAAACAACTTTGGAAGTTGTCTAGTCAAAGCCCTCCTTTTATAGATTTGGAACCAAAGGCTTAGGTTAAATGCGAAGTGGCTTGCCTAAGGCTAAAAAACTAGCATGTTGCAGAAATGGGATAAGGCCCTTGCCTCTTGCTCTAAATCCAACTGTCTCTTCTGTTACTGTAGGTTCCGTTTTGGGAAATTAGAGTTCCAGAGGTAATTTCCTTGCAGACACTGTGTCTGTGATTCAGGTGTGTCAACGCTGAATGGATAGTGCTGTCAATTTCTTGGTGTTGGTCTGAGCAGCTCAACTTCCTATCAGTGTTGGATACTGAGTCAAGCAAGAATAATCCTCTTTTTCCACTAAAAAAAAAAAAATAGAGCTGTTTAATGATATGACAAATGTGGACACAATGGGAAGACGAAATGAATGCTTCTTAGGTACCAGTTGGGTGGCAGGTATTGTGCTGGCCCTTCATAGCATCTTAACGTATGAGAAAAATGAAGGACAAAGAGATTATGTCGGTTGTCCAAAGATCTCACAAGAGCAATGGACAGTTTCAGAATATGTTCTATTCCAGAGCCTATAATTCTTCTGCTATTCCACATCCCTTCCCTGAGCATAATTAGTAAATGTTATTATAAGGTGAAGCTAGGTTTATATCAAGATGTAAGCACACAAATTAGAGCTATGTCTGATTTGTTAACCTTAACTTTTCCCAGTCACTGTTAGTGTGACATTGATTCTACCTCCAGGCTAAAATAGAACAAAGTGGACACTCATTTTGACCCCTTTGGGCCAGGAATTTGCCTAGAGTTCTAAACCTTGAACAGCTTTGCATCATGACCTGTTAGAGGCAGCTCTTACCTTTAGAAGTGATAAGAGGAGATTCACCAACTCCACAGGTCCCCTTCTCTCTTGTATCAGGTCTGGCTTCATTTATATCTGGAACATGGCTCCCTTCCACAAAGTTCATTTTCCATTCCAGAGAAGGCTATGGGTACTATGCCTTGTTCTTGCGGTCAGAAATCTGAGGGCTTAGGTGTACTACATTTTTTTTCCCTTTTGTGGACATATAAAAGAGAACAACCATGGTGACAGATAATATGTCAGTCCGACTCACTTAGATTCTATTTGTGCTGTTCTCTTTTTTCTGCAGCTATTATTTACTGGGTTCTAATGTCCCAAGCACCACATTTAGCCCTTTCTTAAGACTCAGACTAACCTCATGTTACCCTACCTATTACAGGTGTGCTCTGCCACTTAGGAGGGTCAAACAACTCAGCTGGTTCACCCTACCATCAAAAAGCAGAGCAGAGCTGCAAACCCAGGCCATCTGTGCAGACCCCTGAGCTCTCAGTTACTGTGCACACTGCCTCCGACTCTTTGTTTCTTTGTTCATTTCTCTAGTCAGAAGGTTTTTCCTCTGCCCGCCTGCCAATTTATTTTCCATAATTCTTGCTCTTGGGATAGATGATTTCCAAGGTCCCTTCGAGGATTGAGATTCCATGACTGATTAAAGTTGTAATTTATGCCGTTTGATTAATTTGCACTAATGCCTGGGTTCATTCATGATGTTAATTCCTTTACTGAAGGTTCCAGCAGCTTTTTAGTGTACTTACAGCTCTCTTTTTGATGTTAAAGGAATCATGCTGCTTTTCCTGGAATAATATTTAAAACCCCAATTTAAAAAATGTAAGGTTTAAAAACATATCTGAAAGGATTTTACCATGCACAAAACATACCAATTTTCCATATGGACCAAAATAGTCATTTTAAGCCCCTGTTCTTTTGGTTGTCTTTTCCTAGTCTCACAGATGCAGTGCTAATTGCTTGCAGCTTCAGGTCCTTTATAACATGAGGTAACAATTTGAGCGTCTTGGGTTGAGTGCTGCATTTGTTAGACATGCCAGGGCTAGAATTGGCATGGGTTCATTCAACTGCTGAATCTAGGAGGAGATCGACTCATTGGAACTTTAGGAATCTTCTGGAGAACCTCCTGTTATGATCCTTGCAGACTTAGTGTAAGAGCCAGTGGTTCTGTGGCCAGGATTCCTGTGGGTCAGACTCAGCAGCATTGGTAGGATGGCCCATTTGGACCAGTACAGGCATTTGAGTCTTTCTCGTCAAGCTGTGCTTGCTGGAAAATGGTTCCAGAAGTGACACCTACTAACGGCCCCACCAGCTGGGCTAGCACCAAGTGTCTATTGGCTCTCTGCAGCTGAAGGCAGACTCAGTATGGGATGCATTAAAATCATCCTGACTGGACTGAGAAAATAAGGAGACCAAAAAGAAAGGAAATGATGGGATTCTGCAATCATATCTGCAAGTTAGAGATCATGGGGTATGACTTTGAACACTGTCATGACCTTACCTTGCTTTGAGCCTTGTTTGTGGTTCTAGTTTTTGGGGTCAGACAAGTCTGAACTCTACCAAGCTCTTCTCTTAATGGCTGTGTGATAATGAAGACATAAGCTGACCTCCTGAGTCTTGGTTTCCTCACCTGTAAATTGGGATGATGCGCCTCCCCCATGGTCTCCTGTGAGGAGAACATGTGATGGTGCTCCTGATGTTCCCTAGACACCCTGTGCTCAGCTTTGTGGCCAACGAAGTCAGCAGCTGCACAGTGCTATTTTTACTCCCTCTTTTCCTCCCTCCCCACAGGACACATTCCTCTAGGAAAAAGAAGGCTCATGCTAATGAGCATTTTAAGAGCACTTGTACAGATGTATACCATGCAATGCATGTGTGCTTGATGAGCTTTCATTAAATCTAATTTTACAATCATATTTTACAAAAAAGTATCCAGGGCAGATTGTTTTATAAAGATAATAATAATTTCTGAATTATTTTCACTTAATTTTTTTAAAAAAATTATTTCTATATGGTGCTGAGAATCACACCTAGTGCCTCACACATGCCAGGCAAGCGTTCTACCACTGAGCCACAACCCCAGCCCCCACTTAAGCTTTTTATATATTGTGTTTTCACAAACTGAGAGACCCTCCTACTCTACCCCCAAGTGCTCCCTAGAGGAACAACAGCAAGGTGCAGACATTCCTTGCCTCCTGGAGACTTGTCTGACCACACCTTTCAATGTTTCTCCTAAGTCTGGCTCACTTAATGGCAGCTGTCAGGGGCTCCAAACTCTTTTTAGGCCTGTTTTTGTCCTTGTGATAAGCAGAAATGAGACCCAGGTCCATGGCTGGCCAAGACTCAAGTTAAAATGTTAAAGAGTAAAAATGGATCTGGGTCAGAGAGAAGGGGACTGTCCTCCAGGGTGGTCCTCATCTCCATCCAGAGATAGATTCCCCAAGTAAATCTATTCAAAGCATGAGAACTGTGTCCAGCACACAGCACATGAACAATGTTAAGCATCATGATTGTTGCTACTGCTGCTGTCACTGGCTTGTTCCAAGACTCTGGGATTTGGCTCACATTATCTTTCCTCAATGGTCTTCCATCTTACATAATTGAGGGGTGGATTTTGGAACCAGTGGTTGCACAACCAATGAAGGAGCAATTCAGCAACCTCTGGCTTCATTCCCCAACCATCTCAGACCCTCAGTGAACCCTTTTTTTTTTTTTTGCCCTAAATTGCCTTGACTAGCTGGCTCCAGCTGGTTCTCTTTAATTTACCTGGAGTATCACTGTCTCCCGTGCGCTGCTGGAGGGATGAGCGCATTGTTGTGTATTCATCTGATGGGCTGACTAAAACAGTACGCAGTCAGACTGCTAAGTCCACACTGTCTGGCATGTAGTTCTCAGAAATCCGATTCTGAGAATAAATGTATACCTTGGGTTGCAATCTAGATTTCAGAGGAAAGTTTTGGACAGAATAACCCAGACACAAGCCTGGGTAATTTAAAGCCTGGGTGAAATGGGGCAGAAAGAGCCCAGAATGTACAGGTCTGAATCTTGGCTGGGGAGATGGGGAAGACTCGAGGCGCCAGACGGCTGGCCTCCCTCCAAGTGTTTACCACCCTGGTGCCATGGGGCTGTGGGCTGGACAGCCCCATGTGTTCCCTTTGCCCTTCCTCTTCCTTCCTCACCCCCCAGACTTTGTCCCCTCCTCTTCTTATTTTCCTCCTGACCCAACAATGAGGTATTTGAGACAAAAGAATCAGCCCCTACCCTGGCTGGAGACACCATGGGTTTACAGTGGATGATGATATCTGTGCAGGTGCTGCTGGGACCAATGTAAGGGCTGGTCCTGGACTTTGAACCCCAGTCTCACCCACCTCCACTGGGTGTGGCCCTTATTCCCTGGGAGCCTTCCTTGTTCCTTTGGGGAGAGGATGGTGTGATGTTTGGGGTTGTATCTCCAGGAAATAGAAATGCAGGAAGCAGTCATTGACTCAAGAGTCGATGAGAGCAAGGGCAGCTGTTTTTCTCTGTACTGATTTCTCCCTGGCCTGCTCCCCACCCCCACTCTTTGTCATGTGGTGCCCAGGCTGCCTGCCTTGGTTGTCCACCACAGACCTTGCCATGGGCCTCCTAAGAGACCTCTGAGGCATGCAGCTGGTGGTCCCCTTATCTGTGTCTCTCTGTGTCCACCTCCCAGAGAAGAAGCATGTGCTGCTGGGACCAACTACAGCTCCTCACTGGTTCACCTGCTACTTGAACAGTTATTGTTCTTCAACCTGGGATTCCTTTCTCTTCTTCCTAAAGTTTAATAGAGTTTAATGGAGTCCTCAGCCCTGAGATGGCTCAGTCTCTGGGGCAGAAGAATTGGGGCTTTTATAAGCCCATAGTACTGTAGTTGCTGCACAAGGGAAATGTCTCCCCAGTTCTTCTCCTCCTGACACCTATGTATAAAATGCGAGGGATTGCTTGAATAGGTGAAAGAGGGTATCTTGTGGCTGTCATTGCTTCACTTCTTGTTGCTGGCAGCCAAGCATGTCTGAGGACAGAGAGGGAGCCAGAGGCCAGGAGCGTGGCTAGCAGCAGCACAGGTTCTGACAGTGTGGGTGGGGGAGGTTGGCACTGCTTGGGAACACCTACAGCACTCTGGCTTCCCTCCCATGTGCCTGGGGCCCACTTGGGCAGGCTGCTGCAAGGCACCCAGATGCTGCCTTCATGGCCTAACCTTGCACAGCTGCTCTGGGGATCATGATTAGGATCTCTTTCCAGGAGTCCTCTTAGATCTGTTCCAGAGGCATGGCAAAGGAGGGCATCCAGGGATCTCATTCACAGAGACATCATATTTTAAGATTTATCTCCCAAGATGCACTAATAGGACTTATAGAAGGAAATGATCATCAGCCTTAAACTTATCCCTGACTTTGATAGCAGGTCTGTGAATTTAAAAAATTAATCCTGCTGTCATATTGCAAATAGGATGGTTTATGTTGCCTTGTCGTGTATGTTTAAAATTTTGCATGTGCTAAAAACTTTAGTTTATTAAATGTAAATTTCTGAAATATATCAAGGGGTTTGAAATCCTATTTGAACAGTTCATTTTAACATACCTGAAGCCTCAGGGAATATGAGCGTCCGAGTTTTCTTCTTACTTCCAGGTAGCGGGTTTGCCTCCTCCTACTTCCCTCTTGATGAATAGACTACAAGAAGTTGTTCCCTATCCAACCTGGAGGTCTGGGCAAAAGTACGCTGGTATTCTCAAGTCCCTTACCTGTACAATGGGACTTAACCAAGGCTGCACATTGTAATCAAGTAGGAAGTTTTTCCAAGAACAAATACCTGGGTTCCACCCCTAAAGATTCTGATTTACTTGTCTTGGGGTGTGGACTGCCACCGGGATTTTTTAAAACTCCCCAGGTGATTTTTACTATGCAGCAATGTTTCAGAAATAGTGCCCTGAGATAGCGATTCCGAAACATTAAAATTCATCAGAATAATGTGGACAGGCTTGTTAAAACAGGATGCTAGACCCCACCCACAGTTTCTTATTCAGTTTCTGGGTGATACTTGATAATCTATATTTCTAAGAAGCTCCCAGGTGATGTGATGCTGCCGTTTTGGGGACCACAGTTTGAGAACAGCTGACCTGTTCTTCATTTTTATTTATTTATTTATTTATTTATTTATTTTGGCAATGCTGGGGACAGAACCTGAGGCCTCATGTTCCATTTACTTTTTTAAATGTGGTAAAACATACATAAAACACTTTAATCATTTTTAAGTGCACAGTTCAATGTTGTGAAACTATCACTACTATCCACCTCCACAACTGTTTTCCTATTCCCAAACGAAACTCTGCAGTCATTGAATACTACCTCCTCATTGCCTGTCCTCTAAGTTTGTCTCTGAATGTGTCTACTGTAGGTACCTCATATAAGCGGAATTATACAGTATTTGTGACTCGTTTATTTCACTTAGCACAATGTCTTCAGGTTTCATGCATGTTGTAGGATGTGTCAGAATTTCCTTTCTTCAGAATTCAATAATAGTCTATGTATATATCAGAATTTATCTCTTTATCCATCAATAGACAGGTGGGTGGCTTATGTCTTTTGGCTATTGTCTGTGATTGACATTTTTGCAGTACTGGGGAGTGATCTCAAGGGTATTCTACTATTGAGCCAACATCTGCAACTCTTTTTATTTATTGAGACAGGATCTCACTAAGTTGTGAGGCTGACCTCAGGCTTTCGATTCTCCTCACTCAGCCTCCGGAGCTACTGGGATTACAGGTGTGCTCCACAGCTTACTTTGAAATAATAGATTGTGGACATCTTTCCATGTGAATTCCTACAGAGCCTTCTCATTCTTCCTAATGGCAGCCTAATGTTCTGCTTCATGGAAGTGACTAGCCTAGCATCACACAACCAACTAGTGGTGCAGCAGGGATTTGAACCCAGTTCTCTCCAACTCTGAAGGCTGAGTGTTTCTTGCTACTCTAGGAAACATGGGGGATGTGCACATTTTGAGCTACCATGTGGCTGGCATAGTGTCATGTGAATACAAAATAATGTGTTACAATTTGATTAGGTTTTGAGAGATAAATCAAGTGACAAGAATGAGAGAAGACAGATCTAACCCTGATTCAGGACAGCTAATGCAGCCCTGGCCATCTCTTGGGGGAGCTGGAATAATAATGACCAGTAGCATCTGTAGGCCAGAAGAGACCTTAGAGTTCCTCTGGCCTAACCCTTTGTTTTAGGTGAGGAGGAAATTGGAGGCTGAGAGATGAGCCTGGGGCTAAGTGGGAGTTTCCCTCTGTCTCCACTGAGAGGGCAGTCTGCTGGCCAAGTAACAGAGGGAGGATGTTCCCACTGTTTTCTTCCCAATTTTATTGCCTCATAGTAACTGTGTTGATGCTGGAAACTTGTATTCCCAAGTGTGTTATTTTTATTGCTTATTTCTCCTGTATACATGTGTCCTTCCAGCAGCCTGCCTGGCTTTATTAAAAGATATTTATGTTTTCTGATCACTTCCACTTCCTTCCAGGAATGGAAAATCAATCTGAGTGTCACTAACAGAAAATTCCCTGAAGAAGATTGCTAGCAACAGTGGATTTGTCACCCAACTTACTTTCTTTTTACTGAGCATTTGAAATTTCTTCCACAGGGGATGAGGCCCAGTGTTATTTCACTGTCTGAACCCAGGGCTTTCACGGACTTGCCAAATTTTCATTCCATTGTCTCACTGTCATCTGCTGATCCCATCTCTATACTAATTAATTAGTTTCAAACCCCTTCGTCTTGACCTAATAATATCGCCTTGTTTAATTCGTGTTAGGAAATTTCTGAGAATGTTTCATTTCAGATTCTGATAAGGGCCTTTTTTTTTCCCTACTGCTCTATTGGAGACATCCCTTGGGAGAGACAGCTTGTCCTTCCTGCGGTCTCTTGAATTACATGGAGCAAATGCCAAAATGATGGTGGGACTCTTCCTGCTGCCAGGTCTGGATGCTTTCACAAGAAGCAGATCTGCCTGATCATGGGGCAGTTTTTATGTCTTCTCACCAGGAACACTTAGGACTGTGTCTTTCCACTTCTGGGGGTGGTCTGAACTGGTTCTAAGCTTCAAAACAGCCGGTTGGGGCGGGGCTTATGGATGTGTGTCCCTGTCACGCAGGGCCTGGGTGGGGAGGAACCACAGCCCCTGCCTTCACCAGCTCTAGTTTCACGCCACTTGATTTATAAATGCCTGCCTGTTTTTACTGGCTCTGATCCCCTCAGGAGAGATTGGAGTCAAAGTCTCAAAAGTTCAATATTTTCTCATCTGTCACAAAGATGAGAAGAATGATACCACCGCCCTTAAAGGGGAAAAGGCCATTAGCTCAGAGCCAAGATGCTCTTAGGGTGTGGTTACTCACTGGGTGGAATTAAAATTCCAATAGCTACTTTCCCAATCGGTAACCACCAGGATGCAGAGAGCTTGTTTATTTAATGCGATCAGGCCTCTATGTAGGCAACTAATCTCTGCATGCATATCTCCCTTAAGATAGCTTTCATAAAATTGTGTAAGCATGCTCTTAGAATCCTCTTTAAAATCTCTCAAAGCCCCCTGTGACTGCCTGCCCCTGGCAGGGCTGTCGAGGCTGTAGCTGAGCCACCCCTCCTTGGGGGCATCACATACATCTCCATCAGGCCAGGGAAGAGCTGCAGGCAGACGTGAGCTCCCCCGCCAAGCAGCCCCCTGCGTGCAAGGCAGGGCCTTGGGAGCCGGGTGCAGGCTGCAGCATTTGGCTGATTCATTTGTCTTCATTAATGTTGCTTATAGCTGAGGACTTTGTCACATATATGATTATGTGAGATTCGATTCTCTTGAATGTGTAAACACAGAGCTCCAGTGTGAGGTTCCAAGCAGGCAGCAGCCTAAAGAGATTTCCTGCTGGTGGGGGGCAGGAATGGCTAATACTGTCAGCCCTAGGAATGGGGCCACCCTGGGGGGCCTGTCTCTTAAATGTCAGAAACTGGTCCTTGGAGTGAAAAGGATTAGGAGAGTAGCTGCCTTGGGCCCCAGCTCAGGGGTTTGCCTCTGTAGACCAGTCACCTCAGAGCATGCCCTCCTCCATTCCTCCCTCCCCTCTCTAGGGAGCCCAGCATCACCAAGTTCACTCAGTGTTACGCATGTCTCTTCACTCTTTCCTCTCCTCTGGCCTCCAGGGTCCAGTCATAAGCCACCATCACCCTATGGCTGGCTTCCTTCAACAGCCTCTTAATCTTACACTCCCTAGTTCCCTTCTAATTCACTCCACGCCCTGCTGATGTCTTACTCTTTCTAAAATATGTATCAGTTTCTCCCAGAAAAAGTCAAACTGTTTAGACTGGTCTACAGGACCCTTCAAGGCCAGCTTCTCCCAACTTTAGCCCGTCGGTCGAACCATTTCCTTATCCCTGTTCTCACCTTTCTCCCTCTTTGGGGGTTTTGTCACTGTTTTTCTAAAAGCCCTAATATGTTAGGGCTTTTAGAAAAACAGTGTTTACAATTGTTAACTCACCTAACTCTGCGATTTTTAAGACAGAAAAACATGGGAAGCTGAACCAAGTAAAATGCTGTCACTGATTTACTGGGCATCATTCTCCAGAGACTGGAGTTTCCTTTTTAAGCTGTCATCTTTAACCACTTTGGGTGCAATAAAAAGGATAGTCAAATTACCTGAGGAAAGAAGATGAGGTATTTATTAAAGGATATGCATGTGTGGGAAACCAGAGAAATCTGTCATGAAGGGCAGAAATAAGACAACCCTGGGCTCAGCTGTTCTGTGTGCACTCCCACCCCGCAACAGCCAACCCCCCACACCACCCCAGTATTTCCCTCTCTCCATTCTATTTGCATTCTTTTGACCAGCTTCCTCTGTTTATTCATTTTGTACATAGTCCAAAATGGCAGCTAGGTGCCAGGGTCTACATGAACTTCCAAATCACCCCCCCCCCCCCCCAGCCACTACAACTTTTTATTGTTTGAGAGAGGCTGTGATGGTCCTGAGTCAACTCTCTGAGCCAAGCTGCACCAGCCCTGGTTCCTGGCCAGCTATGGATTGATTGTCCTTGGCTCAGAGCTCTTTCTCACTCTCCTCCCATTGGCTTTGACCCAGAGGGAAGGTTACAAGAATATTCTGCTCCCTTATGGGGGTGGGTGTGCTGGGGGTGGGTGTGCTGGGAGGCAGCTTATCAGTGGGAAGCTGTATTAGTTTGCTAGGGCTGATGTAACAAAATACTGTGTGGCTTAAACAATAGAAATTCATTGTCTCAATTCTAGAGGTTAGAAAACCACAATCAGGGTGTTGGCAGGATTATTTTCTTCTAAGGACTCTAAGGGAGAATTTGTTCCATACCATTCTCCAAAATTCTGGTAACCTCAGGAATTCCTTGGCTCATAGATGACTTTTTGTCTGTGTCTTCACATTGTCTTCCTTCTGATATCTATCTCTATGTCGAAATGTCACCTTTTTATAAGGATACCAGTCATATTGGATTAGGGTGCACACTGTTGACCTCATCTTAACTTAATCATCTGCAAAGACCCTATTTCCAAATAAGGTCACTTTTGCTGGAAGGATTTCAACATGTTTTGAAGAAATCAGTTTAGTCCATAAGAGCACCTAAAGGCAGAGCCAACAGACATCTCTCTCCTTCCTCTCTTGGGCCTTCTCTTGGGCCTCCTCCCGAGTTCTTGGTGAGCCCCTTTGCTAGTCCTCCAGACATGGCTCCTTACTAAAGGAGAGAGAAATGCCAATTTCAGATTGAGGTTCCCACCTCAGACAAAAGGAACCTTGTAAATTCCAGGTGATCACATTTCATATGGCATCCCTGACCCGGAATGTAGCCTTTCTGTTTTGTATGACCTCTAGGGAAATATAACATACACTAAGGACAGGTCCATTGTCCTGAAAGCAGCTGTTAATATGGCAACAATAATTACAACATAATGAAAAACACTACATGTGTGTCCACATGTTTACATACTAACTATTTTATAACCACATGAAGTAGCAAAAGCAGATTTTTGTTATATTCTCTCTGTGCCTCAATTTCCTCCCCTGCAAAATAAAGATAGTAATAATATTTACTCAAAGAGTCACTGCATGGGTTAAATGGATAAGTGATAAAACAGTGGCACCCCTAAAACCTCCACAGGACCTGGGCTGGCTATTGAAACTCAGGAGTGGGAGGACCAAATGTGAGCCCAGAAAGGAGGTGCTTCTCCACTCCTGCCTCTTCTTCCTGTCTTATAGCCTTCAGTTATTTTGCTAGAGGCTTGTAAATGCCATTTTCTTTAAACCGTGTTTTCATTTATTTTATTTCCTGTCAAAGCTATTTTGTTGTTACCAAAGTTAGGAAAGCATAAAGAAAATACATTTTAGGATTAAAAAAAAAAACATGCAACTCTTTAGTTATGTCTATAATAACTCAAGAGCATGTAGTGAACCCTTTGCTCAAAAGAGTAAGGGAAAAACATACACCCACATGTGAGTGCATGCACACACACATACATACTCCTTAATATGGAAAAGACGTGGGATCTGGAAGGTGGTACTGTTATGCATCTTCACTTTCCCCACCAAGTCTCCTTTCATTCCTATATCAAGCCCTTCTCTCTTCTGTCCCTTCCTCACAGCCTCTTAGCTCCATTCTAGGGTGTCTTAAATTGGGTTCTCCAGAGGCTGCTTCTGAGATAAGGAATCACGTGGAAGTAACTGTTAAGAAGCGTTTCTGGGGAAAAAAAAAAACAAAAACAAAACTGGGGAGGGAGTGGAACTGGGAAGAGAAAAATAGAGTGGTAGCAAGCAAAGCCTACAGAGGCACTCTGGGAGCTGGAGGAGGCCACACCTGAGAGTCATCACTGAGGAGGGGGTGGGTGAGGAGCTGAGTACTTTACACCTCTGGAACCAACAGTCAGTTGGTTGTTAAAGCCCTCCCCCTTCCCTCCCCAGGGGATACTTCCTGTCACTTTCGCAGTGTGTGTGCAGGCCTGAGGGTGGTCCTTCAACAGAACAGGGGCTGGCACTAGGCATGAAGGTGCGGCTCAGGCTGGCGAGGCTGGTGTAGGGAGAGGAGGTGGCCTGCTCCTTCAGGTGCCTGACCAACCCTGAAGGTTCCCGACTCTGGCCTGTAGGGGGTGGCGTACAATTTCTCTGGTTTGGGGCTGAGGGAGATTTTAGATGCTTCAGTGAAGAGTCTTCAAAACAAACACGCCTTTCGGCTCTCACAGGCACACACTATTTCTCCTTGCAAAGTTTCTCTGTGTCTTGTGCTAAACAAGGTCTGTTTGGCTTTTAGCAAACTCGAAAAGGAAAAGAAATGATAAGAGTAAAGGTAAGAGAAAGAAAACCCCTACCAGACCACAAACATGAACATATTTTAGTTCTAAGTTTTTGATTTTTTGTGTAAAATTAAGGATTGGTGGAACTAATTTTTTTTTCATGGCAATTGAATACCTGTTTCAGACCCACAGCCTTGCAGCCTTGCTCCTTGAAAGGTTCCTAATTGCTGTCCAGTACTCTCCTCCCACAACCCCACCAAGTCCTGTCCTAAGACTCATGCCCTACAGATTGCTTTTTCTTCCTCACTCTTCCCTCTTCTGTCTACAGTTAGCCTGAATTTCTTGATTTCCTTCTTTTCTTTCAAAGCTGATAATAAGGGAGAGAGGCTGAGTAAGGTGGCTAGAACACCCAGTCTGGATCATTTGAAGGACTAAGGTTTTATTTGAGGTGAGAACAGATTTGATAAGCTAACTCACCAAGGAAATTGTGTGCATGAATGAAGGGGAGAAGGGAAGTACAGAAAGAGTGTACCAGCAGTGCTCAGTGTCAGAGGGTGATTTCAGGAGTGCATGAATGGAATGGGGAAGATGGGTTTCTAGACCACAGAAGATAGGGTGTGGAGGGGGAAGCATTCTGCCAGGAGGAGGCTGTGGGTTGCAAGTGCATGTAGCAGGGGAACTGTGCTACTCACCTTCAGTGCCTCTTGGCAGAAAGGCAAGTTACTTCCTAATGAAGACTGATGAAGCCAGAACTAAGAGAGATAATGAACTGAAACAGGATTCCTTTCTGAATTGAAAGCCAGGGCTGGTGATAATGAATGCAGTTGTCTCTATTGAGCCTAGAAGCTCCACTATGCATGGAACTTTGTGAAATGGGGCCTTCCTTGTAGAACAGCAGATTGTAAGGAGAGGAATCTGTGTTTAAATTGCTACTCAACAAAGCTAAGAAAAGTCAAGCAATAGTGTTCCAATTCCACAGATAAATCCTGCAAGCTGGGTACTTGGAAATCTGTAAGAATCTTGAAAGCTTCTGGAGTCTTCTGGCAAACTCTGAATGCAAAGAGGTGCAAAATTCCTTCTGCCACAGAGGAGCTTAAGCATCTCAAGGGCACCCTGTGACACTCTGCAAGGTTGTTTCTCTGAATGGAGGGATATCCTCAAGTTGGAAACTTGCGATGTTATGGGGAAAGAGGAGTCAGAGCCTTGGGTGTCAGCACTTCAGGAGTCTAGTTTAAGCTGGGGAGAAACAATCAATAAAATATCCCATACTTTGGGGCACATTAAAGAAGGCCCTGAAGGAATGTTTATAGTATGAGTTCAGATAATAAATATAATGATCCTGATTCCCAGTATAACCCCCAACATTGCAAGTGTTTCTACTATGCAGAATGTTAAAATCATGGTGTGAATTGGATGGGTTTGCTTTTGAGGTTGGACATTTTATTGATTTTTTTAAAATTGATATTTGTCTTTATAGCATTTGATATTTGCATTGTCATTCACAATTTTTTTGTCTCATGCTATGCATAACTGCCAGTAGTATGTGTAGTCTGCTTTAGAAATTTTTGTGCAAATTAAATTTTTGTAAGTCAATCATAATTTTAGTCATTTAAGGGTGATAATAACATCTATAAATCTCTTCCAAAATTTACAAATCTTAGTACATAGGATCTCAATTTTCACATCATCTTTGTAAGGAGGTATTCTAATCTCTGTTTTCCAGATGAGGAAACTAAGACTCACAGGGATTAAAGATGTGCTCAACCTTCTGCTGCTCCCTGGCTTGTGTTCAGAAAGTAGTTCTCCTGACTGCAAATCTTATTTTCTTTATTCTGGATTAGTTAATTAAATTAATTTCTTCACAGAGTAAATGTTCTTCCTGCCAGGTGAATTTCTCTCTCTCTCTCTCTCTCTCTCTCTCTCTCTATATATATATATATATATATATATATATATATATATATATATATATATACACACACACACACACACACACACACACACACACATATATTTATCTTTATTGAAGTTCAAACAGGTTGTTAACACTGAATGACTGTCAAGACTAATATAAGGATGATTATCCCTATGTTATGGGTAAGAAAACAGAATAATGAGGTTAAGTGTATTTCTTAATTCCAGTTTTTCAGTCAGTTTATTTTCCAAAATACCTGACAAGAACAATTTTAGGGGAGGAGGCATGGGGATAGGAAAGATGGTGGAATGAGATGAATATCATTACCTTAGGTACATGTATGATTGCACTAATGTTGTGACTCTACATTGTGTACAACCAGAGAAATGAAAAATTGTGCTCCATGTGTGCATAATGAATCAAAACGCATTTGGCTGTCATGTATGACTAATTAGAACATTTTTTTAAAAAGAACAGTTTTAGAGGAGGAAAAGTTTATTTGGTGCTCACTGTTTCAGAAGTTTCAGTCTGTAGCTGGCTGGTTCCATTACTCTGTGCTTAAGGTAAGGCAGAAGAGGAAAGCAGCTCAGGACAAGGCAAACAGGAAGCAGAGAGCTCACCAAGGACAAAATAGATACCCTAAAGACATGCCTCTAGGACCTATCTCCTGTAGCCATACCCTACCTACCTACAGTTAATCAATTCAAGTGGATTAATGCACTGATCAGGTTAAGACTGTAATAACCTAATCAATTCTCCTCTATACTTTCTTGCATTGTCTTACACATGAGTTTTTGGGCAACACCTCATATCTAAACCATAACATCTGGTGAAATGTTGGTATCAGCACTGGGTATTTAAAGCCTTCTGGTTGGCCCATAAAACACCTCTACATTTTCATTTTTTGCTTTGATAGGCTGGTCATTGCAATGCCTATGAGAATACTTCCAGTAGAGGCATAATATCCAAGTTCACATAAGACTCAGAGTTCAGACCCAGATTATACAGTTTGTAAGGCCAATTTTAAGGAAAAGAATACAAAATTAATGAAGGAATCTGAAGGTTAGTCTTCATTAACATCATGATAAATACATCTCTGTCGTTACCTAGCAGGCATGCTCTAGCAGTTCTCCAGGCTACCACCACACACCATATTCCAGAGTCCCGCTGTCCCACTGGGCAGAGTTCACTGACTCTGTTTCTCTTTATCAATGGGAACATACACTGAAAAGCTGGGATATGGGGCTGGGGCTATATAGCTCAGTGGCAGAGCACTTGCCTAACATTTGTGAGGCACTGGGTTCAATCCTCAGCATTACATAAAAATAAACAAATAAAATAAAGGCATACTGTCCCTCTACAACTATAAAGAAAAAATTTTTTAAAAAAAGTTGAGGTGAAGCCCAGTTGAGGATAATGAGAGCAGCTACCTATCTGAAATGCATTCAAGTCCCCAAAATCAGATAAATTACATCCCAGAGAACAAAAATCTTTTAAAGATATGATTGAGGAATTATGTTTAACAATATTTGAACAAGATAACAAGGAATGAATATTCACAGATAAGAGGGGGAAACTGTTACCCTAAGTTTCAAAAGTGGATTATAAAAAGTACAGGCTGGTAATCTGCATTAGCCACCAGCAAATTTCCAGAATGGGTTATCAAACAAATAGCTTGTTAAAATGTAAAGAGGTTTGGGACTAGGCTGGGGCTCAGCAGTAGAGCACTTACCTACCATGTGCGAGACGCTGGGTTTAATCCTCAGCACCACATAAAAATAAATAAAATAAAGGTATTATGTTCAAATACAACTAATATATACATATATATATTTTTTTCTTTTTCTTAATTGTAAAAAGGTTCTAGTTAGGTTCTGATCTACTAGGTTCTAACAAGCAGTCACTAAAAACAAAGCATCCCAAATTAAGTTCATTTCCATCTTTTATTGAAATATTAAGCCCAAAGTTCAATGGAATACATTTGGGTTTTAGAAGACTGTAATGGATTCTTTTATGATAATTTTTCCAGACAAGTTGGGGAAATGTTGATTGAATTATAGAATAGTTAAGTAGACTTGTTTGGTTGACTGGTGGAGTGGGATGAATTGATGCTGAAGTGGCAAGTTGGAAGGATTGCCTATTTTTTTTTTCAGTTCATGTCAGGGACAATAGAGGTACAAAGATGAATAAGACAGGGCTCCTGCCTTCAAGAATTCAGCAGTGCAAAAAGACATATGAACAACTAGATATAATCTTTTTAAAAAATATTTTTAGTTGTAGATGGATGCAATACCTTTATTAATTAATTAATTAATTAATTATTTTTGGGAGAGAGAGAGAATTTTTTAATATTTATTTTTTAGTTTTCAGTGAACACAACATCTTTATTTTATTTTTATGTGGTGCTGAGGATCAAACCCAGCGTTCCATGCATGCCAGGCAAGCGCGCTACTGCTTGAACCACATCCCTAGCCCCACCTTTATTTATTTTTATGTGGTCCTGAGGATCGAACCCAGTGCGTCATATGTGCTAAGCAAGTGCTCTACACCCCAGCCCTAGATATAATCTTTATGGAAAGGGCTGCACCTGCATTGGGGATATAGAATGGCAGAAGGAGAACCAATGGGGTGAGGGTGGGATACTATTGTGGCAATTGGTTATGGCCAACTGTTCCATAGTCTCCTATCAAGTAGTAAGGATTTCAAATAGAGACAAGATTACTGTTAGGGAAGAATGCTGAATCGCAATGTGCCACATTTCAGGTTCCTTTTAAATGCTGAGGTCCTGAGTTTGCTCATGGTTAAATCACAAACAGGCCTGCTCAGAGCAGGACTCGGGCAGAACCGAACTTCTGAGGTGGGTCAGTAAGTAGTAGAGTTAGCTTTATTGGAAATCACAACCGCACTAGGACTGAAGGAAGAAGAAAGAGAGCTTTTTAACTTGATCAGATTATTAACTATTCAAAAAAATTACAAGATAAAGGATTCAGGGATTAAGGAAACCTTGGGGTTCAGCAAATCAAAGCAGGCAATATGGGTGGAAGGCCCTCTATTCACAGGGATTGGATTTATGTCTGAATTGTGTTGGAAACCTCCATACCCTCCTCATTTCAAGTCTTTTTCAAGCCATTGAAAAGACTGATTGTGTTTTTCTAAAGAACAAAGTGAGTTATTTGTTAACATTTATAAGAAATATTTGCACAGTGCCACCTCAGGGTTTGAAACCAATCTGGATGAGGCATATCTCAACTCTGAAAGTCCTTATCATGTTACTCTTGTTTCCTAGGCAGAGGGTGGTTTAGAATAAAATATTAAGTCATTGAGTCATTTAAGTACCTGGAAACAATTCACACATTGGACCAGGAAGAATTTATTAGAGAAACATGTCTCTGTCCCCCAGCGTCGGAGCCTGCAGCTCACTGTGCACAATAGAGCAGCAGAGTTCTGTGAGATTCTATCACCGGCAAGTGTCCTGGCCTAAATTCTGACTGGGAATCTCCTCCCCACTCCAGAGTGAAGGTAACAAGATAACCACGACTCCTTAAAATTCTGTATAAATATGTCTCCCTCAGGGCTCACCCTTTGTCAGATTGGCACCCTCTACTGAGGACAAAAACTGGGCATGCGGTGTGAACCAAGCCCTTTCATGAGGCCAGCTCCTAATTACGCACAGCCTTTCTCTAGTGTTCTCAGCGTCAAAGCCCAGCAAGCACAATTAACTCATGTTGCAGGGCTCTAGATAATGCTGGTCATTTAATGTGGTTGAATATCGCAGCCAGGGCCTTCCTGTTTCCAAACCCGTCAATAGAGTTGTGGGGACTTGAGTGTGTTTCACAGCCTTTTGCCATCCCCATGGAAAACAAAGAGGAGTTTGATGTCTGTGCCCTGAATGCTTAGCATGAGATGCCGAAGTCTAGCCACTTGCTCTGCACAGGAATGGAAGGTTGTGGTACTTTGACAAATGAGAGGAGAGCCCAGTTTGCTAGGCAGCACCATGCCTCTGGATTCGCAGGCCTCAACGTGACTAGAAGGATCTTTAGTCACAAAAGATGATCTCTTCTCCTGCATAAACACGCAGACATCATACTCCAGTTCCTTCAGAAACTTAAAAATATTTGTTGAATTTAAACCATCCATTTTTTGCACTCGGGCATTTCATGTTTTATTTGTAAAACTGCTTGTGTTCTTTAAAATTTAATGAAACAGTATTAAATAAATAATCCCGAAGCAGCATAATAAAACATCAGTACATCCAGACGGTGACTCCGAGTTCAGAAAAATGGGTGTAGAAATCCTGCCTTCTTTCTATTCAGGGAACAAACTGCCCTGCTAATCTGCACGTGTGAAAACCCAGCTGGGATGGGCCTCAGCCCTTTGGCTCTCAGTAATAGGAAGGGAATACAGATTTGTACGTAGGCAGCCTCTTCATTTTGTCCATAATAGCTTGGCAGTCAGATGATTCCCACATTTCAGTTGAAAAGGAATTGCTGTGAATAGCAACGGAGCTTGTGAAACCCACGGATAGGAGGAGGGTTCTGCCCGTGAACACCCATCCGCCCCTGTCCCCTTCCCTGCCCCACCCCCTCCACTTGTAACATCACTATCCCAAACATCTCAGGCAGCTGGGAATGAAAAGCCAAGGAGGTCTCACGCTCTCCCCCAGGCCTGGTGAACACACGGGACTTGGAGGCATCCACTTGACTAGTTCTCCTGTTCTGTTCCATAGTCCAACTCTTGTTGCATTTGACTCGTTTTCTCTACTGACTTCTAGTTAAGCGACAGACATCTTGGAGTCATTGGAGATTCTCATGGAGAATATACAGATGTATGCACAGATAGATTAATAGGTATAGACAGTTACATTATCATTTAATAACTATTTATGTCATAAAGGTCTTTTAAGTAAATAGAGAAAAACCAAAGTGACATTTCTATCAAGCAATGGAGCTACACTAAATTTCGGTTATTTTAAGTTACTCTTCTCTCATTCTCCCTAACCCCTCTAACCAACTAACTCAAGGTTTTAATGTAGGACTAACTCAGTGAAACCTTCCATTATCTCCCAAGACTAAGCTAAATGCCTTTAGAATGTTCTCCCATGGTACACTGTCCCTTTCTATCAGGTCAGCCCCTACTGGAGCTGCTTGCTTAACTGTCTCTTTCCCATTATCTGTAAGCTCCCTAAGGCCAAGGACCTTGACTTTCTTCTTCACATTTGAATCACCAGAACAGACCATGGTGAACAGCAGATACTCAACAGATATTTATCATTTGAATGCAAAATCTCGTATAATTCAAGGTCACCCTGGACTTTATAAAACCAAAGTATGAATTGTGACCCTCTTGTGTGTGAAAACTATGCTCTGTCTTGTTTCTGTGGAGGCCATTGAAGAACACAAGGGGGTGAACCCTGCTTTCAAATCTCTTGTATGCTAGTTAGACAAATGGAACAATCAGAAATTTGTCAAGAGCTATGTCTAGGTGCCAAATTCAGATGAGGAGTGACAAAACCTGGAGGCCTAAGAAGTCTGGCAAGGCTTCAGGGAGTGACTAAGACCACAGGTGGTCTTGAAGGAGGAGTAGAATCTGATTAGGCAAGGAGAATGAGGAGGGTAATGCAAGAGGAGGGAATAAGAAATGAAAGTAGGGACAACTAACATGAATAGGAGGGAACTGGGAGGAGCTGGAGCTGGGGAGTCCAGATTCTCCATGAGCTGTAGATGTTGGATCTAGATTGTGGAAGATTTGGAAAGCCAGGCTTAGAGGTCTGGGTTTCAAATACTGTGTAACAGGACATTGATATAAAACTTCGAATAAGGGATTTTTATGTTTAAGAAAAAAGACAGTTTAGGGAGAAAGCCTTATGGTTGTGGTGGGAAAAGCTAGAAAGGGAGCTATCTGCACTGTGAACACCACTTAGCAGCTGTTGCAGTTATCCAAGAATGAGACGCCATGACCTGGGCCAGGGCCGGGAGAGAATGAAGAGAAGGAAAGGTAAACCAGGAACACTTTCAAAGAAGTAAGTAGAAGTCTGGCCTCCACTGGAGAAATACTTTAAAGCCTAAGAGGCAGACATCCCTGAACTTGCAAGTGGCTGCTCCCTGGGAACAATGGCTCTGATAGCTGGTAAGAAGAGAGAACATATGGAAAGTGTGTCTGCTGTCCACTCCCCTTGCCTTCCCCAGAGATGTTTCTGCCAACCTTGGCACTCCCCAAGAGTAGTCTTCTCCAGCACAGGAGTGACCTGCTTCTCCTCTCAGGACCAATTTTATATTCCAGGTAGGTGGCTTAAGGGTGGTTGTCCTCTTGCTGCCTTGCAAATCTTTGAGTCCCTCCAGGACTAAGGACCCAGGCTGTGCTGCAGGCTGTGCTGAGGTCCAGGTGTGTGACAGGGGAAGCAGGACTAAGGAAGAGAACCATCACTTCCTCAGGTGGTTGCTAAGAAAGATTTATTTATTTTTTTCAAATACATAGTCTTTGTCTCCTCTAAGGCCTCATGGTCTTGCCTTCCCACTTCCTTCCAATGGCTCTTCATCATGGTCTTAGCACCCTTCATGTTGATATAAAAGGCGATGCTTTTCAAAAATGTGTCAGGGGGTGAGTAACCATTTCTCTGGCACTACCACTCCGAGCTAAGCTCCTGGTCTGCAGAACTTGGGGCCTGGTTGTCATGATTTATTATTATTCTGGTGGCATTCCTGGACAGCCTGCCTGCTTTCCTGCTTTAGTTTTTCATCATCATTTTGGGGCCCGTTTGCTCAGCCTTCACTGTTGCGATTGCATTTGGGTTTTGAAGCTGACCTCCTGGCGAGCTGTAGGGCTTGGCTGAAGAAGCTGCCAAAAGCTGAGCCAGCTGGGGGCGGAGTGGAGGGGGCAGGGAGGATGCCCAGAGCTCATGAGGAAGGGGAGGAGGTTGAGCAGGGACTCTGAGATTCGCTGTACTTTCTAAGCTGGGAAGGGAATTTGTTGCTTTTTTTTTTTTTTTTTTTTTTTGCTATTGTGCTATGGCTCTCTCTTAGCCCCTCCTTAATTCCCACTGCCACTCAGACTTTCATGCTTTTGTCACCTCCCAACATGACTGTAGTTCTCTCCACATTGTGCCTCAGTTGAAGTGAACCCCAAAGCATCCCTGAAGGCAGGGCACCACCGACTGTCTCTATTTAGGAGCCAGGACCTTAGGGGTCAGAAAGCCCACCCCACTTTCTGAGTGCTTCTTCCACCTCGACCCCTACCTGCAGTCTGAGACTGCAGAGAGATCAAGAAGAAGGAGGGGTTTGGACCTGGACACCTGGAAACCTAGGAGTCCTGGATTGTCTCTATGCTGTTGGCCTTCTCCTGAGTTGCCTACTTTTTAAGAACAAAGCCACCAGCTTCCATCCTTGCCTAGGAAGAATGGATTTATCATGATGGACTGTTTTATGTATTAAGCTACTTACATATACTGTTAATCCTCAGGACAGTCCTTTAGAAATAAGTTATAGTCTCCCTAATTTCCAGTTGCTCAGTGAGAGTAAGAACCCAAGGTTTCACAGCTTGTAAGTGCTGAAGCTGGAACTGAGGTCTTCCTAACTTCAAGCCCAGGATTTCCCTCCTTTACCACACCACCTTTGAGAAGGAATAGGGTCACCATGCACTGCTCTTCTGCAGTAGGGTTGGACATTTATATTAGAAGGATGTTGTCAACATCAGAAGTTTTATTTATTGAGTCCCTTGTAAGGCAAGAGGGAAAATGCCCTAGAAAACTCAAATTGGGCACATAGTGGTTCCTACCCACTTCTCTTCAGGGCCATGATGACCATTCTTTGAGGTCACTGTTGGAATCAGGCTTCAGGAGATTCAGAGGGGCCAAGATAGGTCAGCACTGCTCAGTGGAAAGGCAGTCTTGAATAAGGAGAGCCTACCTTCTGGTCTGGCTGTCTCACTGTGTGTGGGGGGAACTTGTCATGTAGTCTGTCTGACATTCAGTTCCTCCACCTAAAGGGAAACTGGAACCACATGTCCTACTGAGCTGTGCTCTGAAGACAGGTGCCAGCATTTCAGCTTTACACAAAAGTCCAAATAAAAGGCTATACTTGGGGTATAGTTGGGTGTCACTTAACAACAGGGATACATTCTGAGAAATGCATTAGGATGTTTTTGTCGTTGTGTGAACATCATAGAGTGTTCTTCCACAAACTAAGATGGCTATGATGTTTTTAGGTGGTAAAATATTATGAGACCACCATCGGGTATGCTGTCATTGACTGGAAAGTTGTTATGTGGTACATGACCATAACTTTCTATCGTCTGCTCCTGGGAAGACAGAAGGGAAATGTCCTCCTGTAAACCAACTTTCCTGAAACTCAGCAGGACTCTTCACTCCTGAAACAAGGCCTCCTGCCTTCCCAACACAGGGGCAGGTATAGTTTGTACTATCGAATTGTATTACACCAGTATTTTCTGCATGGGAAGAGTATCTTGGGGTCCAAGCAACTTATAGCTGAGACAAGTCTCCTGGGAAGACCCATTTACTCAGCAACTGGGTGAGGAATTAATGCTACTTTCTTCCTCTTCCAGTTAACTGGCTACTCCTCCAGACTCAAGCTTTGGATAACCGACTTTATTCATCTGACTTCTAGGCTCTGGCTACCTAAGTTCCTTTGGGCTCTTGAAAAATGGGAACTTTTCTTGACTAGGCCCCAGATCCAGACCCAGGATCATTTCTTGAGTTAGCTAAAGCTGCTCTGCCCATACCCCTCAACATGCAGATCTCAGCCAGTCCAGTGTGCTCCTCCAAGATCCCCTTCTCATCTTTTTTTTTAATATTTATTTTTCAGTTATAGGTGGACACAATATATTTTCATTTTATTTTTATGTGGTGCTGAGGATTGAACCCAATCTCACGTATGCTGGGCAAGCGCTCTACCTCTGAACCACAACCCCAGCCCCCCCTTCTCATCTTTCTTAGATGATTTTATACTCTTTCACAGTCCTGTCATTCTTATACTCTAACTCATTGGTGGCTAATAAGTTAAATTCTATGTGTCAACACCCACCACACAGTGACAACCATAAGGAACATAAGGTTGACAAGTTATGTCTGGGTTTAGTGGGAAAGAGTAGCCTACCTTAATTAGCAGTGTCCTCCAGGGGCACAGAAGGGAGAGTCAACATGCATGCCCAGCATTTGCCATCTCTGCACCTGCATTAAGAGCTTGCTTCTATGACCTTACATCAAGTCTTCTGTGGTTTTTAAAAATCTTTATTCAGCTCACACATTTTCCCCTTGGAAAATAGTCCCTTTTTTTCCCCTGATAAGAGTAGCATATTTTAAAATACACATTACATTTCATTAGAATTGCCCTCCTTAATACAGTGAGTTGGAGAAGGGGTACTCTTTGCCACTGAGTTCTGTGGAAAATCTTGGAATTAGGCACTAGAAATTTATTCACTTAGGAAATAAGGCTTTATTGAATGGCTATTTGTGCCAGACACTTCTCAGTACTAGGGATCCAAAAATGAAAACAATGTGGACTTTTCTTGTAAGAAGTTCACATTCTGGCCCAGAAAAATCATGTTAGTGATTGCTTTAGACACATCAGGATGTCTTCCCTCTAAAGGAGTCCCCCATGATGTTCTTGGAACTGAAGCATTTTTCTACCAACTTTTATTTTCTAAACAGGCTAATTTGTTGAAGGAAGAAGTACCTCCTCCAGGTTGTTATCTACCAATGTGTCTCAGTTCCCGGTGTCAAAGAGCCCATGAAGCTTTACCTCCCAGGCTAAAGATTCTCATCTGGGCTACTATTTCTGACTGAGTGGGCAGCAGTTCTCAGAACCATACTGTTCACCTGTGCAGCTTCCATGGGTTCCTGGCTGCCCACCCTGGCTTCTGAACCAGCTCATGTCTGCTCTTGAGACCTTTGGACTTGGCTTTCTACTCCCAGTACAACCTCACTTGCTAAAGCTTCAAGTTTGGGGCTTCATCCTAAAACAGCACTTAGCAAATTCCCTCAATACTGCCTTCTCAGGCCAAGCCTGACCTCCTATGACTGACCTGGCATGCCCAGATTTGGTTCTGCTAAGAGTCATTGCACCAGAAATGGTTGCCCATGCAGTTGCTAAATGGTGCTGGAGCTTGGGGTAATGCCTGAATTACTTTGGCCATGTCCAGGTATTTCACATTTGCTTTCATTGTGATTCTGGGCAGAATTTCAGTGCTCATCAACATGTTTGGCAATTCAGAGACATAGCCTTGGCCTGGAGAAGGCTTAAGCCATCTGTTCTTTTAAGTGATAGAAAGGATGAGACTGGATTAGCTAGAACCAGGAAAACATAGGAATGCTTTCTGAAGAGCATGACCCTGGTAGAAATTTTGCTTTGTGTGCTTGCATAGAAATCTATAAAACTGTGAATGCAGTGGTCAGAAAGCAGGTTAGCAGTAGCTAGGGACAAGAGAGAAAGGAGAATGATTACAGAGTATTTATTAAGGGGGTGATGAAAATGTTCTAAAATTAGCAGTGTAAATTGCACAATTCTGTGACTATTGAAAACCACTAAATTGTATACTTTACTCTTTTTTTTCAGTGCTAGAGATCAATACCAGGGCCTTGAGCATGCTAGGCAAATGCTCTACCACTGAGCTACATCCTGAATTGTATAGTTCAAAAGGGTGAGCTGGGTACAGTGGTACATAATTAATTAATTATTATTAATTAATTAATTATGCTGGAATTAATTTATAATTCCAGCAACTTGGGAACGTGAGGTGAGAGGATTGCAGGTTCCAGGACAGCCTGGGCAACCTTGGGAGACCCTAGCTCAAAATTTAAAAATTTAAAATAAAAGAGGGGGCTGGAGTTGTGGCTTAGCAGTAGAGCGCTCGCCTAGCATGTGCGAGGCCCTGGGTTCGATCCTCAGCACCATATAAAAATACATAAGTAAAATAAAGGTATTATGTCTAACTACAACTAAAAAATAAATATTTTTTAAAAAAAGAGGGCTTGGGGGGTGTAGCTCAGTAGTAGAGCACCCCTGGGTTCAATCCACAGTACTGCAAAAAGAAAAAATAAAAGTAAATTTTATGGTAACACCTATATCTCAATAAATCTTTTTTAAAAGTTTTTTTAAAAAAAGAAATTCTATGATCTGTAGCAAGAAAAAAAAACCTATTCACAATTAATAAATAGTTGTTTAGCATCACTATATGCTGGCTTTTTCTGAGGCACAAGAGGCATTTAGAAATAAGACATACAAGGAGTTTGTAGCTCCAAATAACTCTGAAATGCATTAAAACACTTCCTTTCCATATCTAGGGCTTACTTGGAATTTTGTAAGCCTAAAGCCAGATGTAGACACTTACTGGGCTACAGTGGTCACCTTTGGACTGCCTGGCCAGGAGACACTGCCTATCTTGGCAACCAGGAAACTCTTTCATCTCCAGGGAGTCTCCCTGATGAGCTGGCTTATCTCAGTTGTTGGTTAGTAACTGCAGGAACAGAACAGGCTGCGGTGGATCTCTGGCTTCCCATGCTTGTGTGCGTCATCAGGCTGCAGAGGTTGGGTCTCAGGAGCTCTAAAACAAGTGCTACCCCAGGTGGGAGCACACTTGAGATGTGCCATCGCCTGGTAGTTTCAAGCTCCTTGTTAGGTTATCCGACCTAATTTTCATCTTCACCTTGAGGGGTTAAGCCCCCTGGAGTAGCATTTGTGAACTGTACATAGTGAGGCCCTTCCTCAACTTCCTCTCTGGGAAACTAAATGTGCCTTTGCAGGAGCTGCATGTTGTTTATGTGAAATTGTTCTCAGCCCTTGACCACATCTCCATCTATGACAATTTTTTTTTTTTTTTTTTTAAACTTGGAAGTAATCCTCCTACTCCCTACAGGTTACATTTTGTAGCTTCCAAAAATGTCTAACATCTGGTCTTCAAAATACCCTTCAACCCAGAGTAAGGCCAGGCCTGACTGACCTCACTAAATACAACCCCACTGTCCAACACCCACCTCCCTCCTGTAGAACAAAATCAATTACAACCAGATGAGAATTTCCATATGCACCAAATATGCACCAAGTAGAACAAAGGGACAGTGTTGGAAAAATGTCGCCCAGTAGGGAGACCTGCAGGAGTCCACATTCTGGGACCCACTGGCTATAAACTGCTCTGAAATTCATGCATATGTCCCCCAGGGAAGGGAAAGCTGTCCAGGCAAGCACAGCCTTCATGGTGTATTTAGAAACTCTGGGAGGAGGGGACTGATGGGAAGACAGGAGGACTCAGGATATCTAGAAACCAGACACTTCCAATTTGAAAGCTGTCTGGGGAGTTGGGTGGGAGCTCGTGATGCCTTCTTTAAAGACTTGGGCTGGGTGGGAAGCTTGTTTGGCAGAGGCAATAGAAACAAGACAGTTCATTTTTATTTTTGATGAAGTGAAACTTCAACTTAAAAAAAAAAATAAAAGAGAGAGAAAAGAAAAGAACTGTTGCAACCAGAGCCTATCTCACAGATACACACAGATGAGCACTCTTGGCTATAGCCATCTACCCGCAGGAATTGTGCCTTGAAAATCACAGTAAGTGGCAGTTTGAAGGTCATGAACAGGTTCTGTCCAGCTGTCTAACAGGAGGGGAAAACAGGCAAGCAGAAGGGGAAGAGTTTAAAATAACAAGGGGGCTCTTTAAATAGAGCTATAAAGCTGGGTAGCAAACCTAGTCCAAGGGTTAAAAACAAGCTTTCCTCCAAAGTTTCTATGGTAACTAGATAAAATCTACAGCAAGAGTGTAGTTAATGAAACATTTCTTCTAGACCAACATGTAGCAGTAAGTAATGCGGGCTGACTTTGTGCAGGCTCCAATATGGGGAACATTTTTAGCTGCTTCTTCATTTTTTTTTCTTCTTCCTGGCAAGAATTGGGCATAGAGTTTGGTGAGACTCCATTTACTATAAACTCTGATTTCTCTTTTGCATAGCATAGAGTTTTGAAAGCTGGGGCATCAATGCTGGTGTTGATCCAAATCATTTGGAATGGAGAGGAACTTTCTCCTTCCCTGCCCCCCAGCAACAGTTTGGATTCATTTGACACACACTTACAGTGTTAATTTGGACATTAAGAATAAATGCTCTTAACTAACTAATTTTATCTGTACACAAAGAATAAACACAGTCTGGTAAGGTTAGTTAGGAGCTATTCATATTGCACATGACTAAGAAGCAGTGGAAATGGTTGCACTTGGAGGCCTGGAAATGATATTTTAACTCAGCCAATTACTACCGATGGGACTTAAAGCAAATTATTTAACCTTTCTGTGTCTCAGTTTCCAATAAAAATGAGCCCAAGGAGAGAGCTCACAACACAAATTGATTTAAGGATTAAAGGAGATTAAAACATATAAATGTATCTAGCTGTGATTGGTGTTTAGCAGTATCAAATGTTATTGAATCAAATTAACTTTTTAAAAATTTACCCAAATTACTTTAGGTTCTGGAGAAAATCTACTATATCCTGCAGAAGATTGAACTCAAGTCCTTTCTAATAGAGTGGCTTATCAGAGAACAATTTAAAAATATGAGAACATATAATTAGATTATAAAATTAACTAACACTTATTGACACGTATTTTATGTCAGGCAATGATCTAAGCACTGTATATGCTTTTGCTTATAATTCTCATAAAGTCCTATAAGGTAAGAAATATTATCACTGTTTAACAGATGAGGAAATAGAGGCATAGAGAAGTTGCCAACACTAAGATTTCATGAGCTGATGCAGAGTTAAACACATATGTGTGCTATTTCATTCCATGCACATAATTTGTTATCACCATTTATAGTTAAGGGCAGTAAGCTTGTTATATTAGATATTAGCTCCAAACCATAAAGTTATTAAATAGAATTATGATTCAACATAAGCAATCTTACCATATATAAATACAGTTTTACTCTAGCTTTTTTTTTTTTTTTTTTTTTTTTGGTACTTGGGATTGAACCTAGGGGTGCTTGACCACAAAGATATATCCCCAGCCCTTTTTATTTTTTATTTTTAGATAGGGTCTTGCTAAATTGCCAGAGCTAGCCTTGAATTTGTGATCCTCCTGCCTCAACTTTCCTAGTTGCTGGGATTACAGGCATATACCACCACACCTAGCATTTCTTTCAGATTTTTATGCTATTTATTTATTTTGCTTTATTACACTGGTTATAACCTCTGTGCTCAAGGAAATAATAAGGGTGAGCATCCTTACCTTGTTCCCATCCTTACAAGCAAAGCAGCCAATATTTTGGTACTAGATATGATGTTTACTATGGGGTTTTTGTTTGGGTACTGGAGATTGAATTCAGGTTGCTTTCCCACTGAGCTAAGCTACATTCCCAGTCCTTTTTTTAAAAAAATTTTATCTTGAGACAGGATCTCACTAAGTTGCTTAGGGCCTTGCTAAATTGCCCAGGCTGCCACTAAACTTGTGATCCTCCCACCTCGGCCTCCCAAATTGCTGGGATTACAGGTGTGTGCCTTTGGCTACCATGGGTTTTTATAGATGTTCTTTATCATACCCAGTAAAGTCTCCTTTCAGTTCTTAGTTACTGAGAATTCTTACCACATACGGATGTAGAATTTGTCAAATGCTCTGCTCTTCCATTGAGATGATATGAATTTTTCTCTTTTATTTTGTTAACATGATGAATTTCAGTGATCAGTTTTCAAATATTTCACCAAATTTCATTGTGGAATAAACCCCACTGGGTCATGGTATATTATTCTTTTTACATTGCTATATTTGATTTGCTAAGATTTTATTATAAATTTTTGTGTTTATAGACATGAAGGATGTGGGTCTGTAAATTTCATTCCTTCTGTGCTTTGTCAAGTGTTGGTTTTAGGAGTTTCTGATCTTATAAAAGAGTTAAGAGGTGTGTGTGTGTGTGTGTGTGTGTGTGTGTTTAGATAGGTAAATATGTAGATTTCCAAGAACTGGCTTATACAATCATGGGGACTGGCTAGATAAACCCAAATTTTGTAGGGAAGGCCACCAGGAAGGGCAGACAGAAACTATTGGACATAAGCTGAAGCTTTAGACCACAGGTAGATTTTTTCCTTCCTCAGATAAGTCTGTTTACTCTTTCTTTTTAATTATTTTTTAGTTGTTGATGGACCTTTATTTTATTTATTCATATGTGGAGCTGAGAATCAAACCCAGTGCCCCACACATGTCAGGCAAGCACACTTCTGCCGCAGTCTGGCTGGGCACAAAATAACCGAGCCACCACAAAAGCCTTGTAAATTCAAACAGCAATTCTTTATTCCCGAACTCTCATTGGCACTCTACATGCACGTTCTGGGAAAATCCACTACCTCCACCGGGCTCTGCATACCAAATACTCTCAGAATCCCCCGAGAACTCAACGGGAACTCAAGGAGCAGGCACCTGAGGCAACAGGATACGCCCTATTCCCAGCAGGATCCACCCTAAATCCGGAGCCACCCTAATCCAGCAGGATCCACCCTAAACCTGGAGCCGCCTTAATTTGGTTTGCAGGGTCACCTTACAAACCAAAACTCTCAAACATTTATGCAATGTCACTGCAAATGACCTGGGTCCAAGGCAAGCCCATTTCTACAATGGAGAGTCCTTCCTCTAAGCAACATTAGGTAGGCTGACAAGGAAATTGCCAAGCGTCATTCCTACTTGGCTATGGCTCTCAGCACACTTCCACTGAGCCACAACCCAGCCCTGTTTGCTCTTAATATCTTTCAACTCATTGGGTTAATCTGTATTGAGAATAATCTGTTTAGAGTCAACTGGTTGTATGTGTTGCTCATATCTACAAAATACCTTTAGAATAACTCCTAGTAAGTGTTTAATGGAATAGAGTTGACCCATAAACTGACCAGTTCAGTCTACTCCTTGTCAACTTGCACCCATATCTATTTCCTTAAACTATACTTAGTCTCCAAAATAAAAACAATAACAAAACTATACTTCCGTCCAACATGATACAAGTATCCTGTTTATTACCAAAAATATGCAGATTTTTTCTCCAGAAGAGGATGCAAGACCTTGGGTGATGTTCACTCTTCTCCTTGGTATCTTATAACAAATATTTTGATATAAAGTTAACTATTATTAATACAGCCTACATTAGATGATTTGGAGATAAGATAGGGAAGAAAACAAAAATATTTTATATTCATCAAGTTATATTATGTGGGTATATGTAATATTTAACATTTATTATATATATAACATGTTTATAATAAAATAAGAAAGAACTACATATAACACTTGACAGATCTTATTTCTACAACTTGTCATGTAGTTATCAATGGTATTTATAACTACCTCCTTCCACTAAGTGTTTAATGGAATAGAGTTGACCCATAAAACTGACCAGTCCTGTCTACTCCTTGTCAACTTGCACCCATATCTATCTCCTTAAACTAAGTCTCCAAAATAAAAACAATAACAAAACTACATAAAATTTCCATATTCCCTTTGCCTGCAGAAAGCATGTCAGCTGGTCATGGCCTTTGCCTGTGAGCTGACCCAGACTTATTCCTGAAGGAATGAGGATATTAGCAGCACTGCTTGGATTGAATTGTAGTTTTCCACTGACTTCAATCTCGGTAGTTATCTTAGATGGTAGTTATCTTAGCTCAGGCTGCTAAAACAAAATACCATAAACTGGGTGGCCTAAACAATAAAAATTTATTTTCAGAGTTCTGGAGTCTAAGAAGTCCAGGATCAAGGTGCCAGACAATCTGGTTACTATTGAGGGACTTTCTTCCTCATTGGGATGCCTTCTGCCTATATCTTCACATGGTTCAGAATGAGCTCGTCTCTCTTGTGTCTTTCTTAATAAGGGCACCAATACCATAAGGGCTCCACTCTGATAAACTAATTACCTTCAAAAGGCCCCATCTCCAAATGCCATCACATTGAAGAGTAAGGCTTCATTATATGAACGTTAGAGGGATACAAACACTTTTTTTTTTTTTTTTTTTAAATCAGGGATTGAACCCAGGGTGTTTTGCCACCAAGCTATATCCCCAGCCCTTTTTAGTTTTTTATTCTGAGACAGGGTCTCACTGAGTTGCTGAGACTGACCTTAAATTTTCAATCCTTGTGCCACAGCCTCCTGAATTGCTGGGACTACCACACTCAGCACCAATCATTTGGTTTTTAGTGATAGTTCTAAGAGACAGCCTGTATTTCATATATACTCTACCTTACCTATATGGTGGTACCAGTCCAATTTTCCCATGATAATCAGATCCAACAACCCCAACCAGCATCCTCATTTTCTTCTTTGCCCATTGACTCAGATCAATGAGGAACAC
The DNA here is from genome assembly GCF_048772815.1 of Callospermophilus lateralis. Lineage (NCBI taxonomy): Eukaryota > Metazoa > Chordata > Mammalia > Rodentia > Sciuridae > Callospermophilus > Callospermophilus lateralis. Next base: position 43,536,267 of record NC_135307.1, read on the forward strand.
AAACTGACAAGATGCCAGTAGTATTTCGAGTTAAATGGAATCATTTTTTTTTCATCTCTTGGTAGAAGCACTTCTACCTTCAGAACCAAGATTTCTAGACCATCAGAGTGTAAAGTCACAGGAATGGGAAGTAAATGTTTTACTCATGGATCTCTAGAGGTAATAGTGAGTCGGTCTATTCCCATTTCCATCCATTGATTTTTGAGCCCATGAGTCCTTACTGTGGGAGAAGGTGAACATGCCAGGTGAAAGAATATATAGTCTCATGGAAGACCCTGCTCCAATCTGTAAGATATTGCCACCTAGCTTGTGCTATAACAGAATTTTCATAAGATCATTCCACCATTCTTCAGGATAATAGGAAACATACTTAGACCAATGAATTACATGACCACAGCCTAACTGTGACCTAACTGTGAAGTGAGTTTCTTGGTCAGAAGCAATACTGTTGGAAATATCATGAGAGTGAATAAGGCATTTGGTAAGTCTCCTTGGATGGTAGTTTTGGCAGAAGCATTTTACACAAGGTAAGCAAACCTATAAGTAGACTAAGGATTTATTCCAGTAAGAACAAAACATTGCTCCTTCTGTGGTGTAAGTGGTTTAAGTAATCAACTAGCCATCAAGTAGCTGGCTGATCACCTCAAATAATGGTGTTGTCAAATGGAAGGGGGTATACATGAGACTGGGATTTAGCAGGTTCTGAACGCACAATGAAGTTATATGAAGAATTGTCCCAAATACCTGTAACCTTAATTCCTGTGACTCTGCTTTCTCTCTGCCAACCCACTTTATAACCTCATGGGGAGTTCCCTACAATTAGTTGGCTGAAGAAGAAAAAATTCACGTTTACAGATTGTCCCACACCATATTGCAGGTACCACCTGAGTGTGGGCAGCTGCATCATGATAGCCCCTCTCTGGGACAACCCTGAATAACAGTGGTGAAGGGAATTCCTCTCAGTGTTTATTTTGCTTAGAAGGAGAAATAGTAAGAGGTATGAGTTCATACTGATTCAGGGCTATGCCAGTGGTTTGGCCTGATGGGTGTGAATGGGAAACAGCATGAATGGAAAATTGGTGACAAGGAAGTCTGGGAAAGAGGAATATGGATAGTCTTTTCTGAACAGGCAAAGAAAGTGTTATTTGTGTCCCATGTGAATGCTCCCCAAAGGGTGATTTCAGAAGAGGATCTTAACAAATGAACAGGATGACCCTTTCTGTGGATACAGGTCAATCTTTTTCCCCAGCCACTCCTACCACTGCCCCAAAAGCCCATGGACAAAGTGGCCATGACAGCAGCAAGGAGGTTATGCATGGAATCAGCAGCATGGACTTCCACTCACCAGGGCCAATCTGGATGCAGTTACTGCTGAGTGTAACAACTTATCCTTTGTCTAAGAAACAATATTTCAAAACTCCCCACCCCTAGAAATTTCACCGAGGTGCCTAAATTTTTGTCAGATCTATTTTCCACCTTTTGGCACAACAATTTCTTACCATTAAATCTAGAGTAGTTGCTACTTACTGCTCACTAGGCCCACTCAGCACAGTGACATCAATCAATGTAATGAACTGGTGTGACGTTTTCTAGAAGGGAAAAGCAATCAAATTATCTGTGGACTAAATTATGATATAGGGCTGGAAAATTGATATACCTTTGAGGTAAGATGGTGAAGGTGTATTGCAGGCCTTACCAACTAGAAGCAAACTGCTTTGGTGGTTCTCATTGACAGGGAGGGAGAAAAAGAAATGCATTTGCCAGCTCAATAGTTGCATTAATTGGTTTTTTAATTTGCTCAAGCATTGAAACTATATCTGGAACAGTTGCTGCAAGTGGAGTTACATCTGGTTAATTTTATAATAATCAAGTGTCCATCCGATTTCTGCACAAGCAAGTAGAAAAGTTGAATAGTGATGTGGTGGGAATCACCACCTCTGCATCTTCAAAGTCCATGATGGTGGTAACATTTCTTCCATAAGTGTTTTTAAAAAATTACTGTAAAAATTAAAAAAAAAAAAAACTGGGCATAGAGTTTCTGTTGTAGAAAAGATTTTTTTAAATTATAAATGAAATTTCCTTAATAGACATAAAGCCAGTCAGATTTTCTTTCTCTTTTTTGTTTTGGTACTTTGAATTTTTCCAAGGAAATTTTCCAAGACTTCTAAATTGCCAAATTTATTAGTGTGAAAATTTCAGAATACTGTCTTTCATTTTTAATGTGAATTACTTAAACTTTCTCTTTTTTGTGGTCTTTATTGTTGCTTTGTTTTTAGTTTTATTGATTTTTGTTCCTTTCTTTTTTCTTTGTTTTAACTTATATGGGATTTAATTTTTCATTTTTTACCTGTATAAGATGAAAACAGATCTTTGAATTTAAATCATTTTTATTTTCTAGAATAAGCTAAATTTAAGGCTATAAATTTCCTTCTAAGCATTGCTTTAGCTTCATCACATAAATTCTGCTACATTATATATCATCATCATTCAGTTTAAAATATTTCCTAATTTTCCTTGTGATGTCTTTGACCTGTGGATTGTTCAAAAGTATGTAGTTTCAGGCTGGGGTTGTGGCTCAGTGGTAGAGTGCTCACCTAACATGCATGAGGCACTGAGTTTGACCCTCAGCACCACATAAATATAAAAATAAAAAATAAAGATATCACGTACACCTAAAGGTAAAAAATAAATATAAAAAAGTATGTAGTTTCACTTAAAAATATTTGAGTATATTATATATATAAGTTTTATAAGTTTCCAATTTCATTTCATTGTAGTTGCAGGACATGCTCTGTAAGATTTCAATCTTTTGAATTTATTGATACTTATTTTATGGTCTTTCTTGGTGAACATCTCTTGTGCTCCTTAAGGAAAATATTTATCTTCAGTTCTTGGCATACTGTTTTATCAATGGCAGTTGGGTCAAATTAATCAATAGTCCTCTTATTTTCTTTACCCTTTTTTGATTTCTTTGTCTAACTGTTGTATCAATTACTGAGAGAAAGGTGTTGAAACCTCCCACTGATTATTTCTCCCTGTAGTTCTTTTTGCTTGTTGTTGTTGTTGCATTTTTCATTTGTTCTTCTTAGATATACATGACAGTGTGATTTAACACATTATACATACACAGAGTATAACTTATTCTAATTAGAAATCCATTTTGTGGTTGTACATGATGTGGAGTAACACTAGTTGTGAATTCATATATGAACATAAGAAAGTTATGTCCAATTCATTCTATTCCCATTCCCTCTTCCTTTCCTTCATTCCCTTTGTCTAATCTAATGAACTTCTATTTGTCCCTCCCCCCATTAATGAGTATTAGCATCCGCATCAGAGAGAGCATTTGGCCTTTGATTTTTGGGGATTGGCTTATTTCATTTTGCATGATATTCTCTAGTCCTGCAAATACCATAATTTCATTCTTCTTTATGGCTGAGTAATATTCTGTTGTGCATATCTACCACATTTTCTTAATCCATTCAATGTTGAAGGGCACCTAGGCTGGTTCCATAACTTAGCTATGTGAATTGAGCTGCTATAAACATTGATGTGGTTGTATCACTATAGTATGCTGATTTTAAGTCCTTTGGAGTGGAATAACTGGGTCAAATGGTGTTTCCATTCCAAGTTTTCTGAGGAATCTCCATACTGCTTTCCAAAGTGGTTATTGTCACACCAGCAATATATGAGTGTACTTTTTCTACCACATCCTCGACAATATTTATTGTTACTTGTATTCTTGATAATTGCCATTCTGTTTGGAGTGAGATGGAATCCCAGTTTTAATTTGTATTACTCTAATTGCTAGTGATGTTGAACATTTTTTCATATATTTGTTGACTAATTATATTTCTTTTGTGAAGTGTCTGTTCAGTTCCTTTGGGTTATTTGTGGTTTTGGAATTAAGTTTTTTTGTGTGTTCTTTATGTATCCTGGAGGTTAATGCTCCAACTGAGATGCAGGTGGTAGATTTTCTCCCATTCTGCAGGCTTCATGTTATTGTTTTCTTTGCTGTGAAGAAGCTTTTTAGTTTGATACAATCCCATTTATTGATGCTTGATTTTACTTCTTGTGCTTTTAGGAGTCTTGTTAAGGAATTAGTTTCCTAAGTCAATATGATGGAGAGTTGGCCCTACATTTTTAGGCACAGGGTCTCTGGTCTAATGCCTAGATCCTTGATCCACTCTGAGTTGAGTTTTGTCCAGGGTGAGAAAAAGGGATTCAATTTATTGTGCTACATATGGATTTCCAGTTTTCCCAGCACCATTTGTGGAAGAGGCTATCTTTCCTCTAATGTATGTTTATGGAACCTTCATCTAGTGTGAGATATCTGTATTAATGTGGGTTTGTCTCTATGTCTTCCATTCTGTTCCATTTTGGTCTCCACGTCTCTTTTGGTGCCAATACCATGCCATGCCTGTTACTATTGCTTTATAGTATAATTTAAGGTCTGACATTGTGATGCCTCCTACTTCACTTTTCTTGCTAAGGATTGCTCTGGCTATTCTGTGCCTCTTATTTTTCCAATGAATTTCATGAATACTTTTTCTATTTTTTTTAAGAATGTCACTGTAATTTTAATATGAATTGCATCAATTCTGTATAATGCTTTTGGTAGTATGGCCATTTTGACAATATTAATTCTGTCTATCCAAGAATATGGTAGATCTTTCCATCTTCTAAGATCTTCTTTAATTTCTTTCTTTAGTGTTCTGTAGTTTTCATTGTAGAGGTCTTTCACCTCATTTTTAAGATTGAATTCCAGTGAATGAGATAGTTTTTTCTAATTTCTCTTTCAGTGGATTCATCACTGATGCATAGGAACACATGTGACTTATGGGTATTAATTTTATATCCTGCTACTTTGCTGAATTCAGGTACTAGTTCTAGAACATTCTGGTGGAATTTTCTTCTAAATATACACTCACATGGTTGGCAAATAGGAATTGTTTGAGTTCTTCTTTTCCTATTCATATCCCTTTAATTTCTTTATTCTAATTGCTCTGGCTAGAACTTCAAGGACAATGTTGAATAAAAGAGGTAAAAGAGGGCATCCTTGTTTTGTTCCAGTTCTCAGAGGGAATGCTTTCAATTTTCTCCATTTAGAAGGATGTTGGCCTTGGGCTTAGCATAGATAGCTTTTAAAATGTTGAGGTAGGTTCCTATTAACCCTGGTTTTTCTAGTGTTTTGAACAGGAAGGGGTGATGTATTTTGTCAAGTGCTTTTTCTGTATCTATGGAGATAATCATATGATTCTTGTCTTTAAATTTATTGCTGTGATGGATGACATTTATTGATTTCTATATGTTGAATCAACCTTGCATCCCTGAAATGAAACCCACTTGATCACAGTGCATTATCTTTTTAAAATGATTTTGTATGTGATTTGCCAGTATTTTATTAAGAATTTTTGCATCCAAGTTCATCAGGGATATTGGTCTGAAGTTTTCTTTCTTTGATGTGTCTTTGTCTGAATCCAGGTGATACTAATTTCATAGAATGAGTTTGGAAGGACTCCCTCCTTTTCTATTTCATGGAATAATGTGAGGAGGATTGATGTTAGTTCTTTTTTATAAATGTGTTCTTTTTAGGTAAAAATGCCAGAATGTATTTTGACATATTATGCATTAAATATAATTTATTCTAATTAGGATCCTATTCTTGTGGTTGAACATGATATGGAGTTATACTGGTTGTTTATTCATATATCATGGTTGAACATGATATGGAGTTATACTGATTGTTTATTCATAGAAGAGATATGTCCAATTCATTCTGGTGTTAGTTCTTGTTTGAAGGTCTGATAGAATGCAGCTGAAAATCTGTTTGGTGCTGGGCTTTTCTATGTTGGTAGGCTTTTGATGGCATCTTCAATTTCATTGCTTGAAGTTGAACAATTTAAATTTTCTGTGTCCTCCTGATTCAAGTTGTGTAGCTCATATGTCTCTATAAATGTATTAATGTCTTCAAGATTTTCTATTTTGAGTATAAATTTTCAAAATAGTTTCTGATTATCTTTTGTATTTCAGTAGTGTCTGTGGTGATGTTTCATTTTTCATCATGAATTTTAGTAATTTGAATTTTCTCTCTTTCTCTTCATTCACTTCAATAAAGGTTTATCAATTTTATTTATTTTTTCAAAGAACCAACTTTTTGTTTTGTTTATTTTTTTTGGATTTTGTTTTGTTTCAATTTCATTGATTTTGGCTCTGATTTTAATTATTTCCTGTCTTCTACTAATTTGGTATTGATCTGTTCTGCTAGGCTTTGAGATGTAAAGTTAGGTTAGTTATTTGGTGGCTCTCTATCCTTTTAATGAATAAGCTCAATGCAATGAACTTAGAACTGCCTTCATAGTGTCCCAGGATTTCGATATGTTGTGTCATTATTCTCATTTACCTCTGAGTATTTTTTATTTCATCTGATTTTTTCTGATATCCATTGGTCATTCAATAATGTATTATGTAGTCTCTAGGTGTTAGAATAGCTTCTGTTTTTTATTTTTTCATTGATTCCTAATTTCATTACATTATGATCTGATAGAATGCAATATATTATCTCTATTTTTTGTATTGTATTTTCTAAGTTGCTTATGGGCTAAGAAATGATCTATTTTAGAGAAGGATCCATGGGCTGCTGAGAAGAAAGTGTGTTTGGTCATTGATGGATGAAATATTCTACATATGCCTTTGAAGTCTAAATTGTTAATTGTAATTTTTTAGTTCTATCATTTATTTATTTAGTTTTTGTTTGGAGAATCTACCCAGTGATGGGAAAGACATGTTAAAGTTACCTAGTATTATTGTGTTATGGTCTATTTGATTCTTGAAATTGAGAAGAGTACGTAGATGGTCCATTGTTTGGGGTATAAATATTTACAATTGTTATGTCTTATTGATGAATAATTCCCTTAAGCAGTATGAAATGACCTTCTTTGTTCTTTCTGATTAACTTTGAGTTGAAGTCCACTTTATCTGATATGAAGATAGAAACTCCTGTTTGTTTACAAGATCCATGTGAATGATAATTTTTCCTATCTTTACCTTCTGTCTTGGATGTCTTTGTGTAGGAGGTGAGTGTCTTGTCTTCATTGGGTCTTATTTTTTTAAAACAATCTGTCTGTCTATGTTTTTTGATTGCTGAGTTTTGGTCATTTACATTTAATGTTATTATTGAGAAATGATTTTTATTCTGTTATTTTAATTTATTTCTGGTTTTTAATTTGATTTAGTTTTTCCTTTGATTGTCTATTCTTCTAGTGCAGTTCTTCCCTTTGCTGGATTTCATTTTTTTGTTCTTCATTTCTTTTTTGTGAAATATTTTATTAAGTAGTTTTGTAGTGCAGGTTATCTAGTTGTAAGTTCTTCTAATTTTTGTTTATCATGGAAGGTTTTATTTCATTATCAATTATGAAGCTTAATTTTGCAGGGTATAGTATTCTTGGCTTGCATCCATTTTTTTTCAGAGCTTAATATATATATTATTCCAAGACCACCTAGGTTTGAGTGTCTGGGTTGAGAAATTAGCTGAAGTCTGGATTGGTTTTCCTCTCAATGTGACTTGTTGTTTTCTCCAGCAGCCTTTAAAATTCTATCCTTATTCTGTATGTTAGACATTTATGTAATAATGTACCTTGGTGTGGGTCTGTTGTAATTTTGTATATTTTGTAATTTTGTATATCCTGTAAGCCTCCTGTATTTGATTTTCCATTTCATTATTTAGTTTTGGGGAATTTTTTGATATTATTTCATTAAAAAGATTGTACATTCCTTCTGTTTGTAGCTCTGGGCTTTCATTTATCCCAATAAATCTTATATTTCGTCTGTTCATGTTATCCTGTGTTTCTTGAAAGTTCTATTTATGTTCTTTTAACATGTTTTCTCTATGGTCAACTTTATTTTCAAGATTACATATTTTGTCTTCACTGCCTCAAACTCTGTCTTCCAAGTGGTCCAGTTTATGGGTGATGCTTTCCATTGAATTCTTAATTTGGTTTATTGATTCCTTCATTTCAAGGATTTCTGCTTGATTTTTTTTCAGAATCTCTCTCTTTATTGATGTAATCTTTAACTTCCTGAAATTTCTCTCTGATTTTATGCCTTACCTCATCCTTTGTCTCTCAGATCAGTTTAACTGTGTACATTCTAAGCTACTTCTCTGATATTTCTGAAGTACTTTGGTTTGTTTGGGACAATTTTTTCTCTTGCTTTTTCATGTTGTTTGTGTGTGTACCCATCTAACAGTATGGATATTAGGCAACAGAATTTCTACCCTGTGGACTTTTGGTGTCTCTGAAGGTTTCCAGTATCTAATTATTTAGGGGGGCACAAATAACAACAACAACCAATGCAGACAATATAGAGCATTAACCCAATAGTTCCTGCTATGATATCTACAATGTTAATTGACACAATAAACAGAAATGATGTGATCAGTTATAGCCCACAGTAGAAATAGTAACTTTGAAAAAGGATTTACAATTTCAAATGGTGGACAGGAGGAGAACACAAGTGATGTAAGATGTGATGATTATGAGGGAGGAAGAGAGAAAATAGAACTAAAAAATTAAAGGAATAATGAAAGAAATAACAATAGAGATTTGCTGATAACAGAAGAAAAGATTGAAAGAGAATCAAGGGAAACAGATAAGTGATAAAGAAATTATAAAATATAAAAAATTTTAAAATTAAAATAAAAGAATATAAACAAAATGGAAATACACTAATCAAACATCCTAGTCCTCAAAATACTGGTCCATGTAAAACAACTGGCTTTAAAAATGCTAGGGAAAAATATGAATGTGTATAAGTGTCCACGAACAATTCAGGTCACAATTAAATAGAGAAAAGAAAAAAAATTTAAAAAGATCTTAAGGAAAAGTTAAAGAAGTGTTTTCATTGGTGTTTAAAAGTTTCTCAGCTTCCCTCCTCAGCAGTGTTATGTGGGGTGCTCTTGAGTTGATGCCTACTCTACCTTCAGATTGGAGTTATTGAAGGGTGAGGGGAAAGCCTATAGGCAGAACTCCTGGAAGTGGGGTTTAGGCTTAGGTAGGCTCCAGATCCTTTGTTGAATGGCAATTCATCTGAATATTTTAAATCAGCACACCTCCAGGGCCCAGCAGTTGCCAGCACACACTGGAAAATTACACGCAGGTATCTCCCCTGGGCTCATGCAGTGAAGGATCCAATTCTTAGTCCCTTCCATCACCTGTGGACCCCATATTTCCTTATCTCTTGGGTTCAGTCTCCAAACTCAATCTAACCTGCCCCCACCCTTTCAAATTCCTGGTCAGGTGCACCTTTCCCAGTCAGTCCTGCAAGTAGCCAGATTGGTGAGTGAGGGAGCCATGTGGGTTTCCATGACCAGTATTCCTCTGTGGAAACCCCTCTCCACATTGGATTTTCTTCTGGTAATTTAAGCATACTTTACACCATTCAGTATGGTTACTAGATCTGTATTTTGGGCCAAACTCGAGTTTGCCAGAAAATGACTCCCTCACCTGCTGGTCCCAATGCCATGGCTGCAAAATGGTTCTTTTCCTCTACCCTCCATAAGCAGCTGGGAGAGATGTGGCTTCTTTCCCATACAAAGAGATACCTTTCAGTTTTGTCAGGCAGTGTCTTTGAACTCTGATCTCTCCATACCCAGACATGCCTCAGGCCTCCTAAAAATGTGGGTTCCTTTAATTCCTTTCTTCCTCCACTTTTCTCACAGAGGGACCACCATGGTTGATTCCTCTGGCAGTGGCAGCAATGTTGATACTGGGGATTTCTTCCTTATTTTATTATATCCAACCTCCTGAGTCCCACATCTGCTTTGAGTGTCCAGCATTAAATTCCAGTTAAGTCCTCACCCCCGCCACACACACACCACACACTTTTTTCACCTACCTTACTGAGAAGCTTCCTATCTGACTTCCACAGAGAAGCCATGAAAATGACTTTCTCTTTTCCACCATCTTGAAACTCCTCCTCCCTTTAGTTCTGCTAGTTAGGGCTTCATGTATCTGGAAGCTCTGTAATTAGATAAATACAAATTTATGACTCTTATGTCTTCCTGATCAAATCGGCACTTTTCTCTTTAAGAAATGTCCTTCTCTGATTTCCTTACCTTCTCTGATTTTAGTGTACCACAGTGGCTTCCTTATGCTTTCTGTTTACATGGTATATCTTTCTCCATCCTTTCACTTTGTGCCTATCTCTGTCATTATATTTCAAGTGGATCTCTTATGAATAGTATTTATTTGAATCTCACTTTTTAATCTCTCCCCTTTTATTGGAATATTTAGTCTAATCACATGTAACGTAATTATTAGTCTTAAGTCAACTGTCTCATTGGTTTTATTTCCTAATTGTTACATTTGTTTTTGTTCCTCTGTTTCTCTTTTCCTAAAGTGTGAGGGGGAAATCCTATAGGCAGATTTAAGTTAATGCTATTAACTTAAACTTCTTTTAAGTTAATAGGATACCTTTTAATTCTGTTGACAGTTTAGCTATATATGTATGTGTATATGTGTTGTTTATGTTTGACTTAGCAGTTATTCCAGGAATAACAATATGAATCCTTAATTCATCACAATATCTTTGGAAAAAATTTGTGTCACTTCATATGAAATATGAAAATCTTACCACAATAAAGTTCCACGTTTCATCCCCCATCCTTCATGCCATCCTTTCCATATCATTTTGTATCTACCTGTGATATAAACCTTTTTGACAAAATTACATGTTTTTTGCTTCAAACATTCTTTAGCCTTTCAAATAATCTAAGGGGAGAAGCTAAAGATGGTATTTCAAAATTTATCCACATATTTATAATTACCAGTATTCTTCATTCCACCCTTTAGAGCTGGATTTCCATCCAGTGTCATTTCTCTCTATCCTAAAATACTTGGTTTAGTCTTTCTTATTAGTGCAAGTCTGCTGGTATCTGATTATCTCAATTTTTACTTATAAAATATATTAAAGATATTCTTGCTTAATATATATGATTCCTTTGGCAGGTAGAGGATTGGGCATTAAACACAGAGTCTCACATATGCTGGGCAACCTTTCTACCACTGAGTTACATCCTTGGTCATTGATATAGAATTCTGACTTGATGGTGTTTTCTTTATCCAGTTTTTTAAAATGTCATTCCATTGTCTACCAGCATCTGATATCTCTGATAAGAAGTTAGCAATCATATGTATAATTATTTCCCTACATGTAATTATCTTATCCAGTATGGGCTGTTATAACCAATTACCATAGACAGGTGGCTTATACAATAGTTTTGGAGACTGGGAAATCCATGATCAAAAGACCCTGACAGACCTGGTATCTGGTGAGGGCCTGCTTCTTAGTTGCAAGTGGTGCCTCTCATATCCTCACATGGTGAGAAGAAAGAGAACTAGCTCTGTTGCTTCTTATACAGGTATTAATCTCATTCATCAAGGCTCCACCTTCATGACCTAATTACCTCCTAAAGACCCCACCTACAAACACCATGTTATAGGGGATCAGATTTAAACATATAAATTTTGCAGGGGACACAAACATTCAGTCCATGACAATGATGTATCTTTGAGTGTGTGCTTTCATTTTCTCCTTATCTTCGATTTTTAGAGTTTGACTTTGATGTTCTAAGATTTAGTTCTCTTTGTATTCATCCTACCTGGACTTTTCTGAGTTTCTTGAATCTATAGTTTGATGCTATTCACCAAATTTGGGGGAATTGGGCTGCTATTTCTTCAAATATTTTCTTCTGTTCCAATATTTCTCTCCATTCCACGTGGAAAACCAAATATATGTATCTTAGAACTCAAGATTGTCCCATAGATCCCTGAGGTTTGTTCATTTTTCAAAAATCTATTTTACTTTCAGATTGTATAATTTGTTTATTTTTCTTCAAGTGTATTTGTCATGTAATCTGAAGTCTCTAACCTATTGCAAAACCCATCCAGTAAAATTTTCATTTTAAATATTGCACTTATACTTCTAGAATTTCCATTTAATTCTTTTTTTCTATATTTCCTATTTTTCTGTTGATATTCCACATTTCAAAGACATTTTGACTGTCTTTTAATTAAGTCTTTGAATATATTTGTAGTAGCTACTCGAAAGTCCTTGCCTAATAATTCCAACAACTAGGTCATCTTGGGTTCTTTTTCTATTTTTTTCTTTCTCTATTTCCTTATTGTACATCAGAATTTTATGTTTCTTTGCATTTCTAGTAAAGTTTTGTTGTAACCTAGATATTATGCATGATTTATGACAGGAATTCTAGGTTATGAGCGTAGAATTTAAAGAGTGCTGAGTTTTGTTGTCAGCGGTTAAAGCCTTTCTGATTCTGTCAGGTTCAGTTTTGTTTTGTTTTGTTAAGGAAGGTCTATTTGGGTTTTGGTTTTGAATTTAGATAAGCTTTACCGTATGGTGTGGTCCTTACTCTTAAGGTTCTTATTTCTAAACTAGGAACCTATTCCTGAGGCACAGTTTTTCTGGATTCTAGACCACAACATCAATACCTTCCAGCACTGTACAACCTCTGGTATCAGCATTGTACTTCACAGCCCCACAGCAATGAGTTTTTTGCTAAGCTTCAAAGACACTTGCCCTGGGAAAGTACATCTCAGCCCTTGCCAAGGACCCATAGTAAATCCTCACTGAGCGACTTCCCCTCTACATAGATACTCCTCTATCTCCTGTCACAAATTCCAGCTATTTCAGCAGCATGGAACTGTAATCTCTGCCTCATCTGTTCACTCTGCTTTGGTTCCATCTCCCCACGCTATGGCAGGAGCATGCCTGCAGCAGAAAGCTGGGGCAATTGTGGGCTTACCTCATCCTTCCTTTTTCTCCACAATGATAGTCCCATGCTGCCTGTTCCTTTCCTAAAAACAGTTGCCTTATATATTTTGCTCAATTGTTATAGATTATTTCAGTGCCAAGGTAAGTCAGGTTTCAGTTATGGTGGGAAGCAAAGTCTCTAAACATATCATCTGAAAACTATTTTGAAAAATAGCAAAGAACAAAGGCTGGTTTGTGATGCTTGGCAATAAGAAAACCAAACTTCTTTAATAAAAACTATGGTTATTTCTTTAATGAATGTTTTTGAAAATATCACAACTGGAAATGTGACACCATTAGTTCATTCGTCAATAGCTAAGAAGTCGATACATTTTGCACTTGGTGTGTACAAAAGGATAAAATCGATTCAAAAAATATTCTCAATAACCCACGTACAAGGCTCTAAAAGAGGCATAAAGAAAATAAGAGCCCTAATGTCAAGGTACTTTTTTAAAAAATGCTTTTATTTGTGCATTATACTTATGCATGATAGTTGGGTTCATTTTGACATAGACGTACATTCACAGAGTTTAATTTGCTCCATTTGATTTGCCTCCTCTTTCCCTCCCCTCCTCCCCCGGCTCCCCATTCCCTTTCTTCTACTCCACTGGTCTGCCTTCTATTTATTTACTTTAAATTGGTCGTTTATAGATATATGTAAAGGTGGAAGTCACTGTGGTGTATTTATACGTGTACATAATGTAATTTTGTTAAATTCATTCCATGTTTTCTCCCCTTTCCAGTCCTTCCTCCTTCCCCCTCAATCCCTTTCTTCTTTTCTACTGATTTTCCCTCTCTCCTCATGAGACCGGACCCTTCCCCCTTTCATTCCCTTACTTTGCTCTAGCTTCCACATATGAAAGAAAACATTTGACCCTTGTCAAGGTACTTTTGCTGTACTAGGAAGGATAGGTCACATATACAAAACAAATTAAAAATGAAGGCAAAGCTGAATGTGATTATATGCTAAAACCGAGTGAAACAAGTAGCTGAGACAAACCTGGCTTAACTTCCCCTTCCATTTGCATCATATAGGATCCCTTCCCCACACCCGAGTCACAGGAGCTGGACCAAGATTGGACACCTGACCCAAAACCAATCCGTGCATAGGGCTTAGCCAGTGAAATTCCCCTCCAAGAATCTGAATTCAGAAGCTCAGAGATGGTAGTCAGATGGTAATAGATGTTTAGCTAGTAAAATAAAGTAGACTGAGGAATAGAGTGGGCATGGAGACAAGCCAAAGTCATGACCAAGTTGTGGGCTATGAAGGAGCAGGAATTATGGGTGAGTAATCTATAGAGAGTTCAAAGTAGATACACACAGAAAAATAGAGCTATTGCAGAGGCATTGGGAAAAAAATATAGAATCCTACCTGACAATTTTCCCACTGAATCTTCTTTGTGCTTTTAATATTATCCCTATAATAATCTATAATATCATTTCAAAAATTCACTTTTTAACTGATATGGTTTTAGTAGCTGTTCCTCACCTCAGCCCCACCATGCCCTGTATAGCAAAATTCACTCTAACTAGAGCCATGGTTTAGCTGCAGGTGCTGTCAGAGTCCAACCAAGATAGAACTTACTCCAGGGTAAAGCAAGCAAATAAGGCTTCATGGAAGAAATAAACTTTAAGGTTCATATCAATGGAAAAAGTGTTTGAATGAGTGTGTGGGTGGCCTTCACATACCTCAAAAGCTCACTAAACTGTTCATATTATACAATTTTTAAACCACTAGCTTAAACTTTGCATTATGATTCCATTAGTCATTGACAGTTTCTCCTCTCTTTACTTTCTTTGCAAACAGGTCAACTATTTTGTTCTTTGAGCAGTCTCAAAGTTCCAGTCTGCTGTGTCTAACTCTCTTTTGACTGTCTATGTTATACTTCAGGCAGTGAGCAACAGTGAAAACTTAAAGAGACTGTATTAAAACTCCATGGAATTATTTTTATTTTCATGTCATCCTGGCTGGTCCTCAGAGGTTCCTTTTGTGCCATTGAGATGTAGACTCATTTAGGGTAACAACAGCACTCAATGAGAAAACACTAGGTTTTAGTTTCAGCTTGGCTAAATCCTCTGTGGTTTCCCAGTACCTTGTCTCATTTCCCCCATCCATAAAGAATCAGTATTAAAGATCTCAGTCCTTACTTCATCTCAGAGTATTATTATGGGAACTAATGAGCTCATATTCATAAGAGGATTTGATTTCTTCATTGTGGTAAAAATATCAGAGAATAAAAAATCCATCCAGCCATAGTTGCTATAATAAGAAATCTAAAGAGAGAAGTGATTTTCCACTTTTTATGTAACTGTAAAGAAGATTGAGAAGAGAGAGGGAGGGGTGAAGAAATGAAAGCCAGCCTTGCTATGATTTAGATGGCATCTGACTTTCCTTTGGAGGTAGATGGAGATAAGATGGATCTCAGAAGGAATAATTCTCTAATCTTTTATTCTGTATCACCACAACCTTCTCACTGTCCCCTTTGAGCAAGCACCAGTGAAAACAGCTCTGTCCTTAACGAATGCTTTCCTATTTGGGGGGATAAATGGTGACATTTGGTGTAATGGTAGTCCAGGTCAGTTTGAACAATTGCTTTGCTGTGAAGGAATCCTGGAGTAAAAGGCAGAGGCTGTAAGCAACACCAGACAGGAAGAGTATTAAGTTTGCAATGCCCAATGAAATAAGGGCCTCATTTTGCAGGTTTTGGATGGTTTGTGTTGATATGCAGAAAGCATTCTGACATGGGTTGTCCAAAATATCAGGGGAGACTGCATGAATGATATAATGTTCCCCACAAAAAGAAAAACTAGGGGCCAGAAGGCAACCAACTATCATAAAAAACATAATTAATTGTTTTACTCCTTAATGGTCTGGCAAGACTGCCTTTTAAAAAAATGAATCACATAAATGGGACCATGATGTCAGACAGACTGTCCATTGAGACGTAAGGGACTAGTTCCTGCCATAAATTATGATAATGAGCTTAGTTTTAAAAATGTTTTATGAGGTTGAGAAGTACGGTGTCAATTATTTTTCTTAAATCTCTCATTGCTTTGAATGCCTTTCAGAATTCAGAGGGTAACATTTCCTTTCAAAAATTCCTTCCAAGTTTAGTGGCTGTTGTTTTACCAATCAGGTCTCTCTCCAAGGATGGTTTTAGTGCACGATTTTCATGACTCAGCTCAAAATGAACAAGACCCCATTGTTGGCTTTCTTGTTTTCATACCAGCATTATTGACAAGATCTGCATAACTCTTGGAAAAAGGTCTGTTGTCTAACCAAGCTACTATGGAAACCTGAGCCAGGCCTTTTAGAAGCCTAATGCCTTTCCTCTTGAATTTGTGAAGAATTTCAGAGCTGGTCAAACTTCACTCAGAAAATATTCATCAGGGCAGAGGGGTACAGTTCGTTCAGTCTATTTCACTTTCATGTTAAATCAGCTTTGTAAATAGACTCCTTGGCCCAGGGTGAAGGCGGCACTCCCTGTGGGGTCATGGTAAACCACGAAGATTTCATTTCTTTAATTTTGTACATTCTGACTGTAGGCACAAGGAGGAACTAGAGTTTGGCTTCCTTTTTTTTTTTTTTTTTTTTTTTTTTAAAGGACCTTCAGAAAATCGATAGGTGGGAAAAAAAGAATACTAGTGCCTGTTGGACATGAGTATATAGTTCCATGTTCATGAGAAGAGTTGAAGCTTTACCTCAAAACTGCAGGCTCTAGAAAAGAGCTCACAGTGGAGAATGGAGGCTGGACCTAGCTCTCCCTTGAGAATTTTCTTGCCTTCCATTTCTTTCCTTTAGATCCCAACACGAGAAGTAAAAGAACACACATGGGTAATAAAGGAGCCCACACATCACTTAGGAGAGAAGCACAAGGGATACTCTGGGCTGTGTCTGATCAAGGACTTTCCTCAATAAATTCTTCACACCATTTCCTTTCATTGTTTATTGCTAAGTATTCTGAGGCCTTAAAGGGTAGAGGGAGGCTTTATTGCCTGTATCTTGAGGTGTAAATCTCATCTCAGTAAAACAAGACTTGTAAAATTTATAATGTGGTTATTCACCATTATTTATGACTCATGTACTTATACTTTATGATGACTCTGACCACAGCCATCTCTCATGGAACATAGGCCAGAGGGGTAGAGCCTCAGGGACATTTTCTGTGAACATTGATAAGATTCCTCACTCCTTGACAACTGGGAACTGGATACTAGTGAGTAAGTGACAGCCTCCTGCTTGGGATGAATGCACAGCTATGTCCGTGGAGTGCTTAGAGAACAGAACCTGAGGACATTGCCTCAGCCTTCTCTCATTTCCCTTTGTTCCTCCCTAGAGGTGACAATACAACCTCACCTTATCCAAGGGAACTGAGATAACTCAAGACAGACTCTGCCCCTGACTCATGTCAACAATTCCTACTCCCTTTCCTGCTAGATTCTTATGTCTGTCCCCACTCCTTTGCTCAAGTTATCCAAATGGTGTCAATGATACTAGGGTAAAAACAAAACAAGAAAAAGAGTTGGAACAGTCCAGCGCTGGTCATCCACCCTAAGTGGGCAGGAACAGCAGCCACTCCTGGATCAGAAGGTACAGTGGGAGTTAGATGCAGTTTGGGCTTTCTCAGATTTTTCTGAGATTAAGTACAGTTTTCCCCACAGATTTCTTTATAGCACCTAAGATACTGGCACAGAGGCTTCCAGGAGGTGGTCAGTTTCCTGGAAGACTCAATAAAGAGACAAAATCTAGAACTGGAGGATACTATTGGATTATAAAATATTAGATCATTAACTGAGTCAGTCAACAAACTTTTATTGGGTATCAACCAGGCACCGTTCTAGATGCCTGGGATATATCACTGAATAAAAAAAAAAAAAAGACAAAAATTTCTGCAGTTATTATTTTAAACAGTATTAATTAACCAGGTGGCCAAGCTAGATGTCATTGAGCAGTAAAATTTAAGGAGAGTGGAGAAAGAAAATCCAGATGGGAAGGACAGACTGGACAAAGGTCCTTAGACAGGAGCCTCCTGGTGCGTTTAAGGACAGCAGAGGGTCTGTAGCCAGAGCAGAGTGAGTAAAGAGGAGAGTAACAGGAGAGGGAGTCAAAGGTGATGGGCAGGCCACTGTAAGGACTTAGGCTTTTCTCTGCATGTGATGGGCAGCCACTAGACAGCTGGAGCAGAGTTGTGACATGGTCTGATCTTTTAAAAGGGTAATTCTAGCTGCTGTACTAAGAATAGACTATAGTAGCAGAGTAGAAGCAAGAGAGTTCAGTTAGGATGCTGTTATAATTAAAAAAAAAAAAAAAAGTGAGAGAAGACATAGTGCCTCAGAGAGGTAGGAACGACAGAGGGTAAGAAGAGAGAAGGGGTGAGGTCTTTTTTTTTTTTTTTTGGTACTGAGGATTGAACCCAGGGTGCTCTACCACTGAGCTATAGCCCCAGCCATTTTTATTTTTAATTTTGAGAGATGGTCTTGCTAAATTGCTCAGGGCCTCACTAAATTACTGAGGCTGCCTTCAAACCTACAATCCTCCTGCCTCAGCCTCCCAAGTCACTAGGATTACAGTCACATGTCATCCTACACAGCTCCTGGAGTATATTTTATAAGTAAAGCCAAAATGTTTTTTTTTTTTTTTTTTTTTTTGATGAGTGGGTGAGTGAGTGAATGAATGACTTCTGGCTCCATAAGGAAGTGATAAACCTAAGCAGGAAAAAAAAAATCTCAGTGTCCAGTGACAGCTGCCTTGTGACTTCGTTGGCCCTATAGAGCTGCAACAGCTGAGCAGGAACAGAATCACTCCATGGCTGGTTGACTTTGCCTGGTCCTGCCTCACCCTGGTGCTCAGGCTTATCCTTCCCATTTCTCTTGCTGACCTCTCAGTCCCAGGCATCTTCAGGGTGATATATCAAATAAAAGTACATTTGTACTTCACAGTTTAGTCACTTATCCTGCCAACATATATGGAGCACTTATTTTTCGCCATCGTGGAGCCAGATGCTGAGGATGAGAGTCTTGGAATCATGCTTTGATTGGTGCACTGTGCCAGTATCTCTGCGTGGTGCTTCTTGACGACCTGGTTCAGTTCCTCCCAACAGTCTGAGATAAAGACTGTTTTTAACTCCATTTTACAGATGATGAAACTGGGGCTTAGAAAAATTCAGTAGCTTTTCCAGATGACCGACACTTAGTAAGAGGTGGACTATGATTTGAACCGAGGTTTGTCTGACTCACTCTCTTATGCTCTAAAACAGGAATTGGCAACAGTTGTCTGTAAAGGGCCAGAAAAAAATTGTTTTTGGCTCTATGGACCATATAGTGTCTGTCATAATTACTCGGTAGTGCTAAAGCAGTCACAGACAATACACAAATAAATGAGCATGGCTGTGTTCCAATAAAACTTTATTACAGGCACAAATTTGAATTTCATATATTTTTCAGGTTTTCCAACCATTAAAAAGTACAAACACTATAGAACATTTAAAACAGAGATCTAGGTTTAGCCCATGGACCATAGGTGTAGACCCTTTTTCTAAAAAATAAAATCTCTTTTCTGATGAGCTTAAAAACCCAGGAGTTTTCTATACATGGTGTGTCAATTAGATTTTGATTCTATAACTCTGAGATTAAGAGAAGAAGAAACTGAAGCCCACAGGGACTATCACTTGCCACTTGCTGGGAGTCACAGCGTCTGGCCTGGGTCTGCAGAATGTATTTATGGGCCTCGAGGTGGGTCATTCCCCACTCTCTCCTTTCTGCTTGCTGTCCATAGATGGTTGAGGGCAACAGCTTCCCAGAACATGACCAATGTCCATGCTGGCCCTCAATGTGCTCAGCTCAGGGTCCTCTACTGTAAAATCTCTCAAGACCAGAAAGAAAAACAAATCCTTGGCTTGAGAAGAGACTTAAAGAGGATGTAGAAAGGATTAATTACACATCTTTCAAGAGCTTTAGCTTTCAGCATCTGGGCTGGACCAAATAATTGTCTCCTGCTAGTCTCTTTGCTTTGAATGTAGTTGCCTCAGTGTATGCCCTGTGCCAAGTCCAGGCAATCCTCGCAACTGATCAGAGGAGCAAGGCCCCTGCATACAGCATTTCTGGCCAGTTGGGTTTGTGAGGACCTCTCAGCCAGGAATGTGCAGGACCTGACACACCAGCTGAACTTGTCAGACTCCTTCCAGAATCTGCCATGATGCCCAAGACAAAAAGAGTGCTCATGTGCTCACATTAACTATAAATCTTCAACACACATGATTTTGAAGGCACTTTTGGATAAAACTGATTATTAAAAACATCAAGTGAAAATGTGCAATGAACCTCCTACTGCCTTTGAGGGGGTATGCAGGAGATAAAAGAGCATCCTTGGAGAAGGAAAAGGGTACTATATAGGAGGTCAATGGCCTGAGCCTTCTAGAAGTTGCCCCTTGAGTGAGTGACTTTTATTAAAGGTGAGCTGACAGCATGAAGCCTTCTCCACATCACAGGTGGGTGGACCCAGGGAGGGCATCAGCTCATCAGTGGAGCAGTCGGAGATGGAAGTATTGGCTAGGCTTGTAAAGATGATCTGAGATTGCTGGATTCCTCTCTTGGTTGAGACGGAGAGAGCGGATGAGATGGTGAAGCATTGAGCTCGGAGCTGGAGCTGTTGTATGACATGATACAGCAAGGTTATGGGGAAACAATGTCATGCTTCATGTGACTGTGAATCAGTCAGGAGACCCATGTTGCTGAGCTGGGTGAGTGAGACTGCCAGGCGCCATCTTGACTTGTTTACAGACCTTAACAAGACTCGAAGTGGTAGAAGAAAAATCAGAGAGGTTGTAAGAGATTTCAGACTATCATTGTTATTCATTCAGTAGTCTTTATTGAACTCTACTGTGTGCCAAGTATCCCAAAGCTCCTGGAATCAGAAATTAGAATGTAATAGCTGTCTATCTTCAAAGGCTCCAAATTTCACTCCAGCCATACAAAATTAAAATAATCTGCAGCTTGTGCTTTCTGGGCTCAGAAAATGAAACAAGTGCATTAGAAGAGATAAAGTGATGAAGTGATTGGCTTACTTCCTGGGGACAGTAAATCAGATGGGAAAAGATATAGAATTGCAGGCTTGAAAGGAGACTTCAAAGTTGTCTTCATTACCTCCACCCCTGCCTAGATGAGGGAGTTCCCAAGTTGCCCTAGAAGTGTGGCCCTCTCCTCTGGGCTTTGAAGAGATTCAAATGAGGAATCTCTGTAGCTTTCTTTGGAAATACCTGTACAAACCCAACACATCGAACTAGTGCAACTCTTCATGAAAATATAAAGGCCTTTCCCCCTAATTTTCTGCTACTACCTAAAATGTCACCAGGTGACCCAATTCCTTCATTCAAATGTTATTTTTAGTGAATGTTGGATAAAGGAAGGGTATCATTATGAAGCTGAGAACACATTCCCTGCATATGGCTTCTCTTTTCATCTGCGCCACCCATGGAGGAAAAAAGTGACACTTGACCAGTCTCGTAGGAGATGATCTCTGACTGGAACCCAAAATAGTCATGCTTGAGCCAAAAGATGTGTCTGTCTTTTCTCTTCCAAAGAAAAATAAAAACTGTCCCCAAATTAAGTTCCTAAATGCATAATAATTCTGCTAAGTAATGGACTCAAATATAATTTATCATTTCCCCAGAGACAGAAATAACGTTAATAACTATAATTTGGATACAACTGCTCCTCTGATTTACAATCAATCTAACAGATTGTATTTGTGTCTTTGTCTTCTATGAGAAGTCTTGGCATTGACCTGTGAGCCCTTAAAGTAAATGCATGAAAATGAAATTTTATCAGATCTCCCACTGTGTTTTTATGATTCGCAAATCACTGGTCACTCTTGTCTCTGCTGTTCTGTTATTGGTTGCTGTGTGTGTGTGTGTGTGTGTGTTTTGAAAAATCTAAATTAGAAATTTGCCTTCCAGGGTGGGGATGTAGCTCAGTGGTAAGAGCACTTGCCTCATGCCCAAGGCTCTGGGTTTGACCCTCAGCACCGAAAGAAAAAAAAAGAAAAGAAATCCTAGTGAACTTCCATTGTCTATCCCTTTGTTTTTGTGAGCCAAAGACAAAAAAAAAAAAAAAAGTTTTCTTAATTAGAAATCCAGATTTTGCCATCTATCTGCCACCGTTCAAAAAATGAAATTTCTCCAGATACTACATAGGATATGAAAAAGATGATTGCTTTCTTTGGATAAAGTACAGTGCTAAGTCAACCAGAGCACAGGTTCAATCCTAATGTCACAGTGATGAAACCAGTTTCTTAATCAGTATTTCTAACACCTGAACCTTGACCAGCTGTCCTCTCCATATTTGCTGTTGGCCACATATGGGAAGCCATGTGATGTGAATTTGGCTCCATGAAAATGATTACAGAGGAAATAACTCAAAGGGGCTGGCCCCATTGACGGGAAATACTATCTATGTGATGTAATGACTAAATGATGGTAAAGTGCCAACAGTTGATGCTTATATAAATATAAGGAACCCAATATCTGCACAGATGTCTATTTTTTTCAGTATGATTAGTTTATTTTTATACTCAGTGAAGCCTAGTGGTTAAGATGTAGAGCTCAAGCGTCAGAAATTTTAATTCAAAATCCTCCTTTACTACTTACTAGCTGTATGACCTTAGAAAAAGTAAGCCTCAGCTTCCTGTATCTGTTAAACATAGATTTAACATTTCCCAGATCATTATTGTGAGGCTTATATAAAATGATGCATGTAAAGGACTTGGCATAATATCCTCCAACATAAGTGTATAAGTTCATTTTCTGTTGCTCTGACTGAGTTCAGATAATTTATAAAGAAAAGAGGTTTATCTTGACTCATGGTTCTGAAAACTTAAAAGTTCAAGATTGGGCTCCACTTCTGGTGAGAGCCTCATCTAGGGTTATTACACAGTGGTGAAAAAGCAGAAGAGTAAGCACATGTGGAGACGGAGGTCAGGGAGTGTTCAAGGGTCACTTTATAGCAATATACTCTCAAAGTAACCCACTCAGTCATGCAAGAGTAAGAACTCAGTCCCTGACACCATGAAGGTCCCACTTCCACACACCACTATATTGGCAGCCAAATTTCAACATGAGTTTTGGTGGGGACAAACCACATCCAAACTAGCAATAAGCACTTAATAAATGCAAGTTGTTTTTATCTGGTATTATTTTCTTCTATGGATATAATAGTGCCTATCAAATCTGGTTATTATAAGCATTAAATGAAATTATCTAGTACCTAAAATAGAAAGGACTCAAGAAATCCTGGCCATGATGATTCTGATGATAACAGCAGAGAGGTGAAGTAACTACCCCAAATGCATACAGCTGGCTAGTAGGTACGTAGGAAACAGA
The DNA here is from genome assembly GCF_048772815.1 of Callospermophilus lateralis. Lineage (NCBI taxonomy): Eukaryota > Metazoa > Chordata > Mammalia > Rodentia > Sciuridae > Callospermophilus > Callospermophilus lateralis. The sequence goes on from NC_135307.1 coordinate 43,559,474, forward strand.
ATATGAGGATAATATCACTTTAACTATACTATGCCTCTGTATTAAAGTAAGCTAGGAACTGGGAGTAAAAATGATTCCTTCTGAATCTTCATTTCTTTCACTCAGCACCAACAACTTCTTGATATTTGAAAAGTTTGCTTCTCCTTATTTTTGGGTATCCATTTTTCTAGAATCATGTTTCCAATAAAAGTCTATTTCTTGTGCCTTTCTGCACACCATGAATTAACCATCTTTTTTTTAAAAAAAATTCAATAAATTCATTGGTCCTTCTTTATAGAGAAAGGGAGTTCATTTCTTCTGGAAAGTTATTGAATACCAGGGCAGTAAAGAACAACAGAGCCATGTTGAGATGAAGTTCAAAATGACAAATTCCTCTTCCTTCATTGAACTCCAAGGTCACTCACAAATGGCAGAAATTGCAGAATGTAAATATGGCAGTGTTAAATTCTCAAATGCCAAGGGTCTGCTCTCCCCATTTTTTACCCCAGGATATTGTACTAGGAAAAATCTTTGAAGAATTTGGAGAAAAGCCTGAAATAATTTCAAAGAACATTAACCTCAAACTGTCCCTTGGTAGCCAAGTTTCCTACAAGTTTAAATTTAATTGAATTCATTTTTTAAAGTTTAAATAAAGAGATATGATAAAGGACACCTATTATCACAGTCAGTGATGGAGAAGAAGTTATTGTTTTAATTGCAGTAATTCATCATGGTGGTTTGAGATGGTTGGAGATGGGAAAAGCAAATTTCCTTAGTGACCTGAAAGATTTTGTTCTTCAACAAAACTCATTTGGAGTTTCAGATTTTATCATGATTTCTTATCAAGTTTATTTATGCCAATTAATTATTATTTTGGATTCAAGATAACAAGCACTTTTCATAAGCCATTCTAACTACACCAACTGGGTCTTAAAGACAATAAGACCTAAATGTCTCTGAAAGGTTATGGGAATAATTAAAATATTTCTCTTTTTGTGGCTTTTCTCAGCAGAACCTTTCTCTCATTTTTCATGATAGTAAAGATTATGCAAGACATCATAAAGAATGGAATAGAAGGTGAAAGGATGGGATGAAAGAAAAAAAACAAGTCTTAAATAATATCAGACACCAGTGCAGTAGGTCGTCTCTCTCCATGATTAGATGTCAGAGGAGATCAGATGAAGCCCATCCCCCATGTGCAGGGTATAAGCCCCGCTTAACTGAACTTTCCTGGAACTGGGAGTAGGGGGAAGGGAGGGTGGCACCTCTGGTTCTTGGTTCCTGCTTCAAGTGAAGTAGTTTATGGACAATCTTACCATCCATGTGTGCAGTCCTTGCTCATTTGGTACTTTCCCACAAATGCAACTTGGCACCTACCACTGCTTCCCACTAAGCAAGTAAAGCAACAAAAGCCCTCACTTGAGACCTTTGTGTGTATAGCAGACTTTACATAAATCTGGGGAGATGGAGGGATTTTACACCCTTGAAACATAAACAACTTAAGATTGAATTTAATACACCCCTGAAGCTTAAATATCTCTGCTCCTGCCTCCTGAATTTTGGTTAGCCTTCTCTTCCCTTTTTTACTCGTTTAAGGGCCAGTTTCTCCCATTTTCTTATGCATTAGCTGCCTGCTTGTCTTTGGTTCTGCCTTGTCTTTCCAGATAATATATTTGGTCTATCTAAGTGGCCCATCAATGTGTTTGTGTTTGTGTGTGTTTGTGTGTGTGTGTGTGTGTGTGTGTGTGTGTGTGTGTGCATTCATTTTCTTTCACAAATATTTATGGAACACCTACTATGTGTTTGGTGCTAAGCTAGGCATTGGGTTTTCAAAGTAGAATAAAAGAGGTGTAGTCCTTATCCTCAGGGAGCATAGCAGATGATGTCACAAAAGGAATTCTAGTAGCAACAGTTATCTCAGTAGTTCTTTTTAATCTTCACTATATTATAAATTGGCATCTGAGCTTCCTAATTCCTCAGGGCATTCACTATTCTGTCATCATCATCATTTTCAAATGTGTTAAGCCCTCATGGGAATATGTTAGTCATCTACTCATGTCCCAAGTAAGGTTCTGTACTTTAAAATCAGCATAGAGAAAACCAGATCTACAAAAGATATTTAAGATGCTAAGTCCAGAGGAGACCATTCTGAAATTTCTCCAAAGGCCTGGACATAGGCATAGCTGATCTCAGTTGTCATGAAGAACAAGGAGGAGAAAGAGCCCTGTCAGCACTGCCTCGCCTCCTCCCTTTGGGGGATGGGGAAGGCACAAGGAAGTTCCCACCATGTTCCTAGGAGTATGGGTCAAAATAAACAGAGCATTGTGGGGCCAGGAGAACAGCATTCTGTAAATATGTTTATGTCTTCAATTAGAGATCCCCAAGACACACAAGAGGGCAACAAGTGTGAGGACCAGGAGTTTGAATGAGCTCAAAAGAAGCCCTTTCTCTTCTCTTACAAGTGCCATGCAGGTGCGACTGAAAAGCATTCAATTGGGGACAGCTAGAGACATGCAAAATGAGCCTAAGCCAGGAGACTCTGGTACTTGGGACTGGAAAAGAAGGGCAGCAGTCAATGGGCAGATTGTGCTGGCTTCTTATCAGCCTCACAAGCTAAATAGAGTGGGACTTGTCCAATATGCAGATGGGGAAAGAGCAGATTCTTGTTTCTACTAATGGCCTCATAACCACAGTCAAGTGAGAAGCAGTGGCCACAGGCAGACAGTGGGGATTTATTTAGAGCAGGAGGAGTGGAATAGCTCCTTTTGGCCCAGGCATGATGCATCCAGCTCGTACAGCCCAGGTCGGGCCCATCCAACAACGCCCAGCCGCTGAAGAGCCTGAGGACACCAAGGTGGCAGATAGTCTTTATTAGGCAGAGCAGGACATGCTTCCCAAATGTTTCTGCATCCCACCGACAGGAGCGAGGAAATGCAGCCCTCTGGAAGTACGACACTTGGCAGAATACTCACTGCGGTTGGAAAAATTTGGTTGTACTCTTCACTCTCACTTTTCTCTTAAAAATATGTTAGAGTATTATACCCTACTCTATAATAAATTGTTTTAAAATATGAAAATATTTAAATCACCAATTATATTGCTTTATATATCCCGACCCCCAAATCTTGGAGGAAATTCTCATATTGAAGGAAAATGGACTTGTTTATCCCTTGGCTGCCAGGACCTGACACATGGCTACATATTCCCAGAGGGGCACTGTGTGTGTTCTGGTTTGAGAAACAGAACATAATGGAAATGAGTAGCGACACCGACAGAAACATCTTGCCTGTGCCAGGGTGGGGGAGCAGTTGTCTGAGGCATTGCTTTGTCGCTGCCACCACTGCTGCTCCTCCTTTCCATCCTGTGCCCGCGTGTTGGTATCGTTTGAATATGAGTCCCTGCCAATTCTCAGTTTTTTTGGTATGGTAAACAGCCACAAGGCCACCTCCTTAATAGATTGAAAAGCTACGCATCATTGAAACCCACTTGTCTCAGTCTTTCACAGAGCCAACAGAGCTTCGGTCCTCTCTGCATAGAACTACAAGGAAGGTTCTGAAGCAGAGATGGTCAGAACCCTTCAGTCACCAGCTTCCTTTTTCATTTTGGAATGGAAATAATGGTCATAAAGAGAAGATGTGTAGTTTCCATCTTTCCAAGAAAAGGATAGAAACTGGGAAGAAAGTAAAGTAAAATGATAATTTAAAAAATCTAACCCTGTCTCAACTTTATAATATGACCACTTTGGGTTAAGAAATCCATGTGAGAGAGACTTGTGAGACTCCACTTACATCTAAAAAGCCATGTCTTCATAGTAAAGCACAATATGGAAATAAAAATCCAGGTAAAAATCTAGCCTATTTCTGAATTAACCTAGTTGATTCGGACACAAGTGAGGTCCTGCCTGAATGGCCCAGAAAGGTACCCAATTTCCCACGGCAATTGATATGGGGAGAGCTTATTCCAAGTGGAGAATGTTAATACATCTGTTTAAGACATGCTGTGGCCAGAAAAATAATCGACCAAATCCTTGAGAAACCTGTTTGCAGAGGAAAAGAATTATAAATGTGTTTCTCGTTTCATTACTCTTCTCCTCTAGTTAGAAATGTCACTTGAGCCTCCCAGTAAAATCTGGGAGGCTGTCAGTCCATCATGTGGTTGAGCATATATTTTCATTTGGGGGATATCCCATTCAAGAAAAATCTTGCCCACCCAGAAGTTTGCCTATAGGCTGAGTTCTGGATGACTTGCTCTTTTAAATGAAGCAAGAGACCTTGTAACTCAGGACAGGCCTACCTCAGTTTGAAATGCACACCGTAATGGGTAGAGATCAGTGGAGAAAAATGCTGTCAGAGACAGCTGGCTCACCAAAATCCATAGAAAACAAGAATTCAGCAATCAAACTTGAGATCACTCTGCAATTCCAGCCTCAAAACCAAGGAAAGAGTTCACACCCTGTGTTTGGAAGTTGCCAATGGGACACTATTATTATCAGGAATGTGGGGTATAAAGGAGATTCCTAGTCCATGTGGTCTGCTCAGGACAGAGTGGACAGAGCTAACTTAACACTTTGCACAGCAAATATTTCCTTCTCACCCAGTAGGTAACGGGGCAAGTATCAGCTTTCCTTTTTAAAAATTTTTTAAGCAAGCCTTTAACCTCAGAGACAATTGCCAAGATACCAAAACTGATATTATATTGACCTAACTTGATATTATACACAGAGAAAGTCCATTCCGAGAATGGAGGTTTTTTAAAGATTTTGGTCAATTATTCTTCTGACCATAGTATAACTTAAAACCTAGGTCTTCAGATCAAAATCATGAATGCTCCTGTCTGAGAGCAACACTCTTCTGAGTGTGCATATAAATGGTGTGCCAGCTCAATAGCCACTGAGCAGAAATTAGTCATGGATTCTTCAAAACCATTGACTACCTCAACCAAGGAGCAAAACTGGGATGCCTGCTCTCACTCCTTCTATAGCTCTCATTTGCATCCTCTTAGATGGGGCTTGGGGAACATTGCTAATGGAAGAGTCTGCCTGCAAACCCTCCAACTCTTCCAGCTACTAGCAGCTCCCAGGCACCTGGGGGATTCTGCTGCATCCAGCCCTCTTTCAGAGGGAGTGATCTGTTGAGCAAATTCTCACTGGCTTGTTAATGATTCACCATGTGAATTGTTGTCTTCTCCCAGGAAACATAAGGCAAGGAATCTCTTAATGATGGAATTTCCCAGATGCCATTTGGGCCTGGGAGAGAATTTTCATTGGAGATAGGGCTTCTTCATGTCCCCCAGTCCCCACCACCTTTTCTACCCAGGACAAGTTCTGTCCACACTCCCACACTCCCAGCTCCACAGTTACTATTCTGACATGGGTGGGTCAACTGCTTCCCCGACCCAGAGGAAGCCAGTCTTGCCAGGCAAGTTTTCATCTAGGATGAGGGGAAAGAATGTAATGCCTTTTCTGTAGGCACCTGCATGGCCTGGAGATTAGGGAGTCTGTGCAAAGGTAAACAGTTACCTAAGGAAAATAGACTCACTTTAGTCCTGGATCTTGTTGGCTGGGGCCTGCCGTACCACGTGTGGTATTAAAAAATAATGTAGGGATTACTGCCATCTCTTCCTTGTTTGTTCTTCTGAGTCATGCTCTCGTTGAAGCATCAAGAAAGATGATGACCTTTCTTTTCAGTTTAACTTAAAGAGCAGCTGATGCCTAATGGAAATTTTTGGGAAATTTGTCATTATGAAGCAATTCACTGGCACTGGCATTTCCTGCGGGGTCTTTTCTGGAGAAAGAATTTCAGGTGGTGTGAAGGGAGGGTAAATCAGGAAGCCTAGGGTCTCTTCCCCACTCAAATCCTAGTGGCCCAAAGACCAGAAACAAGCTCTCCTTTCTGAGTATGGCTCTTTGATTTTCCAGGACTTCTCTTGTGTTTCTCTTAAGAGAGAATTCTTTCTTAAGGATATTTTGGACTGTAAGCAGGGCAAGAAAGTTCAAGTCCAGACATGGGAGGTTTTTCCTGACTGTGCTGATAACCTGCTGGGGAAAAGCACTTTC